>NC_089825.1:105178152-105495548 GCF_035046505.1 Tiliqua scincoides | reverse complement strand
TCATTACTTAGGGTGCAGTCCTCACCAGCTTTCCAAGGGCAATGCAACTCCAAGTAAGGGAACAAACATTGCCTTCCCTTGAGGAGGCCTCTGTGACTGCCCTCCAACTCAGGATGCAGCACCTGCCCCACTGTCCCAGCTCTGCCAGTGAGAACATTGGTTAGGATTGCACCCTTGCTTGAACTGCCTGTATTGAGGCCAGGGCAATGAGACGCCCTTCTTTTCTTATGGGGTGCTAGCTTCCTCCATGCCTTTTCCCACGGCTTGAACTGTTCTTTTGCTTGGCTGCACAATGAAGCATTCCTATGCTGGTTCTTCCTTTCGTGCATCCTGATAATGCCTAATTTGCTGTGAAGAGATATTCAATAGGGGCTTAGAGCCCCTGAGGGGCTGCACTCAGACCCCTCAGGATGAACATCATGGTACAGGGCAGGCCAGCTGTGCCCGCCCCGCCCGGTGGCCAGATAATGTTCCAGCTGCAGGCAACTCACCCTCCTCTACCTGAAAAGAACTCTGCTCTTACTTCCAATTGCCCTGTGACTGGCAAGGGGAATGCAACAGAGCCATAAGATCTGGCCTCTCTCATTGGTCAGAGGTCTAAGGGGCTCCTGGCTTGCTTTGTGTTCTTATAAGCTGCCTCAGGGGTAATTTTGATCAAAGGCCAGGGATAAAGCTAAAATAATGAACTGCTCCCCAGCTGCTTTAAAAGAGATATTTCACCTCTGTTCATATGTGATGATCCTTGCAGCCAGGATGGCGGGTGGAGACTCAGATCTGCGCAGGGTGTCTTTCATCACTGCCTGAGAGAAACCAAGGGGCAAGACAGAGAAGATGAGAGTTGGTGCCCAGCGAAGTCCAACAGGGTCTGTCCAGCCCCCCTCCCACACTTTTCTTTCCTCTAAATGTCACAATTCACTGGCTCTTTGTTAGTGACAACTCAGAACAGGAATTACCTCTCCACAGTATCTGTTTAATGTTTTTGAAATCAGATTCAGCAGTTTTGTTAGAAATGGCTGCATGCTCCCTTCCTATGGCTGCAATTTCAAATGTGGCTTCACTGGACTTTCATCTCTTCTACGGGGCGGTGCTGTGGATTATAAAATGCAATCAATAATCATCCTCCTCTTCTCTCCCAAGAATGTCTTGGAGGCATTCCAAAAGGCTTAGCCAGCAGCTTAGCCAGAGGCAAGGGGAAACTTGGGTAAGGGCTGCTGGCCCCTATGGGTCTCCTCAGACTTGGGCCACCTCTTGAGATGGCAGAAGTCCAAGGAGAGAGGAGCAGCTTAAAGCCGCTCCGAATTCCCCAGGAATGGGAATTGGGATCTGGCATAACTGTCGGATTCCAGCCCCGCCTCCTGCTCCCCACCCGCCTGCCCCCCCCTCGCCCAGGAACACCAAAATGCACTTCTGATCATTAGAACCAACATCATTACGAATACGTTACAATAACCAATAAGATCAATAATACTCTCTACAGCCCTTCCTCTTCCTCTCTCAATCTCTTTATAACAGTAAAAATGAAAAATGTGAAATTAGAGTAAACCAAGAAAGACTTACTGGTCTGGTCTTTCTGGTCTGGTGAGAGCAATGTTCTGACCAACTGACAGTTGAACCAAGGGATTATGATGTCAGAATGTGATGTCACAAGAAGGCCATCATGCTACCAGGAAACCCCTGCATAATGCAAACACATTACTCTAGCATCCCCTGTTTTGCACAGTGACTAGTCAAAGGCTTCTGGGGATCTCAGAAGCAAGTGGCGTCTAGTGGCCTCTGAACTAAGAGGTTCCACTTGGCAATCTTGATAGGCCACTCCTCCATTAAATTGTCTCCTGTCCTTTTAAACTCATAAAATTAGTAGCCATCGCCGCTTTTTGTAGCAGCAAATTCCAGAAGTTAATTTTGTCCCTCGTCTTTTGTTTGTGTTACCTGTTACTTTCATTGCCTTGCATACTGACCTTTAGTACAAATCATCAGGACAGTTGGCAACACACTAAAAAACAAGCTACTATACATTGAACATTATTAAATGTACAATAATGTACATTATTGTTCTCTCAACAATAAGTCTGGGAGCACAATGGTCTTTGGTTAGTGCCAAAAAGACATTACATGTTGTGTGAAGAACTCCTCTCTTCTGAATCAATGTCCATCAACTTCATTGTGTCACCCAGCATTATAGGAGATTTAGGAAGACTCTAGCCAGTTTCTCCATAGCATATGTGATGACTCCTGAGCTTCTCTGGGGTCCCCACTTCTTTTCTGTGTCTTTTAGTCTGTTTCTCCATATTTGGGGCCAACTGCAAGCTTCTGTGCACTCAGCTGCTGAGAGCATCACAGGTAGCTTCCATCCCTTTGTTTTGTAAGCACCAGAAGTGCCTTCCATTTGGATCACAGTTCCTGCCAAGGACAGGGATGTGTCTGCTAATTGGCTCACATTCCCATCTGTCTTACTCCAAGGGGGGGCAGACAGGTATCTAGGTAATCCCATTCCACTAATCAGGTAAACCAGTGACATCACAATAGACAAAACTTAAAACTTACAAGCCCACTGGCAACTGAGTGGTGTTCATTTCAATAGCCCAAGAGCCCACTCCATGGGACTCAGAGAGAAGCGCCCACTGGCAGGGCAGCAAGAGAAAGTGGTCTGGGAGTTCCATCTTTCAGGGAAATAGGACAGGGGCACATTCTAGCAGAGAGGATCTGTTTCATTTCAGTTTGATTTTTCCACTGGTTTACAAAACTTTTCTAAATGAGGCAAGCAGATTAGTGGTTGGTCTCCTTCTGCAGGCCATTTGCAGTTAACCTTTCACTAACCATTAGTATCACATTATTTAATCTTTTAATAAAACTGGCTACATTTGAAGCCTTGGTCTGCCTGGTCCCTGGGTATGGGAAGTGCAGTGGATTGTCACATTCCCTCTTTTGCAGGCACTGCTGTGAGAGTGATTGTATTAGGAACCCCTGAGGTTCAGTATTCTGCTGGGGGGTATTTGCCAGATGGCCCCCCTCTGCCCAGTTTGATAGTCTGGGCTGGTGGTAGCACAGCAGATACATTCTACCAGGACTTTTCCCTATTCAGCTGCCTGTCCAAAAAAGAAAAGTACGGGAATGGAGTGAGCATGCTAATTACTAGACTCTGCTTCCCTGGGTCAGCCTACAGTCCCTTGGGGACTCCCTTCTTCTTCCTTGACAGTAAGCATAACTTTACAGACCTCAGTCATGTTCCCTCTACATGCAGGTTCTTTTTTTTTTCTAAATTAAGAGATCCAAAACAGCTTGATTTCCTCAGAGACAAGGTGCTCCAACCCCTTTATTATTTCATTTGCCCTTCTCTGCATCTTCCCCAAGTCTACAATGATCCTTTGTGAGATGCGGTGCCCAGAACACTACACTGCGTTCCAAACTGAGCTGCACCAGAATCTGTGTAAGGGTATTGCAATATTGACAGTTTTTTTTCAATGGTTTTCCCAACAAATCCCCAGCATGGAAAGTGCCTTCTTCACAGCAGCCCTCGCACAGGATCAAAATGGTCACTGAGATATCCACCACGACCCCAAATTATTTTCCTTCCATAGTCATCCCCAGTTTGGACCCCATCAGTGCTCATGCAGAGAGTTTGGATTTACTGCCCCAATGTCAGTCACTGGACTTACTCACAATGAAACTTCTTGGCCATTTTGTTGACCCTTCGCCCAGTCTGGAGAGGTTCGCTAGAGCTCATTGCAGTCAGCTTGAGACTTCTGTGGGAGAAGTGACAGCATGTGAGTAGATACACCAAGGTTGAGTTACAAAGGGTATGATTTGTTGTCTGTAACCTGTCTTGTTATTTGGTTAGAATGTGTTGGTTGCTTCCCTTCCTAGATCTAATTAACCTCCTTGTCAGCTTTTGGTTTCCTGTTTGTATTACAAGCTGTGTAAAAAGACCTGCAGTTTTCTTGTTATCTTAAAATAATCTCAAACTCAGCTTTGCTTTGTGTGGAACTGATCAACTGAGTCAGCACTAATGGAGTCAGCCCTAACAATTTCATTATCCTGAATAGTCTGAAGGGTCACTCGCAGTAACCTCTCTGAATTCCCTGTTAACAACTAACATAATATACACTCAGAGTAAATTGCAAGGTAACACAAGCAAATGAAAAGTCCCTGTTTCAAGGGACTGCTTTGCTGCCTCACCTGCTTCTAACTGACTCCTCTTCCCTGGCACTCCCAACTGCCTCAGAATGCTCTTGTCCATCAGACACAGTTCCACACCAACTGCTGAAGATGTGACAGGTTCTAATTCCAGTTGCATGATATCCTCCCAGCAGCCCTAAGAAATTCATTTTGGCAGAGAACTAAATATACACGCAACTGTCCAGAGGGACATATGCTAAGTTCTGGTCCCAGCCCCTAGCTGGCCAACCAACCACTGGAGGATGCCTTGTTTAAGATCTCAGCTCAGCTGCAAGTTGTCCGTCTCTCTTTTGACCTTATGCTTCTCCTGCCATCCTGCAGTTAGGAAGCTCTGAAGCACCTTTCCATTGCCCAAGAGGCAAAGGGACTGTGAAATCACAGAAACCCAAACCCCAAGTCCCTCCTCAAAAGGTCAGGGTGGCAGGGACTTTGTGTAAAGAGGAGGTTCAACTGTGTAAGCCAGGCAGCCTCTCCAGTGGAGGAGAAGCTGGTTTCTTCTAAGTGGAACTTTGTGCATGGACTGTTGAGTTAAAAACTGGCTTTCTTTTCTTTGCCTGTAAACTCAAGTACTATATTTGATTTTTCTGGTGTTGTCCTATGCATGTTCTTTCAATCTTACAGTACATCTTCTCTATGTTTTGAAAGCTTCCTGCCTGTCTAGTAAAAGACAAGAACCAATAGTTGTTTGTCTCCTTGTTTGCCAATAGACTGTTTTGGCCAAATACTACAAGATCTGGGTGTGACCATTAGCAACTCTTGAAGGAAAGGAGTTGTTTACCAACCACCCGAGAAAGCGTTGCTCTTTTGGAGGTCATTTATTTCACATCGTTGTCAAATCTTGACAAGAAGCACATTGCTAGAGGACTGTTTGTGCCTTCTAAGTGTTTGGACCCCCTCTGCTTGCATCTGAACTGGCATATTCAGTATTGCCATCTTGTCAAGCTGAGAGGAGGAGAAATCCAGAGGTGCTCCACCATTCCATCCGACTTGCCTCCAATTCCCATCGATTGGGGTTTCAGTGCTGTGAGCATCATAGCTCTTTTAAAAAGAGGGCAATTGAAACAATTTAGCCAGCTTTTCTACGGAATATCCTTACTGTTCTTATCTGGCACTCTCCTGACACAAGCTGAGAGCATTTCACTGGTGTCTCCATGAACACCTTGGAGTTCATGAACACATGAAAGCTGAGACTTAGGTCATAATAGGGTTACCACTGAAATTTCACACAAACTGAAAATCAAAGTGAATTTCATGGAGAAATGCCAAGAACCTTCAAGGAAAGCCAAGTGAATTCCTAGAATACAACTTTTATATTTCTGAGGGGTTACTTACAGCCTTATCTCTAAAATTAATTGCTATTTTGTTCAGAAGGCAGCATCACATGTGAACAGAAGGAGCAATGGGCATTCTAAGGGTCCTGGTCCCCTGACCACAGTATCCACAGTTCAGAAATGAGTAGAGACAGAATTTCCTCCTGCGCTCTCCCTCCCCCTGAGACCAAGATATTCGCCTAGGGCTTTTGGAGACAGATCTGAGCAAGCTGTTTTGGGGCATTTTGTCCCATCTTGCCTCTTAGGAGGAACCTCAGGAGGTCCTGCAAACCAATAAGAAGGGCTTAGATCTCTCCCTCAGGGCCAGACACACTGCTTCTAAAGGTGCACACACACAATCACAAGACGTTGGCATGCTGGAGCATCCAACCAACCCCCATTGACTCTCCCTTTCATCCTCCATTCACACACACACACTCCCCGGTTTCATTCCGCAGATATCCAATGGCTTTTACCAGCAGACTTCCACCAGTTTTCCTTCGCTAACATCCACCCGCTTTGTCGCAACTCAGGCCACATATTCACACTTGGCTTCTGAAAGCAGATGGCCACCAGCTCCTGTCCACTCACGTCTGCCAGCTTCCACCAGGTCAGCTGGTTGATGTCTGCCAGCTTCAGGCATGGATAGCCGCCTGCTTCAGGCCACTTCCTTGCCCCTCACTCTGCAAGTTCACACATGAACTGGCCTTCTCTCTCCAGCCACTGCTCAGATATCACTCCTGCTGCCTCCTCTCCTCCATGTGGCAAAGCTGGCAGAGACTGCTGCTTGCTCTCCTCCACCTTCTGGCAGAGCTGGCAGAGACACCCCTGAGCATCCCTGTGCTCAAACGAGGTCACATTGGTTTCATTATGTCATAAAGTTGACCATGTCATAGAGGCTCTTGCTTAGAGTAGGGGAGACACACTGGCCTTCCCATCCAGCCTCTTCACCTAGTCAGCCATGTTTGGCTGCCAGTAGAAAAGTTGTTACCAGAAGCACCAGCGTTACATGCCAACACATCTGCATGCCTGTCTGGCACAATGAATTGTTTCACCCAGAACCCACACACAAAATGGACATGAGGGCAGAGTTGTCCTGAGGGGGCATGGCACCCAGTGCAGCCATTGGCTGCCCCCACCCCTTCTGGGCTGTGCCTGTGCACTGATCACTTCTGTGGTGCACTAATTTCTTCCAAGGTTGGTTCTCACACAAGCTCCAGCATGATCTTGGGTGGTCTGAAGGCGAATGGGGTCTTGGGCAGCATGGCAAAATGAGCCAGCAGGTGCAGGAGCACAAGGACTGTTTGTGCGCTCCCTCACCAGCTCGCGGAGAGAGGCGAGAGGTGCACGATCCTGCAGCTGCTGACCAGCTCTTCAGAATGCCAGGTGCAAGGGAGTATGGGATACAGGTGTCTTGTGTGTTCCCTGAGGCATTTGGTGGGCTGCTGTGAGATACAGGAAGCTCTTCAACCTCTTCATAAATGACCTGGAGACAGGGTTGACCAGTGAGGTGGCTAAGTTTGCAGACGACACCAAACTTTTCCGAGTGGTGAAGACCAGAAGTGATTGTGAGGAGCTCCAGAGGGATCTCTCCAAACAGGCAGAATGGGCAGCAAAATGGCAGATGTGTTTTAATGTCAGTAAGTGTAAAGTCATGCACATTGGGGCAAAAAAATCAAAACTTCACATATAGGCTGATGGGTTCTGAGCTGTCTGTGGCAGATCAGAAGAGAGATCTTGGGGGGGGGGGGTGGACAAGTCGATGAAAGTGTTGACCCAATGCGCAGCAGCAGTGAAGAGGGCTAATTCCATGCTTGGGATCATTAGGAAAGGCATTGAGAATAAGACAGCTAATATTGTAATGCTGTTGTACAAATCAATGGTTAGGCCACACCTGGAGTAGTGTCCAGTTCTGGTCACCACATCTCAAAAAAGACATAGTGGAAATGGAAAAGGTGCAAAAGAGAGCGACTAAGATGATTACGGGGCTGACAGGCATGGATTTAAGGAAACCCATTGGCGCTGCAGCTGTTTCCTGGGGTAAGGGGGTAAATGCTCCCTCACCCTGAAGAGACTTCCAGAACTTGACCGGAGCCCATAGGGTCCAGTGGTCTCCATTTGGGGGCTGCTGGAGCCATGGGTGCCAGAAGGCTTCGGATTGGGCTGCCCCCTGGGAATAAGCCCCATTGAACTCAGTGGGGCTTACCACTGAAGAAGCAAGCATAGGTCAGCACTGTGAAACAAAATCAAAGCTGGGACTCTCTTCACCTGATCTTTTAACATATATTAAAGACTCGGGAAAACACCAGCAAGACGCCAATGGAAATGGCTGGAGAGAACGTCCTGTCGACTCTTCTGTCAGCAGGTACCTTCTAAGCGGGTGAAGTGCCAAAAGGGGCCTGCCAAGTGTTCAGAGACTTGAATCGTGGCAGAACTGGTGGGGACATCAGCTGATTCCTTTCCAGAACAAGGCAGGAGGAAGGCAGTGGTCTCAATAAGTAGATGAAAAGTAGATTTCATCCAGGGAAAAAGATGCACACAGAGCTTTCTCTGGGGGTGTTCAAGGTAGGGGAGAGTAGCAGGGGGCCTTCAAGAATCCACTCTCCTGTTGCGTTCTCCCCCTTTAGCCATATCATGGCCCCACTGCAGTTCTCCATAAACAGTTGCTGTAGGTGTTGGAGCATGACCTAAAGCACCTCCATGCACAGCTGATAGGGTGCAGTCAGCTTGGTGATGTGCAAAGGAAACAAGCAAGCTGGAGACCAAATATGGAGGCTCAGCAAGTTACATCAGCCGCAGAATGACTTTAGAAGCCTTGCTTCATAATTTTCCTCCATATTATTCGCTGTGGGCAATGGCTCTGCCACCTGCCTGATCTGGATCTACCAGGCACAAATTCTGGGTAGACTGCTGCCATGTACAGCGATGATGACATCCACCCAGCGCCATTCTGCTGTGGGGAAGGGGCAGGGGGAGCACTGGCTCCTCTCACTAATGGGGGGCTGATGCGTGACCATACAGAGGAGCAGGGGAGGCAATAGCATGGAAGAAGGAGAAGGCAGGAGAGGGAGGATGCAGGAGGGGGTGGAGAGGGGCAAAGGAAAAGCAGGAGGTGGAGGCAAGACAAGGAAAGAGGATCTGGCAGAGATGGGAATTGGATACAGGCTTTTATTGCTTTTGAACAGGCTTTGATGGTCTATTTTGTAGCATTATATGTATCTTTTTGATTAAATATTTCATGTACTTTAATTGTTGTTGGCTGCCTTGGGTGCCCTCCGGGTAGAAAGACGGGCATGTATCAAACAGATACATAATAGTAAATTATAAAGCCGCTGGCCTGAAATCCGGTGCATCGCGTCCAGTGTTTCATAAAGAACTTCTGTTTGTTGCACCATTACCACTAAAATCTCACCTTTAGAGTCAGTTATGGGGTGCAGCAGCGGACCTCCCATTGGACATAGTGGAGGGAGGACAGGGCCCAGGAGGGGTTGGAGGCAGCAGCTGACTCTGCCACCGTATCCCAGGCTCCCAAGAGTCTCCTCTGGTCTGCTCCCACTGAAAAGCAGGCATAGATCCAAGGAGACCCATTAGTGCTGCAGCTGCATCACCTGGGGTCAGGAAGCAAAGCTGGAGTACACAGAAGACCAGTCAGTTTCCCTGTTGAATCCAGAGGAATTCACATAACATTGAATTCAATTGCAGAGTCTAATGTTATTGTCACAGGGGCCATTTTACTCTGCCTTGCTCCAGAGCCCATCAATGGCCTGAAGGGTGATGTTCTTCTTGGGTGGCAGAGTGGGGAGAGGTGTGAACAGAACCCTGCCCCCCCCCCCCGCAGTCTGCCAGCGAGAGAGTCAGCCGTCTGACCTCACTCCTTCCTCTGCAGGGCCACTTAAGCTAAGCAGGAATCATGCGCACTGGGAGGGCTCCCAGCATGCTCCATGATTCCTGCTTTGTTTAAAGAAGCCTTGTTGTCAGCTGCCCTCCATTCACTCCTTCACACCATGAATCAGTTCAAGTTTGCATACAGTTATGCAGGAGATGCTTAAACAGTGATTGAATTAAAACACAAGAAGGCAGTTCAAGTTTGCATACAGTAATCCCCCAGGTGGGGGGAAGCGGGGAGTGGGCGGAGGGAGTGTGGAGGGAAGGCAGGGCCTAGTTGGAAAGCAGGGATGCTGGCAGGCTCTCAGCTGCATCTCAACTTCCCTCCCAGTCTACTCCCATTGAAAAGCAGGCATGGATTTAAGGAAACCCTGCTTGATACCGTCATACATCCCCTTGATGTTGCCAGTGTCAGCTGCTATCTGTATCTGGGAGCAGAGCTGGAGCCAGTAGTCGTTAGCACATCTCCTGGCAATCTGCTGGACTTTGCCACGAGCAGCTCGGAGGACCTGCAGGTTGCGCTCACTGGGACTGGCCTTGTATGCTGCTTGAGCTCTCCTCTTTTCCTCAATGACTGGTGTCAACTCCTCACAGTGGGCTTCAAACAAGATACATAATAATAAATTATAAAGCCGCTGGCCTGAAATCTCATGCATCGCATCCAGTGTTTCATAAAGAACCTCTGTTTGTTGCACCACTACCACTAAAATCCCACCTTCGGGAGCTGGTGAGAGAGCGCACAATCAGTCCTTGTGCTCCTGCACCTGCTGGCTCGTTTTGCCATGCTGCCCAAGACTCCGTTCGCCTTCAGGCCGCCCAAGATCATGCTGGAGCTTGTGTGAGAACCAACCTTGGAAGAAATTAGTGCACCGCAGAAGTGATCAGTGCACAGGCACAGCCCAGAAGGGGTGGGGGCAGCCAATGGCTGCACTGGGTGCCATGCCCCCTCAGGACAATTCTGCCCTCATGTCCATTTTGTGTGTAGGTTCTGGGTGAAACAATTCATTGTGCGAGACAGGCATGCAGATGTGTTGGCATGTAAAGCTGGTGCTTCTGGTAACAACTTTTCTACTGGCAGCCAAACATGGCTGACTAGGTGAAGAGGTTGGATGGGAAGGCCAGTGTGTCTCCCCTACTCTAAGCAAGAGCCTCTATGACATGGGGACTTACATCTGCGTAGACATGCATAGGACTGGGCTGTTGGTTAGCTACGCCACTGCCCTGAGGTCTTCCGGGGTCAGGAAGCAAAGCTGGAACTTTCCTCACCTGAACTTTTAACATATATTAAGAAAACACCAAGAGAGAAAGCACCGTCAGCAGAACACCAGCAAGACTGCAGACGGAACTGGTTGGAGAGAACGTCCCGTCGACTCTTCTGTAAGCAGGTACATTCTGAGCAGGCGAAGCACCAGAAGGTGCCTGCCAAGTGTTCAGAGACAGGAATCCTGGCACAACTGGTGGGGACATCAGCTGATTCATGCCCAGAACAAGGCGGAGGGGAGGCGGTATTCATCATACGCAGATGAAATGTGGATTTCATCCAGGCAAAAAGACGCACACGGAGCCTTTTCTGAGGTGCTCAAACTAGGGGGGTGTAGCAGAGGGGCCTTCAGGGAATCCACTCTTTTACAGAATTCTCCCACTTAGCCATATCATGGCACCCCCCCCCCCCACCATAGCTCTCCATGAACAGTAGCTAAAGGGCTTGGAGCATGACCTAAACAAAGAACCCCAGTGCATAGCTGATAGGGTGATGTGCAAAGGAAACAAGCCAGCTGGAGACCAATTCTGGAGTCTCCACAAGTGATGTCAGCCACAGGTTGACTTTATATGTTTCCTATTATTCACTGTGGGCAATGGCCCTGCCATCTTTCTGGTCTGGATAGACCAGACACCATTCTAGGTGGTTTGCTGTTACATGTACTGATGATGTCACCCACTCAGTGCCAATCCTATGGGAGAGGGGGAGGGTGGAGTGCCAGGGGAGCACTGGCTCCTGCCACTAATGAGGGGCTGATGCGTGGCCATAAAAAGGATCAGGGAAAGAAGAAGGGGGGTGGCAAGAGGGTGAAAGAAGGGGAAAGCAGAAGACAGAGGACACCAGAGTGGTGTGGAGAGGGGCAAAGGAAAAGCAGGAGGAGGTGGAGATGAGACAAGAGAAGAGGATCTGGGAGGAGGGGACAGGGTGGAGAACGAGACAGAGGCAGTGCCATGGAAGGAGCTGGAAGGGCAAGAAGAGGGAGGAAGACAAGCTGGCAGAGGAAGACCTGGGCAGGTGGGACCAAGCGCAGCCTCCCAACAGCCTGCAGGAAGAGAGAAGCCAAGGAGAGACCCTTCCCCCACCCACAGCCCCTGGAAGGTTCAAGGCAGGACTCTGCCAGCCACCTCAGGGGCAGGGCAACCGATTGCCCAACCGCGGATTGGGAGACCCCTCCAGAGACCCCTCCTGGGAGACTCAGGAGGATCAGGAGACGACTGGGGGATCCAGCCCCACCATTTGTAATTTGCAGCCAATAAAGCCAGAGTCCTAGAAATAGAGTCCAAGAGTGCCTTAGTTACAGGCGTGACCCTAAAACAGCCCATGCTTTAAACCACTAGTTTTCAAGTCCTCACGGCAGGGCATTGGGAAAAGTGTTTAACTCGCAATAATCGCGCCTCAGATTAACCTCACTGGCTACAATACTGTCCCTGTGCAAAGCTAGCTCAGAAGGCCTCTGTTTTGCTCTGGCGGCCTGGAAGGGAAGGGGGGACCGCTTCCAGAACGTGTTCAGGTGCCTGCAAAACCTAGTGCTTTGCACCCCCTCTAGCTACACCACTGATAGCATTTTATGTAAACCCCAAGAGGTTTGGGTGTTTCAGGTGGTCCCCATCTGTGAATTGGGATGTGGATAGAACGGACATGCACATTCGGCTTGGAGCCCCAAGAAGGGCAGGCCAGGAGATGGATGTGTATGAGCCGGTCTCTCCTCAACGTGACACCTCTAATTTAACCACAGGATCATGTTGTCAGAATGATGTTCACAGCTTGATGAAATGATTGGTAGACCCCTAAGAATGTAGCCCCTCTGCAAGATTCTGGAATCCAATAAGATAGGACGTTGTCCTTTGCAAGAGGCTTTGATTGTCTATTTTATAGCTTTATTTCTTTTTTATAGATTTTTTTTGTATTATATTTTGTGTATCTTGCTGTTGTTAGCTGCCTTGGCTACCCTCTGGGGAGAAAGGCGGTGCACATATTGAACAGATAAATAATAATAAATAACAAAGCAGCTGGCCTGAAATCCCGTGCATCATGTCCAGTATTTCATAAGAACATAAGAAGAGCCCTGCTGGATCAGGTCAAAGGCTCACCTAGCCCAGCTTCCTGTATCCCACAGTTGCCCATCAAATGCTTCAGGGAGCACACAAGACAACAGACACGACCTGCATCCTAGTGCCCTCTCCTGCATCTGGCAATCAGAGGCAGCTTGCCTCTAAAACCAAGAGCTTGCACATACCTACTATGACTTGTTAACCTGTAATGAACTTCTCCTCCAGAAATTTGTCCAATCCCCTCTTAAAGGCACCCAGGCAAGATGCCATTACTACCTCCTGTGGAAAGAGTTCCATAGAGTTCCACGTGCTGGATAAATTTTTCTTTTGTCTGTCCTAACTCTCCCAACACTCAATTTTAGTGGATGTCCCCTGGTTCTGGTGTTATGTGAGAGGGAAAAGAGCATCTCTCTATCCACTCTGTCCATCCCCTGCATAATTTTCTATGTCTCAATCATGCCCCCCCAGGCACAGCTTTTCTAGACCAGGGGTGCCCAAACCCAGGCCCTGGGGCCACTTGCGGCCCTCAAGGACTCCCAATTTGGCCCTCAGGGAGCCCCCAGTCTCCAGTGAGACTCTGGCCCTCCAGAGACTTGCTCGAGCCTGTGCTGGCTTGATGCAACTGCTTTCAGCGTGACGGCCAACTGTTCAACCTCTCACATGAGCTGTGGGACAAGGGCTCCCTCCACTGCTTGCTGTTTCACACCTGCGATGCAGCAGTGGCAGCAAAAGAAAGGATGGTCTTGCTTTGTGCAAGGACATTTATAGGCCTAGAGCTACTGCAAGACCTTCATTCATTCATATAAGTTCCAACTCTAAAATATTCCTTTATGTAAATTTATTCAAATTTTAAATGTAAATTAATTCTCCCCCCCCAGATCCCTACCACAGTGACAAAGAGATGATGTGCCCCTCTTGCCAAAAAGTTTGGACACCCCTGTTCTAGACCAAAGAGCCCCAGACGCAGTAGCACCAGCCCAGTCATCATTTTGGTTGCTCTCTTTTGCACCTTTTCCATTTCCACTGTGTCCTTTTTGAGATGTGGCGCCCAGTACTGGATGCAATACTCCAGATGTGGCCTTACCATCAATTTGTACAACGGCATTATCATATTAGCTGTTTTGTTCTCAATACCTTGAGATCCCAAGCATGGAATTAGCCCTCTCCACTGCTGCCGCACATTGGGTCAACACTTTCATCGAGCTGTCCACAAGGACCCCAAGATCTCTCTCCTGATCTGTCACAGACAGCTCAGAACCCACCAGCCTATATGTGAACTTTTGATTTTTTGCCCCAATGTGCATGACTTTACACTTACTGACACTGAAGCGCATCTGCCATTTTGTTGCCCATTCTGCCCGTTTGGAGAGATCCTTCTGGAGCTCCTCACAATCGCTTCTGGTCTTCACCACTCGGAAAAGTTTTGTGTCGCCTGCAAACTTAGCCACCTCACTGCTCACCCCTGTCTCCAGGTCATTTATGAAGAGGTTGAAAAGCACCGGTCCCAGGACAGATCCTTGGGGCACACTGCTTTTCACCTCTCCCCATTGTGAAAATTGCCTGTAGGGCTCAATTGCCGAACATGACTTTCAGAATCAGTGGGTTTCTGGGGAGTCTCCATCCCCAGGTCCCAGGACAGATCCTTGGGATACTCCCTCTCTCCATTGTGAAAACTGCCCATTTATACCCACTCTCCTAGTCCTCAACCAGTTCTCAATTCATGAGAGTACTTGCCCTCTAATTCCCTGACTGTGGAGTTTTTTCAGTAGCCTTGATTAGGCACCAAGTTAAACACCTTCTGGAAGTCCACATATCTAATGTCCACGGGTTCTCCCGCATTCACATGCCTGTTGACCTTTTCAAAGAACTTTAAACCGTTTGTGAGGCAAGACTTACCCTTACAGAAGCCATGCTGCTTCTCCCTTAGTAAGGCTTGTTCATCTATAGACACAATCCTAACCCCTTATGCCAGTGCTTTCCAGCACTGGCATATTGGTGTCAATGGGACATGCGCTGCATCCTGCAGTTGGGTAGCACTCACAGAGGCCTCCTCAAAGTAAGGGAATTTTTGTTCCCTTACCTTAGAGCTACACTGCCCTTATATCAGTGCTGGAAAGCACTGACATAAGGGGTTAGGATTGCTCCCTGAGTGTTGTAAGATTCAATTTTGATGAGGCATTCCACCATCTTACCTGGAACAGACTAACCACCCATGTGGCATCGGCAGCAAGATACAGTAAAACAGAAAATCAAACACAATCTCTAGTCTCGCTAAGATCTTTTAAATAAAGAAATCATGCAGAAAATTAGCACTATCATATTTAGGCTCACACTAGAATGGAAAGTGTCCTGTGCCTGCCAAAACCTGCTTCTGCAGCAGCTGTAGTCTTGCAGCTGGGTCCCTGAGCCCCTATACACTCCTTCGTAGGGATTCAGATTCCATTCACATCCACCGTGCCTGCTGACACAAAGCTCTTTGTGGAAGCTCCAGACAGCAAGTTGCCCAGCACTCACCAGGTGTCGTACTTCTAAGCAATCCGTGCTGGAGGACCCAGATCTCTGCTTGAAGACTCCACATCTCTCGCTTCAGCAATAGCTTGAAACGCTACCTCAGATTCTTGATCAACAGGCGGAGACCCCCAAAATAAACTTTGCTGCAAGTAACTGAAAGTGAACAAAGACAGTGCACTTGTGCTTGTGAGCCTGGGGTTTGAGTGAGGTGGGAGGAGCTTGCTGCACTGCCATCCGCGAATGTCCATCTCACTTCACCTGGCGCACTCAGGTGAAGCGCTGCACGGAGTTGGCCATGGCACATCCCTCCCTTCCAGTGGTTCCTTGGGTACTGGTACTGAGGGTTCAGGGCTTGGCCTGGTAAAATAGGTCCTCAGGTGGGGCCCAAGCTAGCTGACCCCTGACAGCATGCCTGAAACCGTAAGATGATTTATAAACAAAACACAGAACCCAGAGATGCCTCCAGTTCAGAGCCCAATCCCACTCTCTGTGCCTGTGTGAGCGCAATGCGTGTTCTGCCGGCGCATGCTTTGATTAAGATTGGGCCAATCCTAGGCAAGTCTACTCAGAAGGGAGGCAGCATTCTAACCCAAACTGCTGACCCAAAGTTTTTTACAGGGGGACTTTGCAGAGCAGGGAAAGACTCAACAGAGTGCAAGCCAAATGCTCAGAGAGGGCTGGGCCACCTTCCTTCCTACTGCATGTGGGGACTGCATGTGCAGTTTTTCAGCTTGGAAAAGGAGTGACGAAGGGGGAGCGGAATGGAGGTGAATGAAATCTGCATGGTGTGAAGAAGTGAATGGAGGGCAGCTTGCAAGAAGGCTTCTTTAAACAAAGCAGGAAATAAGGAGCATGCTGGGAGCCCTCCCAGTGCGCACCACGATCGATCCCTGCTGAGCTGAAGGAGCCCTGCGAATGAGGAGTGGGGTCAGACGGCTGGCTCTCTCGCTGGCAGACTGCAGGGAGGCAGCTGTTTCCAGCAAGTGATGGACCTTCAGGGAAATGCATCACCTGCACCCACCTCCTCATTCAAGAACCTGGAGACCCTGAAGAGGGGAGCACGCAAGGCACAGCAGCTGGCAGGCAAGTTGCAGCAGGAGCACTGAGCAGCACCTGGCTCGGCCTCATCATTCATTCATATAGTTCCTCCATTCCGCTGGAGTTATGCTGAGAATCAGATTCACCACGGCTCTGGGATTGCCAGGTGGCTGTGGTGACCAGGGAAGCCTCTGCCCAACTTCATCTGGTGTTTCAGCTGCAGCCATAACCGAGTCATTTGGACCTGGGCAAAATGGTCTGTGCCCTGATAACATCACCCCAGCTACTGCAATGCACTCTTTGTGGGGCTGCCCTTGAAGACTCCTTGGAAAGGCCGTTAGTGCAGAATGCAGTGGTCTGTGTGGTCTCTGGGGCTCAGCAGATCAGTGATGCTGGGCCTCTCCTACTACTACTGTACTGATTGCCAATTCATTTCCAGGCCATATGTCAGAATGCCAGATGCAAGGGAGGGCACCAGGATGAGGTCTCTTGTTAGCTGGTGTGCTCCCTGGGGCATTTGGTGGGCCACTGTGAGATACAGGAAGCTTGACTAGATGGGCCTATGACCTGATCCAGTGGGGCTGTTCTTATGTTCAGGTGCTGGTTTTGACTTTAAAAGCCTCTAATATTTGGGACCTGGAAATCTGAGGGATTGCTTTCTTTCCTACATACTGACCCATCCCATGGGGTCATCTCCGTGGGCTCTCCTTCGTATGCCGCCCTGACTGAGGATTGAGGGGCGGGTAGAGCCTTCTCTGTGGCAGCCCCAGAAGGATGGAACTCCATCCCTCTTGAGGTCTGAGCCCTCCTTCCGCTTTCATTCAACTTTCACGTTAATGTTTGTGTGTTCGTGTCTGTGTGTCTCTTTCTGTCTTCCTGCCAATCTTTGCTGAGAGTTCTGCACTTGTTGTCTTGTGGTGGTTTTGACCGCCTTTTGTTGTGCTGTGTCTTCTTTTAATGCTGCTTTTACTGGAACTGAGGGCCCAATCAAGTCCAATTTTCCCATGCTGGTGCTGCTGTGCCAATGGGACATGCACTGCATCCTTTCAACCCCCCTTTCCCTCCCTTGCCATCCAGAGGGCCAAGCACTTCTCTGGCGGGTTCCCTGCTTCTCACCGCCTGGCAGTACTGAATGCAGGCAGGTTCTCAGGACAAGCCGTAACAGGCTTTCTTGGGACACGTGGAATTGGCTCTTGGACACCAAAAAAAAAAAGGATATATGCAGGGAGTCTGAACCCTAAACCTTTACTTGTTCTCAAGACTTCTCTCTTGTCAGTGAGTCTGAGATCTCAGTCAGAAACTCACCATGAAGATTCTTTTCCTCTTCCTTGCTGTTGCATTCTTGGTACATGAACCAGCGGATGGATCTGGAGAGGAAAGTAACTCTGTGGCCCAAGAACCAGACGGTGAGTAGAATTAGAACAAATCCAAATGATTCTGGTTTTTGATGTTTGATATTCTCTGTAAACTGTGAACTTTCCATTGAAAAGTGGTATATAAATACTGTTGTTAATAATAATAATAATAATAATAATAATAATAATAATAATGATGATGATGATGATGATGATGATGATGATGATGATGATGATGATGATGATGATGTAACAAAGGCATCGCCATGGCTATATTTTAGCTTGGTCATAGTCTGAACTTCATTCTAGATCCCTAGACTCAGCCCATTTATATCCCACACCTTGGCATATCCATTTGAAGATCCAGAACTGAGGGACACCCTATAGCCTACAAATCACCTACTCTCTCATCCTTTCTACTGGAGCTTCTGGGGTTTGACTGCCCAATCCTATCCAACGTTCCAGCACCAGTGCAGCTGCAATGCAGCCTCAAGGTAAGGGAACAAATGTTCCCATAACTTAAGGTGGCCTCTGTGACCGACACCCCAACACAGGAAGCAGTGCACACCCCATTGGCACAGCAGCAGCAGCACTAGAAAATTGGATAGGATTGCAAGGGGTGGACAGAGTGATGCTCTTTACCCTCTCACACAACACCAGAATCAGGGGGCATCCACTAAAATTGAGTGTTGGGAGAGTTAGGACAGACAAAACAAAATATTTCTTTACTCAGCGTGTAGTTGGTCTGTGGAACTCCTTGCCACAGCATGTGGTGAAGGCATCTGGCCTAGATGCCTTTAAAACATAGCAAAGGCATCACAATGGCTGTAGAGTAAGTCCTAGTCCGATGGGCCTTCTAGTCCGATGCTTCTTCTGGATCGGGGTCTCCAAACGTTTTGGTATGAGAGCCACATAGTATATTTTATGCATTTTTGAGGACTGAAATGCAAATTAATGAATAAAATTTAATCTAATAAATGTGTTTTACTTGGTTTTTTGGGGGGAGGGGTAACCAACATGATTTAGGACAAAAGAGACACGAAGAAACAATGTCATGCTTTCAATGAGAATAGTAGTTGCTGGGGGCAGATAAAATCTTGTGGCGGGCCAGATGTGGCATCTTTGACATAGTTTGGAGACCCCGTTCTAGATGCCTTGACTTGGCTCACTTGTCCCACACACCCTGAGGTACCGAATCGAAGGTCCAGATCTGAGGGACCCCCTTTCCAGATAGATCCATGAGGAAGGGCCCACCCATCCCTGAGGCTGACGGAGGCGATTCCCTCAGGCAGCAGGTTGGCAAGAGAGTGCCCACTTCCACCACCCACTTGCCTTCACCGCTCCTCCTCCTCCTCCTGCCTGGAATAGAAAAGGAAGAAGTGGACAGAATGGAAGAGGAAGTGTGGAGAAGAACAGAGGGGAGGGTGGCCTAGACAGTGGTGTCACCAGGGTTCACCTCATCCGGTGCGGGATGCTAGTGTGTCACCCCTCATGCAGTGGGCGGGGCAACACCCAGGTGGTGGGCATGGTGATGTAAAATCACTCCGCCCCCACTACTTTTTTGGCTGTACCTTTTGAAAGAACAAAGATAGAACACATTCTGCATGAAATGACGTTTTGATTGATATATCATGTGCTGGTATTATTCCTCCAAACTGTGATTTTATTTTGGTCACTAGTGGTCTCTCTCTCTCTCTCTCTCACACACACACACACATACACACAAACACACACACACAAGGGTGTCAACTGACTAATACCTTATTGCAGCAGTTCTCAAACTTTCAGCACTCTGACCCACTTTTTAAAATGACAGTCTGTCCAGGACCCACCAGAAGTGATGTCATGGTGAAAGTGACATCATCAGGCAAATTAAACCAAATAAGTATAAATAATTAAAGTAAAACAAATACTTAAATAAGCAGAAGACATCCCTGGTTCACCAAGTGAATTTCCTCTGTAGCCTGCCTGCAATAACACCCCCCTCCAAAACCAGTAAGGTTTCCAGCCCTACCCAGTGCCCAGTTTCAATTGAAGAACTTCTGTTCAAACCAGATCACTGTCCGGACCCACCTGACTTTGCAAGTCTCAAAAAGGTTGACCTCATCAGCTGAAGGCTCTGTTTTGATCCTTTTTAGTGGAGGGGGGCTGCCTTCTGGAGCATTTGTTGAGCTCCAGTTCCAGCAGATCAGGACCATTCTGGTGGCTTCACATTCCCCTTTGCCTGACCTGACCGCCAGCCAAGGGACGTTTGCTTACTCACAAGTAAACGCGACTGTGAGGCTTAGTTTACTTTCAGTAGGGCTCAATGCATTCCTCTGCTTGGAGGGAGGGACTTCCTTCGCAGGTGGTTGTGGGGGGCTGCATTCTTTGGATCAGGACCATTCTGGTGGCTGCACATTCCCCTTTGCCTAACCTGACCACCAGCCAAGGGACGCTTGCATACTCACGAGTAAACGTGTCCGTGAGGCTTAGTTTCCTTTCCAAAGGGCTCAATGCTTTCGTCTGCTTGGAGGGAGGGACTTCCTTCTCAGGTGTTTGTGGGGGGCTGCATTCATTGGATCAGGACCATTCTGGTGTCCTTGGATTTCTCTCAGCCTGCCCTTTCTGATGGACTAAGGCAAGTTCACCTACTCGTGAGTAAATGCACAATATGGTTCAGTTTCACTTTCCATAGGACTCCACCCCCTCTTCCTTCTCCAGTCCAGACCGTAAGAGGAGCAGAGGCTGGTACACCACAGAAGAGGCAGAACTTGGCGTGTGGCCTCAGATGCTGGGCGGTCTTGGGCAGTCCTGTAATGAGGAGTGGGTTTCTTTCTGAGCAAATGACATCAGAGCTATAATGATATTTATGGGGTTGGCTGTTCCCAGGGAAGGGACTGTCAGTTCACTTTGCTTGGGGCTGCGCTTCCTCTGCAGGAACCAGTTCACAGCTTGGCAGTTCTTCTGGATTCACCACTGGTCTAGGATTGCCAGGTGGCTGTGGTGGCCAGGGAAGCCTCTGCCCAACTTCATCTGGTGCTTCATTTGCAGCCATAACTGAGTCATTTGGACCTGGGCAAAATGGTCCGTGCCCTGATAACATCACCCCAGCTACTGCAATGCACTCTTTGTAGGGCTGCCCTTGAAGAGTCCTTGGAAAGGCCGTTAGTGCAGAATGCAGTGGTCTGTGTGGTCTCTGGGGCTCTGCAGATCAGTGATGCTGGGCCTCTCCTCCTACTCCTGTATTGACTGCCAGTTCATTTCCGGGCAGTGGCACCACTAGGTTTTGTGTAAACCTGTGCAGGAGGCTTTTGGTGCCTCTAATATTTGGGACCTGGAAATCTGAGGGATTGCTTTCTTCCCTACATCCTGACCCATCCCATGAGGTCATCTCCAGGGACTCTCCTTTGTATGCCGCCCTGACTGAGGCTTGAGGGGCGGGAACTAGAGGTCGAGATTTCTCTGTGGTGGCCCCAGAATGATGGAACTCCCTCCCCCTTGAAGTCTGAGCCCTCCCTCTGCTTTCATTCAACTATCACTTTAAGGTTTGTGTGTTTGAGTCTGTGTGTCTGTTTCTGAGTTCTTGCCACTCTTTGCTGAGAGTTCTGCACTTGTTTTCTTGTGGTGGTTTTGACTGCCTTTCGTTCTGCTCTGCTGTCTTTTAATGCTGATTTACCGGAATTTAGGGCCCAATCAAGCCTAATTTTCCCCTGCTGGTGCTGCTGTGCCAATGGGGTGTGCACAGCTTCCTGTGCTGGGTAGGCAGTCTCAGAGTCCTCCTCAAGGGATGGGAACATTTGTTCCCTTTATCTGGGCTGCATTGCAGCTGCACCGGTGCTGGAACATTGGATAGGATCAGGTCCTTAATCTACTGCTTTTATTTGCATTTACGCTGCTGTTTTGTTTCATACTTCCTGCTGCTTTCGCTTTGTGTCATTTGAATGCATATTTCTTATCATCTATGCTTTATTTAATGAATTCCTTCCCACGTCTTTCCAGGTGAGGACACTTAAGGAGGCTTGCAATATTTAAAACAATGATCACCAATTAATAAAAACAAAACGTTAAAAATAGTAAAAGCCCAGTCAAACAAAGAATTAACAGTTAAAAAATTAATATTCCAGGTATTATGTTTTCGTTTGGCAGTTTAGGCTTTATGCTGAAATTTATTATATGTTGTAAGCTGGCTGGGATGCCCTATTGTGCGGGGGGGGGGAGGGGTTGTTGTTAAATGGAATTTGTTAAAATGAAATGGTCAAATGGATGAAGAAAAGGCACTGTGAAAGACTCTGAACGAACAGGAAATGATGCTCTATGCAGAATCTCCACTCATTTCTCCAGTTCTCCTCCAATCTCTTTTTTTGTTGCCTCAGGCTTTCATTCATACATCTTCTGTCCATTAAATGGTGGAAACTGTTACAATCCTAAATGTCTTGAAGATAATGTAAAGATTGGACTTTGTCGTGGAGGCAGACCATGCTGCAGAAAACGAAACTTCAGGTGAACAACCAGATGCTTGTAAGTACAAGTAGATCCATATCCAGTGGGCAGCGATTTTACAACAGAATCGAATCATAATGAAACCTGCAGGCCCCGTTCAGGAGGGTCACCGTTTGAGGCCCTTCCCTGCATTTCCAATCCAATAATCCGACATGCAGAGCAGAGCCGGACCGAGAGCAGCCCTTCTTCCATCTGCCTTCTGCAGAATCCTGAGGACTGTCAGCAGGTTCTCCACAGAGCACCAGTAACAGAGGTTCCAGGAGGCCTCTAAAGATGGATCCCCCTGCTGGAAGGGGGAAACACAAAAGAAAAACTGAAACAAAACTTCACTGGTGTTCCATTCCAGGAGTGTTGGCTTCATGTTCCACGGCCCACTGAGAACAGTCGTGATCCTGGACA
This sequence comes from Tiliqua scincoides, assembly GCF_035046505.1. Lineage (NCBI taxonomy): Eukaryota > Metazoa > Chordata > Lepidosauria > Squamata > Scincidae > Tiliqua > Tiliqua scincoides. The sequence continues at coordinate 105,473,080 of NC_089825.1, read as the reverse complement.
CTGTGCTGGCAAGGACCAAAACCGCAGAATGCCGCATTCCCAGTTGAGTGCCCTCCATCAGGGGCCTCAGAGGGCCACAGGAGGCTGCCTGTCGTCTTCACGACCGTCCAAAGGCCTTCTAAGGGCTCCGGAGGGCCATTAAGTGCACTTTCTGTTTTCAAGTGAAAATGAGAACTGATTTCTTTACTCAGTGTGTGTTTGGTCTGTAGAACTCCTTGCCTCAGGATGTGGTGATGTCATCTGGCCTAGATACCTTTAAAAGGGGATTGGACAAATTTCTGGAGGAAAAATCCATTATGGGTTACAAGCCACAATGTGTATGTGCAACCTCCTGATTTTAGAAATGGGCTATGTCAGATGCAAGGGAGGGCACCAGAATGAGGTCTCTTGTTATCTGGTGTGCTCCCTGGGGCATTTGGTGGGCCGCTGTGAGATACAGGAAGCTGGACTAGGTGGGCCTATGGCCTGATCCAGTGGGGCTGTTTTTATGTTCTTATGTTTTTACCCTCTCAACAGCCTCTAAGGACCTTAAAGTAAAAACCAGAACTGATGTTTTCAGGCCCACTAGAGGCCTCAGAAGGTCTTTGGGGGGCTGCAGAGGCCACGTGTCATGTTTTCAGTCCCCCAAAAGTGTCAGGGGAGAGATAGGAACGCAGCAATGAGGCCGGCGGGGCAAGGGTGGCAGCGGTGGAGGGTGGGCCTCGCCTCAGGCATGACATCCAGGGCATTTGCACCCTTGCCCCCCTAGGTATTCCACTGACCCAGAGTGCAAATGTAAGCCCACTATGTGTACCCCAGATGCGTTATTAGGAGGAGTTTGACAACTGGGTCCTCCTCCAACCCCTTTCCTCCTGCTCTGGACAGCGGGTGGCTGCTCTCCTGACATGGCACATTCATGCTCTGCCAGGAGGAAGTGTGCCACTTGCATAGCAGGAGCAAGGCCATGGCATGTTTACTGTAAACTGAAGAATATGAAAGAATATAAGAATCTTTCTCAACAAAAGGACATCTCACCACAACTTTTTTCTTTCTGCTGCAGGTGGACGGACCAGTGACACTCAAGGAGTCCACCACTCAAAGGCTCCACAGTCTTGCAGATCTCTGGCTCCGGCTTCATTTGGGTCACATTTTGAGACATTCACTGTGGGGAAAAGCCTCAATAAAAGCAAGTTGACAGGCATCCTGGTCTCAGAAATGTGTGTTTGCATCTGGGAAAGAGACTCCTCTGCCTGATAAAAACAGAAATCTGCTTCAAACCAGAGCTTGTGGTTCTAGAAGGAAGGATCTTGGTGGAAGCAGAAGGCAGGGCTAATCCTTCACCCCAGTGGGTACCAAACCCCAGCCTGTGGGCTGGATCCGACACCCATTGCAATCCTTCCCTCGGGTGTACAGATCTTACAGTTCCCCCCCATACCCTCCTGTCCATGCCACCAGTCAGCCCCAAACTTCATGCCAGCCAGCTGTTTCCAGGTTCCATCGCCCAGCAGGCTTTGTGCCTGGATTTCAGGGCAGATGTGGCTGGCCGGTGCAAGGTTTGGGAGCAATTGGTGTCACAGAGAGGAGGCTCCTTGAAGGAATGGCAAACTCTGTCACGCCAGGGGAGGATTTTCCTGTGTTCCAGGCTGATTACACAGAAGACCAGCCTCAGTTTCCCCCTTGCATCAGGAGGAAGTCACATATCACTGAATTCATTAGCAAAGTCTAATGTTTTTTTGTTAGGAGCCGTTTTATTCTGCTTTGCTCCAAAGCACTTCCATGAGGTGGATGTTCTTCTTTTATGGCAGATTGGGGAGAGGTGTGAACAGAATCCTGCCCTCCGAGCAGCCTGCCAGTGAGAGAGCCAGCCGTCTGACCTCACTCCTTCCTCTGCAGGGCCACTTAAGCTAAGCAGGAATCATGCACACTGGGAGGGCTCCCAGCATGCTCCATGATTCCTGCTTTGTTTAAAGAAGCCTTGTTGTCAGCTGCCTTCCATTTACTCCTTCACACCATGAATCAGTTCAAGTTTGCATACAGTTACGCAGGAGATGCTTAAACAGTGGTTGGATTAAGACGCAAGACTTCCTCCCATAATGTGTGACTATGGGGGGTGGTGGTTGTGTAACCCTGAGCTTGTGGTTTGACCCAAGTCCTGGAAATGTGGCCTGTGTGCTGGGAGAACAGTTTAGCTTGCAGGATATTATAAACAGATATTTAGAAAATCACAGCTAACAGGCAAAAGGGGATTTTCATGGAACCTGCTTTCCTGCTCATTCAGCGCAAGGCCTGCCTGGGGCCCTGATAGCACTCTGGGCACTCTCTGCTTGCATCCTCCCAGGGGCTCGCCCCATATGATCACGTGCGGTCATGTCAAAATACACTCTTGTGCCCCCAGACGTTCACTACACTTTTTAATGAAGTGCCTTAGAACAGGATTTTATCAAATGGAAGTTTGCAAATACACCCCTCCCCCAAGTGGAGTTTTAAGTCTGCATCAGTGTGCACTGTGTTGGGTGAGAGAAATGTGCCTGAATTCAATGAGGCTGATGGAACATTCTGCCCCTGCCATTTCACCCAACGTTTCTTCCCTTGTCGGAACAGAAGCCTGTTCCCTCTTTCTGTATACATTTCATTGCTTAGAGTCCAGACAGAGGTGAAGAGAAGCCTTTTGTTTCCTGCGATATCCAGGCTCTGAATTACTCTCACACCCCAATTCGCCTTTATCTCCCCACCACCACTCCTGATCGCCCCTCCGCCCCTTAAGCCTCCTCTTCACCCCATCCCCCCAGGCCCTGAGACCACCCCAATCACCTACAAATTTTCACCACCCCTTTCTGTGGCAGCCACTGACACCCATCCTCCTTCCTGATTCTGAACTGCCTTTTCAAAGGGCAGGAAGGTGGGAAAGGGAGAGAGAACGTAAGTGGAGGAGTCCAGACTGGCCGGTTAAGGCACCCCCTACTCCACAGTTCCCCCTTCTCTTCTCTAGTCTGCTTGCCTCTTGCATTGCAGCATTGGCCGTGGGCCTCTGGGAACCCAAAAGGGGCAGCTTCCCTGAAGGAACTGCTGTGGAGCCATGGCCCAGGGGCGTACGTGACAGGGCTGGTACCAAAATGCACTCCCAAAAGGCACACGCTCCCTAAATACAGGATTCCGACCTGATTCTGATGGCAGCTCCTTTCCCTTGTCCCTCTGCCCACGGGATCTGACTTCCAGCATCGGCCTCAGACATGCCAGCTTCCAAAGGGCCCCTCTTTCCTCACAGTCGGTTCTGATCCTTCCTGCCTCCAGTGCTGCCAACTGTACTCATAAAAACTGGGAATCCCTAAAATTCATTATTATTATCAGTTGCACATTTACCTGGACAGTCTGGGAGTGGCAAGAAGAAAGCAGCAAAGAAATGATGATGGTGCTTGGTGGCTGATGGGCGGTCACCAGGTTTGGTGTCTGCAGAGAGAAGATGCCCCTCTTCAAGCAAGCCACGGCTGCTCCCTTGGCCTCTTGGGCTTTGGGGCTCCTTGAGGTTTCCCAGCAAATCCCAGGAAAGGCTGTTGGGCTCCTACCCAAGGAGACAGCAGAAGGGTGGCAAACTGGTGGGGAGGGCCTTCCACACTGCACTCCGTTGCCGCAACTGGTCCGTCTCCTCCTCCTCCATGTCTGTACTGGAAAAGGAAGAGGGGAGCTGGAGTGGAAGTGTGCAGGAGGCACTCTGGCCCACGACTCTCCTTGTGGAGGTGTCCGAGCTGCTGTTCTTCTCCATGTGTCAAAGGATTGGCTGTGGGGTGCTGTGCCTCTCAGAGCCGGGCCAGAGGTTGTGCTGCTCTCTTTCTGCAAGGCAGGAGCAGGCAGCTGTGCACAGTGGGAGAGGCAGGCAGGGCGCAGAGCTGAGAGGAGGCCCAGCCTCTCTCCCAGGTGTGACAACCTGGAGTCACCAGGAGAGCTGTGTGGTGGAGTTCTTTGAACGTTGCCTGTAAGGGGATAAAGGGCAATCAGTCCTGTTCCCCACTTCCAAGGGAAAAGCAGTTAAGGCCCAAAGAAACAACTCCTTGATAAAGAATCCTTTAACTAGTTGCAGTCAGTGCAAACACACACACACACACACACACACACACAGAGAGAGAGAGAGAGAGAGAGAGAGAGAGAGAGAGAGAGAGAGAGAGAGAGAGAGAACTTTCAATGAAATCGATTTATTGTAAAAATTTATTGTAAAAATAAACGTGAAAATAACCTATTCCAAAGATACACTTTCACCGATCGTCACATTTTTTAAAAAATGCAGTGAAGAAGATTCTATTTGGGGTGGTTGTGGAATTCCTCAACGGTAGTGTGAGTCTGTCTGAGCTGGTATTTGGTGCACTGACGAGAAAGGAAGAGGGAATGACTCGGCAGGCAGAAGTGTGGGGAGCGCTTGGCTAGGATACTGATCAGGAGGAGGGCTGGACAGAGGGGAGGGAAGTGGCAAGAGAAATGAAGGGTCACTGCCCTTTGAAGGACAACCTGCCAAGCCTGCAAGGTGCAAGCCAAGGGTGCCGAGTTCCCTGCAGTGCTTTGGAGATCCAAGCATGAGGCAGAGACACAGGGCTGCTGCCTCACTCCACTTGTCTGGGACCCTTGGGGGTGACACTGAGACTGGCTCCCAGGCAGGTGTTAAAACAGGTTGGTGTTTATAGCCTTGTCTTCATCCCCCAGATATACCACTGTCACGACATCAGCAGAGGTGGGGCCTTGAATGTCCAGCCTGTACCTCAGAGCAAACAGTGTTCATGGCGCATACATTCAACAATAGTCCAGGATGCATTGCAAGTGGCGTAAGCAGGCAGGCCTGACTGGGTGCTCCTTGACATTAGAACGCATGCAGTCCTTGATTATTAGAGGGAATAATGATCTCAGCAGGTAACCCTGCCTCCCAACCTTTGCTGTTTGTCAGTGGCAGTCCTGAGGGGGATTGATGGGGCAAAAGACTCAGGCGCCACTCCTGTGGGCCCTGTGGGGACGGATGGAAAGGAAAGGCACATTTGGCTTGGAGCCACAAGAAGGGCAGGCCAGGAGATGGATGTGTATGAACTGGTCTCTCCTCAGCACGACATCTACAATATAACCACCAGATCATGTTGTCAGAACAATGTTTGATTTCACACTTTGATGTAGTGATGGGTAGACCCCTAAGAACGTAGCCCCTCTGCAAGGTTCTGGAAACCGAAAAGATGGGATATTGCCTTTTGAATAGGCTTTGATGGTCTATTTTATATCTTATAGCAGGGAGGAAGTGGGGAAGAGGGTATCCAACTGGTGAACAAAAGTCTAATGTAGAGTTTCAGGCTGTCGCTGAAGCAGAGATACTGAGTCTCCAAGCAGAGATGCTGGGTCTTCCCAACACATATTGCTTAAAAGACACCTGGCAAGTGCTGGTTACACCCAGAAATGGAGATACAGGCAGTGGCATAGCTAAGGAGGTGCAGGGGCAACGAGGTGCACTGGGCAACGGGTTTTAGGGGGGCAAGAAGCTGAGCTTGACACTAGTGGCCAAAATTGTGAAAACCTTGGTATGTACAAATAATACCAGCGTGTTATAGATCATGGGAAAGGCAATTTAATGTAGAATGCAATCTACATGCATCTGTTGACTGGAGGCTTCCTGAGATTACAGTCTCAATCCCCAAAAGAAGAACTACTTAGTGGTCATTGGGATGAGGCAGTGGCGTCACTAGGATTTGTGTCACCCAGTGCGGGAGGCCTGCGCGTCACCCCAAGCAGTGGGCGGGGCCATGCCCCAGGTGATTCGCGTGGTGATGTGCCCCCCACTGGTTTTTTGCCCCCCCCAATGTGATGTGCCCCCCCCACTAACATTTTGCTATAACACAGATATTTCAATGTGGTTTGTTTCATTGCATTCTGCATGAAATTACGCATTGATTGATATATAATATGATGGTTCTGTTCCTCCAAATTCTGATTTTAGTGATTTTGAAAACTTGTAGAATCTCTCTCTCTCTCTCTCTCTCTCTCACACACACACACACACACACACACACACATACCCTGTGTCAACTTACTAACACCTTATTGGAGCAGTTCTCAAACTTTTAGCACTGGGACCCACTTTTTAGAATGACAGTCTGTCCAGGACCCATTGGAAGTGAAGTGTGAACAGAACCCTGCCCCCCCCTGCAGTCTGCCAGCGAGAGAGCCAGCCGTCTGACCTCACTCCTTCTCCATGAAGGCAGTAGTCTGGATAAGTAGATGAAATGTGGATTTCATCCAGGCAAAAAGACGCACACAAAGCTTTCTCTGGGGGTGTTCAAGGTAGGGGAGAGTAGCAGGGGGGCCTTCAAGAATCCATTCTCCTGTTGCGTTCTCCCCCTTTAGCCATATCATGGCCCCACTGCAGTTCTCCATAAACAGTTGCTACAGGTGTTGGAGCATGACCTAAAGCACCTCCATGCACAGCTTGGTGCAGTCAGTTTAGTGATGTGCAAAGGAAACAAGCGAGCTGGAGACCAATTATGGAGGCTCAACAAGTTATGTCAGCAACAGATTGACTTTAGAAGCCTTGCTTCATAATTTTCCTCCATATTTTTCGCTGTGGGCAATGGCTCTGCCACCTGCCTGATCTGGATCTACCAGGCACAAATTCTGGGTAGACTGCTGCCATGTACAGCGATGATGACATCCACCCAGCGCCATTCTGCTGTGGGGAAGGGGCAGGGGGAGCACTGGCTCCTCTCACTAATGGGGGGCTGATGCGTGACCATACAGAGGAGCAGGGGAGGCAATAGCATGGAAGAAGGAGAAGGCAGGAGAGGGAGGATGCAGGAGGGGGTGGAGAGGGGCAAAGGAAAAGCAGGAGGTGGAGGCAAGACAAGGAAAGAGGATCTGGCAGAGATGGGAATTGGATACAGGCTTTCATTGCTTTTGAACAGGCTTTGATGGTCTGTTTTACCCCTGCTAATTGGGTAAGAGGCACTTTTTCAAGTGGCTGCTCCTTTTTTTAGCAGGGGGAGAGTAACTGGCCCACTTCACCCCAGCAGTGTCTGTTCTAGCGGCTGTCTGCTGGTATTCATTTGCATCTGTTTAGATTGTGAGCCCTTTTGGGACAGGGAGCCATTTAGTTGATTTTTCTCTATAAACTGCTTTGTGAACTTTTAGTTGAAAAACGGTATATAAATACTGTTAATAATAATAATAATAATAATAATAATAATAATAATAATAATAATAATAATAATAATAATAATATTTTGTAGCATTATTTGTATCCTATAGTTTTTTTGTTTAAATATTTCATGTATTTTAATTGTTGTTGGCTGCCTTGGGTGCCCTCCGGGTAGAAAGACGGGCGCGTATCAAACAGATACATAATAATAAGTTATAAAGTCGCTGGCCAGAAATCCGGTGCATCGCGTTCAGTGTTTCATAAAGAACTTCTGTTTGTTGCACCATTACCACTAAAATCTCACCTTTAGAGTCAGTCATGGGGTGCAGCAGCGGACCTCCCATTGGACATAGTGGAGGGAGGACAGGGCCCAGGAGGGGTTGGAGGCAGCAGCTGACTCTGCCACCGTATCCCAGGCTCCCAAGAGTCTCCTCTGGTCTGCTCCCACTGAAAAGCAGGCATAGATCCAAGGAGACCCATTAGTGCTGCAGCTGCATCACCTGGGGTCAGGAAGCAAAGCTGGAGTACACAGAAGACCAGTCAGTTTCCCTGTTGAATCCAGAGGAATTCACATAACATTGAATTCAATTGCAGAGTCTAATGTTATTGTCACAGGGGCCATTTTACTCTGCCTTGCTCCAGAGCCCATCAATGGCCTGAAGGGTGATGTTCTTCTTGGGTGGCAGAGTGGGGAGAGGTGTGAACAGAACCCTGCCCCCCCCCGCAGTCTGCCAGTGAGAGAGCCAGCCGTCTGACCTCACTCCTTACTCTGCAGGGCTCCTTAAGCTAAGCAGGAATCATGCGCACTGGGAGGGCTCCCAGCATGCTCCATGATTCCTGCTTTGTTTAAAGAAGCCTTGTTGTCAGCTGCCCTCCATTCACTCCTTCACACTATGAATCAGTTCAAGTTTGCATATAGTTATGCAGGAGATGCTTAAACAGTGATTGAATTAAAACACAAGAAGGCAGTTCAAGTTTGCATACAGTAATCCCCCAGGTGGGGGGAAGCGGGGAGTGGGCGGAGGGAGTGTGGAGGGAAGGCAGGGCCTAGTTGGAAAGCAGGGATGCTGGCAGGCTCTCAGCTGCATCTCAACTTCCCTCCCAGTCTACTCCCACTGAAAAGCAGGCATGGATTTAAGGAAACCCTGCTTGATACCGTCATACATCCCCTTGATGTTGCCAGTGTCAGCTGCTATCTGTATCTGGGAGCAGAGCTGGAGCCAGTAGTCGTTAGCACATCTCCTGGCAATCTGCTGGACTTTGCCGCGAGCAGCTCGGAGGACCTGCAGGTTGCGCTCACTGGGACTGGCCTTGTATGCTGCTTGAGCTCTCCTCTTTTCCTCAATGACTGGTGTCAACTCCTCACAGTGGGCTTCAAACAAGATACATAATAATAAATTATAAAGCCGCTGGCCTGAAATCTCATGCATCGCATCCAGTGTTTCATAAAGAACCTCTGTTTGTTGCACCACTACCACTAAAATCCCACCTTTGGGAGCTGGTGAGGGAGCGCACAATCAGTCCTTGTGCTCCTGCACCTGCTGGCTCGTTTTGCCATGCTGCCCAAGACTCCGTTCGCCTTCAGGCCGCCCAAGATCATGCTGGAGCTTGTGTGAGAACCAACCTTGGAAGAAATTAGTGCACCGCAGAAGTGATCAGTGCACAGGCACAGCCCAGAAGGGGTGGGGGCAGCCAATGGCTGCACTGGGTGCCATGCCCCCTCAGGACAACTCTGCCCTCATGATGTCCATTTTGTGTGTGTGTTCTGGGTGAAACAATTCATTGTGCGAGACAGGCATGCAGATGTGTTGGCATGTAACGCTGGTGCTTCTGGTAACAACTTTTCTACTGGCAGCCAAACATGGCTGACTAGGTGAAGAGGTTGGCTGGGAAGGCCAGTGTGTCTCCCCTACTCTAAGCAAGAGCCTCTGTGACATGGGGACTTACATCTGCATAGACATGCATGGGACTGGGCTGTTGGTTAGCTACGCCACTGCCCTGAGGTCTTCTTTCTGCAACTTCTTTGTGCAGTCCTTGAGCTCACTCTTATCAGCCAGCCTGATCTTCCAAACAGAGTTAACCCGCACACGCCAGGCATCTTACTTCTAACTGATCAGTGCAGGGGACCCAGCATCTCTGCCTGGAGACTCCACATCTTCTGCTTCAGCGATAGCTTGAAACTCTGCCTCAGATTCTTGATCAACAGGTGAAGACCCACAAAATAATCTTTGCTGCAAGCAACTGAAAGCCTCTCTGTGAACAAACGCAGTGCACTTGTGTTGATGGTGTTTGAGTGAGTTGGGAGGAGCTTGGTGCATTGCCGTCCACAAATGTCCATCTCACTTCACTGGGTGCACTCAGGTGAAGCGCTGCATGGAGCTGGCCATGGCACAACCCTCCCTTCCAGTGGTTCCTTGGATTCCAGCCTTACCACTGGTACCAAAGGTAGAATTCTAAAAGGTTTGTGAGGCAAGACTTACCAGAAGCCAGGCTGGTTCTCCCTCAGCAAGACTTGTTCGTCTATCTGTTTTGAGATTCTATCTTTGATGAGGCCTTCCACCATCTTACCCGGTATAGATGTTAGGCTGACCGGCCATTCTCTTCAATATTTTATTTTTAATATATTAGACTTGATGCTACCATGGTATGTGACTGCATTTGGGGAATGTTACAGACCTGTACTTTTAACTAGCTACTATGGATATTCTTTCAACAATGATAGTAAATGGGACTTCTCTAGGGTAAGTGTGGGTAGGATTGCCTAGGATGGTTAAAGAATTTTCCTGCTTGATGATGTCACTTCCAGTCATGACATCACTTCCGGTGGGTCCTGACAGATTCTCATTTTTAAAAGTGGGTCCCGGTGCTGAATGTGCGAGAACCACCACCCTAGGAGGCCTTGGGCAGGCACTGTGTGAAGGAGACATGAACCCACGTCTGCCTCCTGGGCACTGCCACACAGAGAGCCTGCCGCGCACAGCCAGCACATATGTGAACTGGCCAGATGAGGAGAGCATTGCTTCAAGAGATGGACGGGATGGTTGAGTTTTAAATGTGCCAGGAGGAGACAGCACGGTTCCTTTCCATTTCAGTTGGGCTTCACTGGAAAACCGGCCCTAGGATCAGTGCCTTCTTTGTCACAGCACAGCAGGGAGGTGGAGACTCTGCCTGGTGCCTGAAATAGGCCTCTTCTGCCTGCCTTAAGTGACGCACAAGGCAGGCAAGGCACACTCCCGAGCATCAGGAAAGGGGTCCCACGAGGAAATAATCCCAGCTGGGTGCAGAGTCAGGCTCATCCAGCAAGAAGAACAATTCAGTCACAAAATGCACATTCGCTCCAGAAAGTCACATCTAATTAATCCTCTTCTTGGGAAAGAGCCTTGTAGTTACAGCTTCGCCCTTGCAGCTGCCAGTGACTCAGCGCCACCAACAGTCTCAAGCAATTGCCAGTGCTTTTGTCTGCCAGAGCTTTTGCAGCAGTGGCGTAGCTAGAGGGGGTGCAAAGCACTATGTTTGGCAAGGAGCCTCAAGGCAGCATGCAAGGGGCCCCTCCCCTTCCCTTTCCCTCCCATTCCCATTCCCTCCCATTCCCACTAAAATTGAGTGTTGGGAGAGTTAGAACAGACAAAAGAAAATATTTCTTTACTCAGCGTGTGGTCGGTCTGTGGAACTCCTTGCCACAGGATGTGGTGATGGCGACTGGCCTGGACACCTTTAAAAGGGGATTGGACAAGTTTCTGGAGGAAAAATCATTACGGGGTACAAGCCATGATGTGTATGTGCAACCTCCTGATTCTAGAAATGGGCTATGTCAGAATGCCTGATGCAAGGGAGGGCATCAGGATGCAGGTCTCTTGTTATCTGGTGTGCTCCCTGGGGCATTTGGTGGGCCGCTGTGAGATACAGGAAGCTGGACTAGATGGGCCTATGGCCTGATCCAGTGGGGCTGTTCTTATGTTCTTATGTCCTTTGGAGCCAGGCACACGCCTCCATTTTGCTCCCCCACCTGCAATGGTTCCAAAGGGGGGGGGCCCTTGTCCTCTGCAGTGAGGCTTCCTGCAAAACTTAGAGCTTTGTAGCCCTTCTAGCTATGCCCCTGTTTTGCAGCACGACTTCTGTGCTGGGGGCTGTATACAAAAGCTGCATCACTCTTGCCCAAAGAGTCTGGAATCCACAGCAGACAGGATGACTTGTGGAGGTGAGGTTAGGGGCTGACAGTGGAGGCAGACCAGGAGAAATTCAGGTGAGTTTGAGACTGTGATGTGAAGAAGAGAGAAAACAGAAGGAACATTTTGATCCAAGATCCTGCTTTGCAACTTGCCTAACATCCCTACATATCAGCAAGCTCAACATAAGAACAGGAGAAGAGCCCTTCTGGATCAGGCCAAAGGCCCATCTAGCCCAACTTCCTGTATCTCACAGTGGCCCACCAAATGCCCCAGGGAGCACACAAGGTTGCTCCTAGCTCTCCCCTCTTCAGATGCCCTGCCTGCCTTTCAAAAAGTTGTGCATTTAGATGTGCATTTGCTCACCCTTCATTTACTCAAAAATAAAATCCAACAATAATTCTGCAAAAACTGCTCCAGGGATGAAGGCAGACATTTGCTGGCAATATCACAGTCAATGGCACCCTCTGCAGCTGGCTTTTCAAGCTGAACCACACTGAAAACTCGCAGGACTAGTTTTTCAGAGCTCATACCAGAGCAGAAACAAAGTAGGCTTGTCTTGAACTCTGCAAGGGTACTTTCAAACTTGCCCCACTGACTTTAAAATGTTACACTTCTCTTCTTTCAAAGACGGGATTGTAAGGCACTGGGGTGGGGTGGGAAGTGTTATGTACTGCCTCCTTAAGAGACAGTCCTAGAAGGCCTCAGAATGAGAGGGCCATGTGAGAGAACTGGGGAAGCAGTTTCAGGTTGGCAGCAGAAGCCTATGTAAGTGATTGGGCTTGTATGGCTCTCAAGAGCCTGGACAGCCTTAGGCTCTGACACACTAGAATCAGTACAGTCCTTAGATAAGTTGCGTTTGTTTTGTTCTGTTTTTCCACCACTCTGACCTTTTATGCACTGAGCTTTTATGCACAGACAAGTTGTTAGCAAGAAAAAAAGGAAGTTAAGAGATCTGCCTGGTTCCTTCCCCACTCCAAACCCTTCCCTCTTCCCTGGTTATAGGACCTCCTCTTGAATGACCCACTTCTGGCCCTTCTGACCTCCAGTTGCTGCTTTGGGAAATTGACCCTGCTTCCTGGCTCAGTCTGATTGGCAGCATGGCCCTAAAACCAGTTGGGTTCCACCCCAGCTGGACCATGACAGACTAGCTTTTGTAGCAAAGGTGGTCTGTCACAGAGAAGATCAGCAGCATGGTACCTGTCTATAGCAGCAATTTTCAATCCTTTTCTTCACGTGGCCCACCACGCCCACCGCCCAGGGCATTGCCCCACCCACAGCATGGGAAGAGGTCCATCATGGGAGGAACGCATTGCTTCCTGCATGGGGTGATGCAGACCCTAGTGGTGCCATTGTCTTCATGTCTTGTGATGTAACGTCTGGCTTCCAGGAGACTCTTCATAAGAACAGCCTCAATGGATCAGGCCATAGGCCCATCTAGTCCAGCTTCCTGTATCTCACAGTGGCACATCAAATGCCCCAGGGAGCACACCAGATAACAAGAGACCTGCATCCTGGTGCCCTCCCTTGCATCTGGCATTCTGACATAGCCCATTTCTAAAATCAGGAGGTTGCACATGCACATCATGGCTTGTAACCCATAATGGATTTTTCCTCCAGAAACTTGTCCAATCCCCTTTTAAAGGTGTCCAGGCCAGATGCCATCACCACATCCTATGGCAAGGAGTTCCACAGACCAACCACATGCTGAGTAAAGAAATATTTTCTTTTGTCTGTTCTAACTCTCCCAACACTCAATTTTAGTGGATGTCCCCTGGTTCTGGTGTTGTGTGAGAGTGTAAAGAGCATCTCTCTATCCACTCTGTCCATCCCCTGCATAATTTTGTATGTCTCAATCACGTCCCCCCTCAGGCACCTCTTTTCTAGGCTGAAGAGGCCCAAACGCTGTAGCCTTTCCTCATAAGGAAGGTGCCCCAGCCCAGCAATCATCTTAGTTGCCCACTTTTGCACCTTTTCCATTTCCACTGTATCCTTTTTGAGATGCGACGACCAGAACTGGACAAAATACTCCAGGTGTGACCTTACCATAGATTTGTACAACAGCATTACAATATTAGCTGTCTTATTCTCAATGCCTTTTCTAATGATCCCAAGCATGGAATTAGCCCTCTTCACTGCCACCGCGCATTGGGTCGACACTTTCATCGACTTGTCCACCACCACCCCAAGATCTCTCTCCTGATCTGTCACAGACGGCTCAGAACCCATTAGCCTATATGTGAAGTTTTGATTTTTTTTTCCTCAATGTGCGTGACTTTACACTTACTTACATTGAAACACATCTGCCATTTTGCTGCCCATTCTGCCAGTTTGGCGAGATCCTTCTGGAGCTCCTCACAATCGCTTCTGGTCTTCAAAACTCAGAAAAGTTTGGTGTTGTCTGCAAACTTAGCCACCTCAACCCTGTCTCCAGGTCATTTATGAAGAGGTTGAAGAGCACCAGTCCCAGGACAGATCCTTGGGGCACACCGCTTTTCACTTCTCTCCACTGTGAAAATTGCCCATTGACACTCACTCTCTGTTTCCTGGTCTTCAACCAGGTCTCAATCCAGGAGAGGACCTGTCCTCTAATTCCCTGACTGTGGAGTTCTTTCAGTAGCCTTTGGTGAGGGACCGTGTCAAACGCCTTCTGAAAGTCCAGATATATAATGGTCATGGGTTCTCCCACATCCACATACCTTTTGACCTTTTCAAAGAATTCCAAAAGGTTTGTGAGGGAAAACTTACCCTTAGAGAAGCAATGCTGATTCTCCCTATAGTTTGTCCTATAGAAACTATAGAAACCTATAGTTTCCCTGGTCCCCCCTCTTTCCTTTTTTAAAGAGTGGTATGACATTTGCTATCCTCCAATCCTCTAGCACCATGGCCGTTTTGAGGGACAAGTTGCATATTTTAGTCAAGAGATCAGCAAATTCATTCTTCAATTCCTTAATAACACTAGGGTGGATGCCATCAGTGCCCGGTGACTTATTGATCTTTAATTTATCAATGAGGTCTGAAACATCTTCTCTTTTAACCTCTATCTGACTTAACTCCCCGGTCAGGAGGGGCCGTTCGGGCAACGGTATCTGCCCGAGGTCTTCTGAAGACAGATGCAAAGAACTCATTGAATGCTCTGCCATCTCCAAGTCTCCTTTCAACCCCCCTTTCCCTCCCTCGCCATCCAGAGGGCCAAGCGCTTCTCTGGCGGTTTCTCTGCTTCTCACCGCCTGGCAGTACTGAACACAGGCAGGTTCTCAGCACAAGCCCTAACAGGCTTTCTTGGGACACTTGGCGATTCCTTCATCCCCGCTGCCCTGAAGGTCTTCAATGCCAGTCATTGCCCAGATGCTCTGCGGAATCCGAGTCTGGATGGCAGGTTTACCCAGTCAGTAGAACAAGTGCAGTCAGCAGGCCAGCTCAGAGTCTTTGCTGCTGCCCACCATGTACCTGACGCCGCTTTGTGTCTCGGAGCAGGTCAGCAGAAGGCCGTGGCAGCCGCCTGGGTGAGATTCCTCTTAGGTGGATAAACGTTTTCGCTCTGGCGCAGGGCTCCTCCAACATTTTGGCAGGGGGGCCGCATCATCTCTCTGACACTGTGTCGGGGCCGGAAAAAGAGAATCAATTTGCATTCCAGCTTTGAATAAATTTACATAATTTACATAAATGACTATATTTGAGACAGATGAATGAGGGAATTCAAGCCAGTTCAGAAACACTTGCACACACAGAAGGGGGACCTTCCGGCCAGTTCTTCAGGACTTTCACACACAAAGAGAGGGCGGCACCTCTAAGTTGCTGCTGCGCTTGAGCTCTCGCTTGCCTGCTCTCCCTTGTGCAGGCCGCATGTGCTGCTGCCCGCCTGCCTGCCTGCCCACCCACCCGCTTTCCTGCCCACTGGCCCTCTCCCCCTCTGGTGGCTGGCTGGCTGCCCACCCACCTGCTCGCCTGCCCCCTCGCCCTCCCTCCCAGGCCGCCCATCCACCCACCTGCATGCACGCTGGGCTCGTCTTTCCTTCGCTGCTGTTGAGCTCGAGACTTGCAAGGCTCTGTCAGGAACTCGGCTGTGGGACATTGAAAGCCAAGAGCTGATGACAGCAGCAGGGACAAGATGCTCCCCCCTTTATTTCCAGCTTCCCTGGTAAAGGAGATAAAGTATAACTATCTCCAGTTTCTGATGAAACCAGAGGAAAGAAGAGCTTTCTCTTTGGCCAGGTTCGGTTCCTGTCCAGCAGATCTCCTCTGGGGTCGGTTTGCAGGGATGGCAGAAGGAGACTGAACCTGCCCCTGTGACAGCTCCACAGTAGAAACCTTCACGCGCATGGCCTTAATTGTCAATTTCACGCTGACCTCTGACAGCTTATCGAGATCATCTGAATATTCCTGCTTGGAACCAGAGAAAGAGAACAAAAGTTTCTTTGCTGTCGGGAAGCGAACCAAGATCTGGGCTAAATATCTTTATTTAATCTTTTGTCAGTGCTATGCTCTGTAGACCTTCATGTTTCCGAATGAGCCACCGACGCAAGAACAGCTTGCTTTGTCATTGTGTATATGATTAAGTGTCTATTGTTAAGTGTGAAGTGGCCGGTTGTGGTTTTCCTTTACGTATTTTCTTGATGTATTTGGAATCTTTTTTGTTGTGATGCCAATAAAGGTTTTGGATTTGGATAGCCAGGTATAGTCATGGTGACCAGTGCTGCAACATCCGTCTCCCCATGGACACTGTTGCCTGGTGTTCCTTTAAAGCAGGCCAGACACAGAGAAAGCTCTCCTGCTTCCAGATCCTCCCCACCAAGGGAAGGGGTCCCAACTCTTTCTACCAGTCACTTTGATCTCTTTCAGTGATTAGACACTCCCAATAATAACACATTTGCATATTTTGCTTCTGACTCCTTTCCACTCTCTTCCTTCCCCTCCCCACTGTGCAACAGACACCCAGAAATGGCCTCATCAGGACTAGCAAAGTATTCTTCTTTTGGGGAGTGAGACCCTCTTATCTCCAGAAGGCATCAGTGAACAGGTGGAATGTCCTCCTTGGGTGAAATTGCTTTATCATGAGTGAAGATCAGGGAAGTGTGCGTCTAATCTTCAATCTCACAGCTGTATCTCAGTGTTGCTCATGCTAAAGGTACTGGCTCTTGGCCACCAAAAAAAAAAGTATATATGCAGGGAGTCTGGAGCCTAAACCTTTACTTGTTCTCAAGACTTCTCTCTCCTCAGTGAGTCTGAGCTCTCAGTCAGAAACTCACCATGAAGACTCTTTTCCTCTTCCTTGCTGTTGCATTCTTGGTACATGAACCAGCGGATGGATCTGGAGAGGGAAGTAAATCTGTGGCTGAAAGATCAGGATGTGAGTAGAATTAGAACAAATCCAAATGATTCTGGTTTTTGATGTTTGATTTTCTCTGTAAACTGCTTTGTGAACTTTCCGTTGAAAAGCAGTATATAAATACTACTACTACTACTACTACTACTACTACTACTACTACTACTACTACTACTAATAATAATAATAATAATGTAACAAAGGCATCGCCATGGCTATATTTCAGCAGCTTGGTCATAGTCTGAACGTCATTCTAGATCCCTAGACTCAGCCCATTTATCTCCCGCACCTGACATATCCATTCCAAGATCCAGAACTGAGGGACAAATCATGTACAAATCACCTACTCTCTCATCCTTTCTACTGGAGCTTCTGGGGTTTGACTGCCCAATCCTATCCAACGTTCCAGCACCAGTGCAGCTGCAATGCAGCCGCGAGGTAAGGGAACAAATGTTCCCATAGCTTAAGGTGGCCTCTGTGACCGACACCCCAACACAGGAAGCAGTGCACACCCCATTGGCACAGCAGCAGCAGCACTAGAAAATTGGATAGGATTGCAGGGGGTGGACATAGTGGATGGAGAGATGCTCTTTACCCTCTCACACAGCACCAGAACCAGGGGACATCCACTAAAATTGAGTGTTGGGAGAGTTAGAACAGACAAAAGAAACTATTCTTTACTCAGCTGGTAGTTGGTCTGTGGAACTCCTTGCCACAGCATGTGGTGATGGCATCTGGCCTAGATGCCTTTAAAACATAGCAGGGGCATCACAATGGCTCTAGAGTAAGTCCTAGTCCAATGGGCCTTCTAGTCCGATGCTTCTTCTGGATCGGGGTCTCCAAACATTTTGGTATGAGAGCCGCATAGTATATATTATGCATTTTTGAGGACTGAAATGTAAATTAATGGATAAAATTTAAACTAATAAATGTGTTTTACCTGGTTTTTTTTGGGAAGGGGTAACTAACATGATTTAGGACAAAAGAGACACAAAGAAACAATGTCGTGCTTTCAATGAGAATAGTAGTTGCTGGGACCAGATAAAATCTTGTGGCGGGCCGGATGTGGCCTCTGAGCCATAGTTTGGAGACCCCGTTCTAGATGCCTTGACTTGACCCACTTGTCCCACACACCCTGAGGTACCTAATGGAAGGTCCAGATCTGAGTGACCCCCTTTTTAGATAGATCCATGAGGAAGGGCCCACCCATCCCTGAGGCTGACAGAGGCGATGCCCTCAGGCAGCAGGTTGGCAAGAGAGTGCCCACTTCCACCACCCACTTGCCTTCACTGCTCCTCCTCCTCCTCCTGCCTGGAACAGAAAAGGAAGAAGTGGACAGAATGGAAGAGGAAGTGTGGAGAAGAACAGAGGGGAGGGTGGCCTAGACAGTGGTGTCACTAGGGTTCGCCTCACCCAGTGTGGGATGCCAGTGTGTCACCCCCCCATGCAATGGGCGGGGCAACACCCAGGTGGTGGGCGTGGTGATGTACCATCACTCTGCCCCCACTGGTTTTTTGGCTGTCCCTTTGGATAGAACAAAGATAGAACACATTCTGCATGAAATTTCATTTTGATTGATATATAATGTGCTGGTATTATTCCTCCAAACTGTGATTTTTATTTTGGTCACTAGTGGTGTCACACACACACACACACACACACACACACACACACACACACACACACACACACCAGGGTGTCAACTGACTAATACCTTTTTGCAGCAGTTCTCAAACTTTCAGCACTGGGACCCACTTTTTAAAATGACAATCTGTCTAGGACCTACCAGAAGTGATGTCATGGTGAAAGTGACATCATCAGGCAAATTAAACTAAATAAGTATAAATAATTAAAGTAAAACAATTAAATAAGCAGAAGCCATCCCTGGTCCACCAAGTGAATTTCCTCTGTAGCCTGCCTGCAATAACACCCCCCTCCAAAACCAGTAAGGTTTCCAGCCCTACCCAGTGCCCAGTTCAATTGAAGAACTTCTGTTCAAACCAGATCACTGTCAGGATCGACCTGACTTTGCAAGTCTAAAAAGGTTGACCTTATCAGCTGAAGCCTCTGTTTTGATCCTTTTTAGTGGAGGGGGGCTGCCTTCTGGAGCATTTGTTGAGCTCCAGTTCCAGCAGATCAGGACCATTCTGGTAGCTTCACATTCCCCTTTGCCTGACCTGACTACCAGCCAAGGGACGTTTGCTTACTCACGAGTAAATGCAACCGTGAGGCTTAGTTTCCTTTCCAAAGGGCTCAATACATTCGTCTGCTTGGAGGGAGGGACTTCCTTCTCAGGTGTTTGTGGAGGGCTGAATTCATTGGATCAGGACCATTCTGGTGTCCTTGGATTCCTCTCAGCCTGCCCTTTCCAACGGACTAAGGCAAGTTCACCTACTCACGAGTAAATGCACAATATGGTTCAGTTGCACTTTCCATAGGACTCCACCCCCTCTTCCTTCTCCAGTCCAGACCATAAGAGGAGGAGAGGCTGGTACACCACAGAAGAGGCAGAACTTGGCACGTGGCCTCAGATGCTGGGAGGTCTTGGGCCAGTCCTGTAATGAGGAGTGGGTTTCTTTCTGAGCAAATGACATCAGAGCTATAATGATATTTATGGGGTTGGCTGTTCCCAGGGAAGGGACTGTCAGTTCACTTTGCTTGGGGCTGCGCTTCCTCTGCAGGAACCAGTTCACAGCTTGGCAGTTCTTCTGGATTCACCACTGGTCTAGGATTGCCAGGTGGCTGTGGTGGCCAGGGAAGTCTCTGCCCAACTTCATCTGGTGCTTCAGTTGCAGCCATAACTGAGTCATTTGGATCTGGGCAAAATGGTCTGTGCCCTGATAACATCACCCCAGTTACTGCAATGCACTCTTTGTGGGGCTGCCCTTGAAGACTCCTTAGAAAGGCTGTTAGTGCAGAATGCAGTGGCCTGTGTAGTCTCTGGGCTCTGCAGATCAGTGATGCTGGGCCTCTCCTCCTCCTACTACTGTACTGACTGCCAGTTCATTTCCGGGCAATGGCACCACTAAGTTTTGTGTAAACCTGTGCAGGAGGCTTTTGGTGCCCCTAATATTTGGGACCTGGAAATCTGAGGGATTGCTTTCTTCCCTACATCCTGACCCATCCCATGAGGTCATCTCCAGGGACTCTCCTTTGTATGCCGCCCTGACTGAGGATTGAGGGGCGGGAACTAGAGGTAGAGCCTTCTCTGTGCTGGCCCCAGAATGATGGAACTCCCTCCCTTTTGAAGTCTGAGCCCTCCTTCCGCTTTCATTCAGCTTTCACGTTAATGTTTGTGTGTTCGTGTCTGTGTGTCTGTTTCTGAGTTCCTGCCAGTCTTTGCTGAGAGTTATGCACTTGTTGTCTTGTGGTGGTTTTGACTGCCTTTCGTTCTGCGCTGCTGTCTTTTAATGCTGATTTAGCAGAACTTAGGCCCCAATCAACCCTAATTTTCCCCTGCTGGTGCTGCTGTGCCAATGGGGTGTGCACAGCTTCCTGTGCTGGGTAGGCAGTCTCAGAGGCCTCCTCAAGGGATGGGAACATTTGTTCCCTTTATCTGGGTTGCATTGCTGGAACGTTGGATAGGATCGGGTCCTTAATCTACTGCTTTTATTTGTATTTACACTGCTGTTTTGTTTCAACCTTCCTGCTGCTTTCAGTTTGTGTCATTTTAATGCACATTTCTTATCATCTATGCTTTATTTAATTAATTCCTTCCCATGTCTTTCCAGGTGAGGACACTTAAAGAGGCTTGCAACATTTAAAACAATGATCACCAATTAATAAAAACAAAACGTTAAAAATAGTAAAAGCCCAGTCAAACAAAGAATTAACCGTTAAAAAATTAATATTCTGGGTATTATGTTTTTGTTTCGCATTTTAGGATTTATGCTGAAATTTATTATATGTTGTAGGTCGGCTGGGATGCCATATTTTGCACGGGTGGCAGGGGGGTTGTCAAATAGAATTTGTTAAAATGAAATGGTCAAATGGATGAAGAAAAGGCACTGTGAAAGACTCTGAATGAACAGGAAATGATGCTCTATGCAGAATCTCCACTCCTTTCTCCAGTTCTCCTCCAATCTCTTTTTTTTTTTGGCACAGCCATTCATACCTACAGAGAATGTAGAGCAAATGGTGGATTTTGTTTCTCCGTTAGATGTCCTTTTTCTGCTGTAAAGATTGGACTTTGTGGTGGACTCAGTACATGCTGCAAACCACGAAGAGGCTGATGAACAACCAGATGCTTTAAGCAGTGCTTTTTTTTGTAAAAGAAAAGGTGCAGGAACTCACAACTTGTTAATCTTTTATTTATTTATTTATTTATTTATTTATTTATTTATTTATTTTTAAACCATTTTTTATTGGAGAAATAAAATATTTTATGTGCTTCCCCCCTAAAGATGAACTTACTTCTGAGTAGACATGCATAGGATTGGGCTGTCAATCTCCACATCCCCTTCCCCCTAGCTACTTTTTCTACACATGGGGAAAAATACTGTACAGGTGCACTTGTAGCATGTAGTATGTAGTGTGGCACTACTTCGAGGAGAGGAAGCAGTGAATGGATTTTGAAAACTGGCTTACATGAGTTCCATGTAGTAAAATTACTCTAAGCAACTGTGGGAGTAAGAACAAAAAAGGAATTCTTACACGAGAGGGGTCCTTAGGTGCACATAGAAACAGCTACGTTTGCAAACAAGCGAGTAAATATAGTTTAATTCAGGTATCAGAATACTCTGTGTCTTTGGGAAGCCGCTTGGCATGCAATTGTATGTTCTCTGCTGCCCTGAGCAGAGCGCAGGGGGAGGGGAGGCGGGCTGGACTCGGGCGAGAGCTTGGGAATGGGGGCAGGAGCGTGTTGTTGTGCAGTCACGCAGGGGCCAGGCGCCCGCCCACCCTGCACCACCCAGCACCCACCCAGTGAATGCCTCTGTTTTGCTCCCCCCCTCCTGGAATGCCTCCGAAGGGGAGGGGCCCCTGCATAAAGGTGCCGGAACTCCGTCCCCCCGCATTCCTTTATTAACAGTATTTATTAACAGTATTTAGAAAAAAAGCCCTGCTTGTAAGTGCAAATCGTTCCATATCCAGTGGGCAGCAATTTTTACAACAGAATCGAATTATAATGAAAGCTGAAGGCCCCATTCAGGAAGGTCACAGACAAATTTCAAATCCGTTCAGGAGATTGGACAAATTTCTGGAGGAAAAATCCATTATGGGTTACAAGCCATGACATGTATGTGCAACCTCCTGATTCTAGAAATGGGCTATGTCAGAATGCCTGATGCAAGGGAGGGCACCAGGATGCAGGTCTCTTGTTATCTGGTGTGCTCCCTGGGGCATTTGGTGGGCCGCTGTGAGATACAGGAAGCTGGACTAGATGGGCCTATGGCCTGATCCAGTGGGGCTGTCCTTATGTTCTTACCCTCTAAAGACCCTCTAAGGACCTTAAAGTGAAACGAGAACTGATATTTGCAGGCCCACTGGAGGCCTCAGAAGGCCTTTGGGGGGCTGCAGAGGCCACGTGTCATGTTTTCAGTCCCCCAAAGGTGTCAGGGGAGGGGTAGGAACACAGCAATGAGGCCGGCGGGGCAAAGGCGGCAGCAGTGGAGGGTGGGCCTCACCACAGGCATGGCATCCAGGGCATTTGCACCCTTGCCCCCCTAGGTATTCCACTGACCCAGAGTGCAAATGTGAAGCCCACCATGTGTACCCCAGATGCGTTATTAGGAGGAGTTTGACAACTGGGTCCTCCTCCGACCCCTTTCCTCCTGCTCTGGACAGCTGGTGGCTGCTCTCCTGACATGGCACATTCATGCTCTGCCAGGAGGAAGTGTGCCACTTGCGTAGCAGGAGCGAGGCCATGGCATGTTTTCTGTAAACTGAAGAATATGAAAGAATATAAGAATCTTTCTCAACAAAAAAGTCATCTCACTACAACATTTTTCTTTCTGCTGCAGGTGGACGGACCAGTGACACTCAAGGAGTCCACCACTCAAAGGCTCCACAGTCTTGCAGATCTCTGACTCCGGCTTCATTTGGGTCACATTTTGAGGCATTCAATGTGGAGAAAAAGCCTCAATAAAAGCAAGTTGACAGGCATCCTGGTCTCAGAAATGTGTGTTTGCATCTGGGAAAGAGACTCCTCTGCCTGATGAAAAGAAACATCTCCTTTAAACCAGAGTTTGTGGTTCTAGAAGGAAGGATCTTGGTGGAAGCAGAAGGCAAGGCTAATCCTTCACCCCAGTGGGTACCAAACCCCAGCCTGTGGGCTGGATCTGACACTCACTGCAATCCTTCCCTCGGGTGTGCAGATCTTATAGTTCCCCCACATACCCTCCTGTCCATGCCACCAGTCAGCCCCAAACTTCATGCCAGCCAGCTGTTTCCAGGTTCCATTGCCCAGCAGGCTTTGTGCCTGGATTTCAGGGCAGATGTGGCTGGCCGGTGCAAGGTTTGGGGGCAATCGGTGTCACAGAGAGGAGGCTCCTTGAAGGAATGGCAAACTCTGTCACGCCAGGGGAGGATTTTCCTGTGTTCCAGGCTGATTACACAGAAGACCAGCCTCAGTTTCCCCCTTGCATCAGGAGGAATTCACATGTCACTGAATTCAATAGCAAAATCTAATGTTATTTTCACAGGGGCTGTTTTATTCTGCTTTGCTCCAAAGCACATCCATGAGGTGAAGGTTGTTATTCTTCTTGTGTGGCAGATTGGGGAGAGGTGTGAACAGAATCCTGCCCCTCCATGCTCGAATGGCCGATAAAAAATCTCTGCTTGCTGATTCCGTACATAAACGATGGAAGTTTGAAGAAAGAGCACTGTTAGCCACAATTTTATACCTACACTCTAGATTTGGCTCTACCTCAGCTTGTGATGGAACACTTCCAGAATGGAGGTCAAGGACCAAGATTAAAGGTAAATGGTCACTATAGGTTACATCCCCAATGGTAAAATCCTTCACATGGTGCTTCATTTTAGTGGATACCAAAATGTAATCCACAACGCTGGCGCCACGAGAGGATACAAAAGTAAATTCATCCGCATTGGGGAATTCTTTTAGACCATTAAGCCAAATCATGTTAGAGGTAATGGAAAACTTAGCAAGGGCCATACCGTTGGCATTATAGTGTGCATCTTTGGACCACCTGCTTAGTGCACAAAAGGGGGGAGGGAGCTGTCATCATCCACATCCCAGGCTCTGCGGAAGATTTCCGCTGAGTTCCCCACCCTCAAATTTAAATCACCCAGCAAAAGAATTTCAGCATGGGGGTGGGCCCTATTAAGCTCATTCATGCAAGTCAATAGATCATTCCAGAGCTGGGTCCTTTGTAAGCTGCTAAGCAAAGGAGGAATATAGGTGTGGACGCAGATTAAGTCAATGTCTGCAAAAGACACCCTCAGTGCTTGTATCTTACAACAACCTGGAAGGATGTCTAAAGGGCATGACTTAAACTGCTTCAGTACAAGGCTGGCTAAACCCACTGAAGGACGACCATTAGAGGTGGGTTTAGTTGCAGGTACTGCAAAAGCCTTGTAGCCAGGGATGTACAGATGGTCCACAACCCATGTCTCCTGCAACAGAATAATATCAAGCGTTCTGAGATAGCTTAAGAAACTGCTGTCATTTTTCTTATTCTTCCACCCTGCAATGTTCCAGGAAAGAATTCTTAGTTGGGAAGAAGTAGCAGGGGCTGGAGAAGCATTAATTAGTCAATCTTTGCTTCTTGATGGACACTCAGCACCAGAAGGATGATGAGACTTGCAGCTACTCAGGGCTAAGTTGGTCACAGGTGATGGTGTAAAATCCCAGGAATAAGGGACGGGAATTGCCTCAGTGGCTACTTCTGAAGCAGATTGAAGAGCAGATGCTGGCACTGGAAGGGTCAGAGGATGGCTTTCATAGGTCAAAGTTTCTGTATTATAATTGAGAAGTTCTGCTTTAACCCTGTCCAGGGATCTGATAATATTTAATTGTTCTGGTCTTGTGAGTTCCTTAAAGGCACTGATGGCACCCTCCACAATGTCATCCCCCTCCAGCTGTAATTCCATTATCAGATCTTTAGCCACCAGTGCAGGAGGATCTGCCCTAGGACCTTGTTCCATTGACAAGGGGCCTTTGGGGGCTGGGAGCGCCCTTGGAATGAGTGAATGGTCATCAGTAGGTAAATGCATTGGGAGGTCAGTAGTAATTGAGTTAGCTGAACCTGCATTTTGGCCATTCACTTCTATGTCCCCAAGGAACCTGGAGGGTAGGTGGGAGCCAGGAATCTCTGGCAAAGCTTTACAGGACTCAAGAGCTGATTCCAATTCCTCATCGCAGGGAACAGCAGACGTTGCCCCTGATGGTACCCCATCCAGGGCTTTAGATAAGTCCCTAGGCAGTCCCTAGGCAGTTGTTGGATAGCCACAACATGATGCAAGACCTCCTCCGAGTTAGTTGAATGGCACAGCAAACCCACTCCATTGAGATAGTCCACCTCACTGGCCGATTCATTCATCAGCACAGGCTTAAAGGCTTCAGAAGGAGAGCTATCCATAGGCTCAGCTGCTCCAGTTAGGGGGGTATGCAGACGGAGGGTGACTGAGCTCCCACCATCTCAGATATCAACAAAGAATGTTCCTGATCTGGTGCTTGAGGTTCAGTGCCAGCGCCAGAAGGCTGGACTTGCCATTCGCTATTAGAAGCTGCACTTGTTGAACAGCCATCTGTTGAATTAACTGACTGGGAGAAAGCAAAAGCTTTGGCTTGTGCAGTGAAGATTTCAAGTGAAGCAAAGCATTTCCCAAAGAGTCAGTGGCAGCCTTTAACTCATTAACACTCGGCAGCACCAAGGGGCTTGAATCAGGAGAAAAGCAATTGGCAACTCCCACGCTCTGGGTGCGATTATCTCTCCTCCAGTGACTGGGCACAGAGCCAGCCTGCGCAAGGCTGGATGGAAGGAGAGGAGGGGGAGGCTGCATTTTTGGGAGCAGAGGTTTAATAATCATGTCGGCAAACACCCTCCGCAAGAAAATGCCAAAGGACCGAAGAAACAAACTCTTCCCATGCAGCTGGCCTGGGATCTGAGAGGTGCCAAACTTCAAAAGAAGCCGGGTCCAATTTGGAGACTGGGGAATCCAAGGGAGTTTTATGATTTCCTGCAGATCAACACAGTCAGCCTGAGATGGATCAAGGTGTAATAATCTGCATAGAGAGTCTTTTGCCCTCAGTTTATTGGCCCAGCGCCCCTTATGAATGGGAGAGTCCTGGAATTCCAGCAGTATCTGATTTTTCAACAAACAGTAGGCAGCTTCTCCACAATCCAGATTCTCACGCAGCCCCAGCAGTTTAGCTTCCCATGGCTTGTTAAAGTTCAGACCCAGAGCTTGAGCAGAGAGGGAAGGTAAAGGTGGTTGAACGGCCTTGTGAAGTGAGTCCAGCTGGGCAAGAATAGTATTAAGCTGTTTGCGTACAAAAAGAAGCGTGTTTCCAATGATAATATTGTAATCGCCCAACAAAGTCAAGAAGCAGTTACTGGGACCGTTCTGCTGAGAAATTGACTGCTTGTCCTGTGGAGAGGGAGCTGAAAGGGTGGGTGAGGGAGGGCAGGCTGACGCCGTGCCAGTATGACTGAAGGGAGACTGGTAATTCCTCTCTGCCTCTGATTTGGAAACATGAAGAGCTTCATATCTATTGGGAGAAGCGAGATTCATGAGCTCACCTACTGTGTCTGACCATGCTGGGAGATCCTCCAGGCGTAGCTGCTTGGCTGACTTGATAGGAGAGTTGCCCTGTCCAGGGGAGTGTTTATGCCTTCTCCTCTTCCCCATCGAAGCAGCTTTTTAAAATCCACTGTAATCCAAAGACAAGGGTGCAGACTGAAAACAACTGGTAGTGTTGCTTTGCTCTACCAGGACTCAGGAAGCATCCAGAGGAGGAAAAAGAGTCGAAGGATCCAACTAAAGAGAAATATCAGGGCATAAAACAGGAGCACAGTAGCAGGGATCGTACCAGGTGGCCATCTTGAATCCTCCCCATGATGATGATGATGTCCCTTGATGATGTCCCTTCCAGTCATGACATCACTTCTGGTGGGTCCTGGACGGATTGCCATTCTAAAAAGTGGGTCTCAGTGGTAAAAGTTTGAGAACCACTGCCTTAACTCAGAACAGGTCAATGAGACATCCTCGGGGGAGTGGGGGGTGGGTGACACCCTAGTGACCAAAATTCTAGAAATCATGACTTTTAGGAATAATACCATCATGTTATATACCACTTGATGCAGAATTCCATGCGTTGCTTGTGGGGAAATATTCACTGCATTTATTTTCTGGCCATTATTATTATTCATTTCATGTCATGAACATTACTATCTCTCAGTCTCACCTACCTCACAGGGTTGTTGTGAGGACAAAATAAGGAGAGGAACCATGCACACCACCCTGAGCTGCTTAGAGGAAAAGTGGTATAAAAATGTGAAGGAAGGAATGATGTTTTATGGGGTGACAACAATTGATGGCCCTGGGTGTCAACTGACCTGCTTGTTAGGGCTCCTTTTTGTGTCAGGTTAAAGGGGGTGGAGACTCATAACTTGACTCAAGTCAAGCTGTGCTTGACTTGCCCATCTCTGCATATGAACACCTTATTGGTTGCCTGCTGAGTCACAATAACACCTCATAGGCTCTTGGAACAATTAGTCTCATGGATCAATTTTGAGTTTAGTAAATCCACTTTTTGTTACATAAGGCAGTTGTGTTCTCTTTTTCAGATTAATTGGCCATAATGTATGACAGAATACAGATAATTCAACATGGTTTGTTTCATAATGTTCTTCATGAAATTATTATTCCAATGATATATAACATTGTGCTTTTATTCATAAATACACATTTTCCCAAAGCTTTCCAAAATGTTGGCCACTAGTGGTGCCATGCCCCTGAGGGTGTCATCTGGTCTGGTACACACCTTCCACACACACACCTGTGATGCCACTGAAGGTGTATCTAGATCTTTCTCTTTCTGACCCAGTGACCCCACCAGTGCAGCAGAGTTGGGTGCATATTCTGATCTGATGCACCAGCCTAGAGCTTATTATGACTAAGTGGCCGAGAACTAGATGATGAAAGTTGAAAGAAAAGGACCAGTTCTAAGTACCATGACTGAGAAGCAGTGCTTCATAATGCTCAGAAGAAACTGGGTTATTGCATCATGACCAGAAATATCAATGACTGGGAAAAAAGTAGATACTGCATTCAAATTTCCAGTAGTCAAGTAGGCTATAAAGGTCCCTACTTGGAAAAAGTGTTCCTCTTGTGACGGAAGGACTTCTTGGAGGACGATTCTTCACTTAGAGCAGGGGTGTCCAAACTTTTTGACAGGAGGGCCACATAATCTCTCTGACATATGTGTTGGGGGCCAGGAAAATAAGAATTCCTTTACATTTAAAATATGAATAAAGGTTTTACAAAATGAATATATTGGAGATGGAACTTATATGAATAAATGAAGGTTTCATGATAGCTCAAGGCCTATAAAAGACATTGCACAAAGCAAGGCTGGCCTTTGCTGCTGCTTCACAGGTGTAAAACAGCAAGCAGCGGAGGAAGCCCTTGGCCTGCAACTCACACAAGAGGTCTAACAGTAGGCCCTTCCACTGAGAGTAGTCACGTTGTGCCAGCACAGGCTCCAACAAGTCTCTGGAGGGCCAGTGGCTCATTGGCCGTGGGCTGGATTGGGGGTCCCCAAGGGCCACAAATGGCCTCCAGGCCGGGGTTTGGGTAACCCTGTTTTAGAGGATGGAAACCATTGGGTTCTATTGGTCACCTGTGCTGCCTTAGCATCATGCCTTTAATATGAACTTGGTATTTCCTTGTTTCCACATTTTGATTTCTGGGTTGTATCTTGCATTATTAATATTATCCGTGGATAGCTACCCTTATTGCTTCTGAAATTATTGCTCATCCCACCTTGTGAATTCAAAAGAATCAGGACGATTAAAAATGTGATATGCTGTGATCCAGTATTCATACTGTATGGAAACATATAGAGAGAAAAATATGCAAAACAACTATCATCTTAGAATCTGACTTAATTACTTTTTTAAGCAGCTGTTAGCAGCTGCTTGGAGTTGAGAGCTGGTTTTAGAACAATCACATAGTATTTAGGGAGAAAAATGCAAATCAGGAGGCCAGTGTTGGAGGCCAAGATGGCAAAGACTTCCACGACCACCACGTCTTTCCCCTTGGTGCTCAGGTAAGCAGGAATGAAGGAGGTCCACACACTGCAGAAGACCAGCATGCTGAAGGTGATGAATTTGGCTTCATTGAAAGTATCTGGCAGTTTTCGGGCTAGAAAAGCAACTGTGAAGCTGGTGAGGGCCAGAAAACCAACGTAGCCCAGGACAGAATAGAGCATGATGATCGACCCTTCATTACACTCCACTATGATGTGCTCAGTCTGGGAGTGCAGGTCAACATCTGGAAAAGGAGGAGAGGTGGACAGCCATACAGTGCAAATCCCCACCTGAATGAGGGAACAGGAAAGGACAATGGAGTAGGCCACTTTTTTCCCCAGCCATTTCCTCATCCTGTTCCCTGGCTGGGTGGCCATGAAAGCCAGGACCACAGTGATGGTTTTTGCCAAAACACAAGAAACAGCCACAGAGAAAATGATGCCAAAAGCCGAATGTCGGAGAAGGCAGGACACCTTGCTAGGTTTGCCAAGGAAGAGAAGGGAGGAAAGGTAGCAAAGCAGGATGGAGGTGAGAAGAATGCAGGTGAGGTTTTGATTGTTGGCTTTGACAATGGGAGTGTTCCAGTTCTTTAAAAAGATCAGTATCACCATAACTGTTATTGCTGTAAAGGAAAAAGCAATAGAAATCAAACCAATTCCTAAGGGTTCCTCGTAGTTTAGGAAGGCTGTCTGTTTGGGGATACATTGATCTTGGTTCTTGTTTGGGTACTGATCTTCTGGGCATTTGACGCAATGAGCTGCATCTGAAAAGGACAAAGAGAGTGTCAGTAGCTGTATGAATCCAGAAGAATGTTGGGAGGTTGAAAGCAAACGTTGGACAAGAATTCCTCATTTTCTTGGTGAAGAATGCTTAGTATCAGGGGAGTGACAAAATGCAGCAAGTGACAGGCACCATTGGAGTTAAGTGCACTAAACTGTTTAATGGACTGCCTCTGAAGTCTTTCATAGATCCTCCCTTGTTAAAGTTGTAACCAGTTTCCCTTTAAGAATCCGTGCATCATGATTTAAGTGTTTGGAGAAGAACAGAACATACCTAGGCATATGTTATGGTGTTAGGCTGGACAAAATTTGCAAATATTTCCTGGCAATTCAGGGCACTGTCAATCACCTGTCTGGTTAGATATCATGTCATCTGGACACGAAGTACAATCATAGCAACAGATGGCTTTCCCTTCTCGAACCGTCTTGCTGTGTCCGACACGGCAGCTCTCAACACAAGTTGAACCAGGCAGATTCTAAGAAGAAAGAAGGGGAAGAAATGCTGAAGCAAATATTTGATGCCCACCACCACGACCATCCTTCTCTTTCAGTGCACTTCAGCTGATCAGGAACAGGAGATCAACTTGATCCTGACCAGCAACAGAGAACTCCCCTGTTGCCAGCGACCTGCTGTAGACCCCTGTGGTATTTGACTTCAGGGAGAGTCGGTAGAGAGATTTGTTTTTCCTACTGGGATTCAAAACAGTTCAGAGCACAGTCCAAAAGAAGTAGGAAATACACCAGGATTTGGTTTTAATCCGAAAGTGCCTTTCTGCTAGCAGAAAACTCAGCCCGCTTTTATTTCGTCAGGGAATTGGCAATTGCACTGGCATTCCTGGCCCCAGTGCTGCCCGGGGCCAGGATCAAAGAATACTGCCCCCCCCCACCAGTTGCCACCTCTTACCATAGTGTCTAGGCTGCACGTGGTCTCCTCTGGCCCTCTGGAGGTCTTATAAGGGCTTTTAAACAAAAGGGCTTTTAAAAGCCTTCCAGAGGTTTCAGAAGGCCTCCGGAGGGCAGGAGGAGGCCATATGCAACTTCCCTGGCCCCCAGAAGGTCTCTGAAGGGCAGCTGAAAGTGTTGAAAGTGGTGGTTGGAAGGCATGGATAGATGCATGGATGCTGGCAGGGGGGCAGAGGGGTGGAACCCTGGGACGTCTGTCCCCCTTTACCCTCCATGGTACACGAGTGCCCAATAGCAATTAGATTCTGAATGGGCTGGCATCTAAGAATAAAAAGAATGGGACAAAAGAGGAAACTGTCTTTTAATACTCGACACTATGGACATCCTCCTTTTTGTGTTTCTACTTGTTGTGTGTGTTTCAACTTGTTAAAAGGTGGGGCCCACCTTGGAGTGGGGCCCAACTCAAACCCCAGTTATCTATTTGATATTTTTCTCAATATAGGTATTTTTATTTACCATCTTTTCCTCAATATAGATATTTGATTAATCAACATGAGAGGCTACGTGCCTTGCAAATATTTTTAAAATGATTTTATTCTGTGTCTGTAGAGGACAGGAATGACCCAGTACAAGTTTAGGTTAAAGTGGATGAGAATATTTACTTTAGGCATGTATACTAATGGTGTAGTCGTAGCAATCCTACAAACCCTGGATAATACCGATCTGTGACTCTAACGCTGCAGTCGTATTCAGTGTTTCTCAAACTGTTGTTCAGGACCCATTAGGTGAGTCGCGAACCAATTTTGGATGGGTCCCCATTCATTTCAATGTGCATTTTATTTTTAATATATTAGACTTTATGCTACCATGGTATGTATGTTGGGGAAATGTTTCAGATCTGTACTTTTAACAAGATACTATGTATATGCTTTTAACAGTGATAGTCAATGGGTCTTACTCGAGGTAAGTGTGGATCGATTTACAGCTTCTTGGATGTTTGGGGAAAATAGAACAGTTAAAATTCATTTGGATATTAACTTTAGGTATATGTACTAATGGTTTGTTTCAGCATTCCTACAAGACTTGTACAATACGAACTGTGCCTGTAAGGCTGCAATCCTATATACCCTTTATTGGCAGTATGCCCAATTCAACATAGTGAGATTGATTTCTGAGTAGTCAGGTATACGATTGTGCTGCAGGGGTAAAATCCTTTGGTCAGCCTGCACTGCTAGGACTCCCATTGCAGCGTTGCAGGACACTTTCTGGCTGCCACAAATGGAGACTCAAGTAAGTTGTTGGCAGGGTTGGGTATTGGGCAGAGAGGAGGAGTAATAGGGCACTTCAGGGGAGGAACAGGGGTCGGTCAGGGAGGGAAGGGGTTGATCTGGTAGGAGTCATGCATGTTGAATCCTATCCCCTAGTTTTCAAGCTTCCCCACCCTCTGGCTCTCCTCAGGCTTATACCAGTTATAGAGCTGGCATACGTACAAGGAGACCCCTAGGCTGTCAGAGGGCCTATACAGCGGTAAGGGGAAAGTATGCTCCTTTACATCTCAAAGGCCTCTCAATCCTGCCCCCACCATAGCATGCAGTGCATGCCTCCAGGAGTGCTCTCATGTTCAGGAATGTTCCCAAGCAAATGAAGAGGTCACCTTGCTGAAGGATTTTAGCCCTTCCTGCTTAAATCTGCTATTCCACACAATGGCCTCATCATGGATGGTAAACCCTTGACTTGGAGAAATCTTTCCAGCTCGGATCTTAAGAAAGGATTGATTGGGGAAAGTGACCCAGTTGATGACATCAAGTCCAGAAGACAGTTCCTCATTGGCAAACCGGACTTCATGGCCAGCACCATTGTTAAAGTGGACATTCTTCAAAAAAGAATGCATCTAGATTGGACAAAAATAGAAAACAGCTGATAGCTTCAATGTATATTGCGCACTGTATTACCAATCCCCTGGTCAGAAAAGGCACCTGTAATCCTGAGATGTACAAGTTAAAAGAATTTTTCATTTATTAAAAACTATTAGAATAGGTTTGGCAGATCTTCCTCATCTTCCTCTCCTCTCAGCTCACCATCATATCCAACATTTCCACATCTATGGGCCCAATCCAAACTTTGCAGCACTGATGCAACTATGAAATGGGGCCTACTCTGCATGCTGCAGTGTGGGGGTAGTCACAGAGCCCTTTTCAAGGTCAGGGGACAATTATTCCTTCACTTGGGGCTACAGTGCAGCTCATTGGTGCTGGAAACTTGCCTGCTTACACTTGTGGAGCCTCTCCTTGCTTCTGCTTTTTTGGATGTAAAGAGAGCCTCCTCAGGTGTAAGCAGGCAGGACAGCTGTGGTACTTTTCCAAGGGCTACAAAGGGGCAGTTCTGTCTCACCTGCGGCTTGAATAACACGTTCCTATTATATTCCGCATTTCTTACATTTTCGAACTTAAGACTTCAACCCTATTCGGTTTCCTAGGAGTCAACCCCATTGAACAAAATGGACATACATCTGAGTAGACATGCATAGGCTTGGCTATAAAGCAATGTGCATGGGGTCTGTCATCCAAGTCCTATAAGCTTCAGATCTGCTTAGCTTTAGCAATGTGCCCCCCCATGTGCTTGGGAACATGATTTCACCCACACCACCTGTTCAATCCACAGCAAGTTTACATAGAAGTGATTTCCACTGTGCTCCAATTATCTTCCTAGTAAGTGTGCTTGGGATTGCACCATACATAACCATTTCAATACAGTGAGGAATATACCTGCCAGGGTTCAATGTTCAAAGGTTTGCCTTTGTCTCTGTTCAACATGGTTTTCGGCCTGGACGTATATATGGCATTTAAAGCATGTGCTACAGCATAGAGACCATTGTAAATATGGTAGCTCATATCACTCATCTCCATCTCAAATACAGTCTGAGGCAGACTCTCCAGTTTCTCCTCTCCGGTACAGTGTTTACAAGTTTTAATTTTCCCATCACCGCAACACCCGAATGCAAATTTGTACAAAAAGCAGAGAAAGCGTGCAAGTGACTTTTTAGGCTTTAGAGTCTGAAGGAAGTCCTGGAATCCTGGCACGGCCTTCACGGAGGTTGTGAAAGACAAAGTCCCATGGAATGTTTTTGCACAGAAGCCCTTAGTGGCAGCAATGCTGATGAAATCCCACTGAGGTGACGTGATCCAAACCTTCCCTATAAGACGTCTATGTACAAATTCAGCTACATATAAAATGGCTGCCAGTGGTTCCAGAGTTTGAGCGTTCCCGTCAACAATAACAACATTGGCTGTAGTGGATGAAAGTGTGGAGCGTATCCTGAATATGTTTTGCAATACTGCGTTTTGAGTGTTATCCAAATTAAGATCCTTGACAACGACAGTCCTTTCTAAGAATGCAACACAAATGCTGTTCTGGGCCAGCAATGGTGTCAGCCTCTGCAGGAAGCCTTCTCCACTCTCATCGTCTGAAACAATGAGACCAATCCATGTCCATTGGAAATGCAGCAGTAGCTGGACTATGCCGGTGTGCAGAGTACCTTCCCTTATTGCCATCCAGTATAGAGAAGGGAAATTATTTTTTGTGACTGGTTTCTCATACGTACCATAAGTAATCTAATGGGGGAAAACATGGCTCATAACAGCTTAGAAAAGTAACCACCATTTTCCAAACCAAAGTATTTACATATTACAATCCAAATTTTGCTTATCAATGAGATGCTAGGTATACTGAACAATGTATCTTTGTATACATTCCCATCAATAAATTACAGTAAGTCTGTAATTGTATGCATACTTTCCTGGGAGGAAGCCCCATAGACAGTGGCTTAGCTAAGGGGGTGCAGGGGGTAGCAGTTGCACGGGGCATCAAGCTTTAGAGGGACAACAAGCTGAGCTTGACACTAGTGACCAAAATGGTGAAAATATTGGTATGTATGAATAATAGCATCATGTTATATATCATTGGAAAGGTAATTTAATGCAGAATGCAATGAAACAAAATGGCATTGGAATATCTGCATTCTATCCAAAGTTGTGGCCAATTAACCGGAAAATAAAAACAACTTTGACCCCAGGTAGCAAATAGATGCCTTAGCTATGCCACTGAGTCAGCAGAGCAAGTGGGTAGTGAGCTGCTGGGAGGAGGAGGTGTGTTCTTCCCAGTTTTCACTTTTTTAAAAGCCCGGGTGTGACGTCACTTCCGGTTGTCACATCACTTCCGGGGCAACATTTTGAGCTTAGCAGCGGGATACACAATCATTAGCTATGCCACTGCCCATAGAACACAATGAGACTTACTTCTGAGTAGTCATGCATAGGGTTGTGCTCCAAATGAGTTACAACACATTTCCTTTCACCTTGTCCACAGGCCATCACTTAATGTCCTGAAATGTGTAACTTATTTGATTCAGATCAAGCGGTATTTAAATACCAACATTAGTATTGTCAGGCTTCGTGTGGGGGCCAGGCGGATGTCGTCAGTGGAGCTTGGATCCCTGCCTCCCAGGCCTTCCCAGCAAGGGAGAGGAGGCCTAACGAAGGGTGGAGGGGAGTGCCTCTGGAGCCTCAGCTGGGTGACCAAAGGGAGGGGGTCACAGCACCCTTCTCCTCCTTGCTGTCTCTTGAGGGTGGTGTTCACCAGTGGGGCAGCAGGAACTCACCCTCCTCACCCTCATCACAGGCCTCCGTTATGAAGCCCTCTCTGCTCCCCCCTTCCTCCCTCCCCCTCCCCCCTGGGGCTCACTCTCACCCAGAGCCTGGGGCTCTGGTCCCTGCCTCCCTTCTTTCCCTTGAGTTTGGTGGAACAGGCAGCTGGGTGGGCGCGCCCAGGGTCCAGGCAGCCTCTCCTCCTCCTCCCAAGGCTTTTGCTGCCAGTGGGGGGGTCCCTCCCCCGGCCTCTCCAGGTCACTCGGGGTGGGAGGGAGGCAGCAACCCTGACTATTATTATTATTATTATTATTATTATTATTATTATTATTATTATTATTATTATTATTATTATTATTATTATTTAGTTCTGGAGGTCTCTCTGCCCACATCTGGGTTACAGATCAGTCATGTTAGGTCCTCCTATACAACTGAGATCTCAGGAACCTCCTCAAATGGTTATTTCTTCTGAATAAACAATTTACTTGTTGCATTGCATTGCCCCTTTGCAATTCTTTTCAAGCTAAAAAAAAGGCATTCACTGTTTAAGTCCCAAATAATATAATAAGTGAAGAGCGGTTTTATGCCACCCATTCATGCATCCAAATGTACATACCTGTGGAAACTTGTAGTGACTAAGAATGTTGGCCATTTGGATGACATACTCTACAGTGAATCCCCCAATGACAGACAAGACATCACCTTTCTTATCACACTTGTAATTGGGTACATTCCTTTGTTGTTTGAAGAGTAGATCCAGGATGGACTTATATGTGGCCATTCCTTCAAAAAAGTTGTCATAGATTTTAAAGCCCAAGGTCACGTTGGGCAAGAGTTTGGGATTCCTATTGATCTCATGAATGGCAAAAAGGAAGGCCAGGACATGCTGGTAATGTTTGTACCCTATTCTGAAATGAGATTGACATTGAGGCAGAGATTAGGTCTAGCACATTGTCATGTGCACCACATATACATTTACAGTAGTACCACCCACAATGGCATTTCCTTGAGCACTGTTTTGCTACAGTGTTGTTCATCCTGGGCATGACTGACAGCTATTGTCAATCAGAGCAGTGTATTCTGGCCAGTCATTGTCAGGTTCTGTCCCATCAAGAACAATGTCTTTTTTAGTGCTGGTTTGCACAGCACTCAGTTTTAGGGGACAATGACACCCACACTATTGGATATACGCTTGTACAGTGAAAAACTCATCCCAAGCACAATGAGAAAAGGAAACAAAACTAAAGAGGTGTAAGGAAGAGGGGTGCAGGAATGGAGTTGTTCATCTGAGCAGAACAAAAATAATTGTGTAAGGGAACATTTCTTTCTTTGTCCTGAAGTAAGTCTTAGCTGCTGCAATGGATCTACTGTGCCTGTGATTTTGCTGGTGCAAGTCCAAGTGGATATGTGTAG
Organism: Tiliqua scincoides; assembly: GCF_035046505.1. Classification (NCBI taxonomy): domain Eukaryota; kingdom Metazoa; phylum Chordata; class Lepidosauria; order Squamata; family Scincidae; genus Tiliqua; species Tiliqua scincoides. The sequence continues at coordinate 105,436,503 of NC_089825.1, read as the reverse complement.
GTAGTTTGTGACCAGAAAGGGAGATAGGATATAAACGGAGGTGCTTTCAAAGATATCCGCTCCCTTCCTGACCATGGCATTGCCCCAACCCCACCCTGTTCTTCCCAACAAGCTGCACCTGTTGAAATTCCACCCAGTGCAGTTGTTTGATCTCTAGTCTTCATATTTCAAATAGCATGATGGGTACCAAACAAGAAATAACTTACGAGAAATTGCCTTTCTTCATTGCTGTTAGTCTCTGAAAATTAATTGCATTGTGTACAGGATGTAAAAGAGAGAGGACCCCACCAATGACAGCATCTCCTAGCCTAGTATCCCCATAGCTTTCTTCAATTTCACATTCACTGGGCACATCCTCCCAACAGACATGAGAATGGAGGAGCAGCAGCAAGAAGAGCAAAAACAACCACTGGGCTGCAAATGCATGTCTAACCCAGTTGCATCTGAACTTCTGCATCCTGAACTACAGTTCCAGCTACAATGATATCTCTGTGGCTGGCATCCTGATGGATCCTCACTCAGCAGCATGTGTGGTCACAGAGATGACTCCCCAAAATGTTTTGAAGCAGAAATGTTCGGTGATCTCTGTTCCTCCGTGGGGCACTGATACAGTTCAGAATAGATCCACCTCCTTTTGAAATATGTATGCATTTCTTACCAACTGCGCAAGGAAGGAAATAACAGTGCTTTGGGTAATGACAGAGTATCTAAACGTCTCCCTGATCATCTTTGTGAAATGAAAAACATACATGTTTACAAAGGTCAAATGGTATGCAATTTTGTGGAAGGGAGTCTGAACTGGGATCATGGTGAGATGTGGGTTGCCTTTGTTGTGATCCCCATTCAGATTTCACCTCTTTCCATAGATTAATTGCTATATGTTAGATAAATCTGATAAAGGAGTGCTAGGCAGATGGGCCTAATTTTATTATACTACATATGAAAAATGGTCTGTTGGAATTTTTTTTAAAAACAGTGGGGATAGTATTTAATGTAAGAAAACTATGGAGGATGGTAGGGGGGTTTAGGACTTTAGGACATATGGTTACATTTCCAAACATGCTCCTGTGTGAAAATTTAAACAGAAAGAAGCACCAAATGGTTTGTCAATGCAAACATTGTTCTGTTTAAAATCGTGCAGCAGTTCCCAAACTGTGAGTCCGGAACCCACCAGTGGGACTTGACCCCATTTTTGTTTGGGTGTGAAACTGACAGGGCAGACTGTGCATCAAGGGTGCAACAAGCTGCTAATCGGGAGGGGGGAGAGCACTCCCGCCCAATCACCATTATAGCCACATTCCTTGCCATTTATAAATCAGGCTGCAGCCTCTAGGGCCTCTAAAAAGATTGCAAACCACTGGAATATTGTATAGCGGTGAGATCAGGAGTACTGACTCGGGTCTGAGGCCACTGACTCGGAAAGGAGTCCTCATGCAGGCAGAATCAAGTCTGTCTCTGTCTGGGTGTAGTAGTTGGCAACCTTCAGTCTCGAAAGACTATGGTATCGTGCTCTGAATGGTGTTTCTGGAACAGTGTCTAGTGTGGCTGAAGAGGCCGATTTGGGAGTGACAATCCCTTCCACACTGGGAGCAAATGTAGTCTGTCCCTGATCTGTCTCCCTGGCCATGGGCCTTCCTTCTTTGCCTCTTTGCCTCAACTGTTGGCCAAGTGTCTCTTCAAATTGGGAAAGGCCATGCTGCACAGCCTGCCTCCAAGCGGGCTGCTCAGAGGCCAGGGTTTCCCACTTGCTGAGGTCCACTTCTAAGTCCTTCAGATCCCTCTTGCAGATGTCCTTGTATCGCAGCTGTGGTCTACCTGTAGGGCACTTCCCTTGCACGAGTTCTCTTTAGAGGAGATCCTTTCGGATGCAGCCATCATCCATTCTCATGACATGACCCAGCCAACGCAGACGTCTCTGTTTCAGCAGCGCATGCATGCTAGGGATTCTAGCTCGTTCCAGGACTTTGTTGTTTGGAACTTTGTCCTGCCAGGTGATGCCAAGTATGCATTGGAGGCAGCACATGTGGAAAGCGTTCAGTTTCCTCTCCTGTTGTGAGTGAAGAGTCCATGACTCGCTGAAGTACAGAAGTGTACTCAGGACGCAAGCTCTGTAGACCTGGATCTTGGTATGTTCCATCAGCTTCTTGTTGGACCAGACTCTCCAACAAAGTGAGTCTGATCTGGGTGTGCTTTTTGGTGTTATTGTTTTGTAGAATTTGATACAGATGTATTTATGCCATTAAAGGTCTATTACTACTACTACTACTACATTCCAAGATCCTACCCCCCTTTTCTGCAGCCTCCCTGCCCACTTTCCTTGGACTTCAGATAACAAAATTCCTAGAGCAGGTCCAAGGAGACCCTTTGCAGTGGGGGAGGCTTCAGCAGAAGTAAGGGGTTTAAATTCTCCTTATCCATCCCCTCCCCCTGCTGGATACACTACTCCTGCTTTGGATATGGCTGCACTAGTGGAGAGGGGGGATGATAGGATTGGACTGCTAAACATTTAAATGCTTAAGCTATAAAACTTACACACACACACACACACACACACACCCCTTTTTCTTCTATATATCTACACCCCCCACAAATAAAGCAGTGAGATTTTCAACTCTCACCAGTGCCCACCTTACCAGCTCAAGACTCTGGTTTATTCTTGGGAAGGGGGGGCTGCCTTCTGGAACATTTGTTGAGCTCCACTTTCATTAGATGGGGACCATGCAGCTAGTCTTGCATTCCTCTTTGCCTGACTTGAGCAGGAGCCAAGGCACATTTGCTTACTTTGCCTGGGGGGGGGGGCATGATTGAGACATACAAAATTATGCAGGGAGTGGACAGAGTGGATAGAGAGATGCTCTTTACACTCTCACATAACACCAGAACCAGGAGACATACACTAAAATTGAGTGTTGGGAGAGTTAGAACAGACAAAAGAAAATATTTCTTTACTCAGCGTGTGGTTGGTCTGTAGAACTCCTTGCCACAGGATGTGGTGATGGCGTCTGGCCTGGGCGCCTTTAAAAGGGAATTGGACAAGTTTCTGGAGGAAAAATCCATTACGGGTTACAAGCCATGATGTATATGTGCAACCTCCTGATTTTAGAAATGGGCTATGTCAGAATGCCAGATGCAAGGGAGGGCATCAGGATGAGGTCTCTTGTTACCTGGTGTGCTCCCTGGGGCATTTGGTTGGCCGCTGTGAGATACAGGAAGCTGGACTAGATGGGCCTATGGTCTGATCCAGTGGGGCTGTTCTTAAGTTCTTACTCATGAGTAAATGTGACCCTGTGGCTTCCTTTCGCTTTCCATAGGGCTCAATACATTCGCCTGCTTGAAGGGAGGGACTTCCTTTTTGGGTGTTTTTGGGGGCTGCTTTCATTGGATTCCTCTCAGCCTGCCCTTTCCAACTAACTATGGTACATTTGCCTACGCGCGAGTAAACATGCGATATGGCTCAGTTTAATTTTCCATAAGGTTCAATGCATTCTTGTTTTCAGGTTTTTTGGCCGTAACTTTTGATGGAAAGGAGGTATTATAATCTGGTTTTTTGCATTGCTTTCCGCTGGAAATTCCACATCCAACGTTATATGGCATGATGGGGTTAATCCTAACCTTCATGATGTTAGCGATGTTGGGGCATTTGTGGTGTTACACCCCCCCAAGGGTGGTACCCGGAGCTGACCGCCCCGTCCCCTGCTAAATACACAACTGCGCCACAGTCAGTCTCACGCCTTCTAACCTGCACCACCTGCCCTCATAAAGTGACCAATGTTAGTCAGTAGAGGAAAAAGACCCCAACCCCTGACAGTTTGGGGTAGGCAAAAAAAAACTACCCTCCATCGGCCAATCCTGGCAGGCAGCAAAAAATTCCTACCCGGCCCCAAATGGCGACCAGTAGAACTCAGACCGCTCTAAGGGTGGGTGGGTGGTTGTCAGTACTGTGCCCACGTGCAAAGGAGGAAGAGGGCTGGGTGCTGGTGCCCCAAGAGCCCTCTGAGCCAGCTCAGCTCCAGCCCCCCTCCAGTCCCCTCACAGGGGAGGGACTCTCATGTTCCAGGTTCAGCCAAACAAACCCCAATCAACTGCTTGCATTGCTTGATCGGCATAAAATTGCAAAGTGTGGCAGAGAGCAGGAAACATTATGAATAATAATAGTCTGTAATTTATAGATAACTGTGACATACAATATGTATTTATACTCTGTCTATGCATATACAACTAGAGGTTGGGTGAAAATGGTTTTATTTTTTCACAGATTTTGGTGTTTTCCAAAGTTATTAGTGCAGAAAGTGGTTCTATCTCTTTTTATTCCAAGGGTGCATTTTTATAAATTATTATTATCAATTATAATCTAGTTATAAATTATAATCACTTTAAAAGTGTACTAAGTAGGTGATGTATGGGGTATAGTGTCAGTAGATGCAGCCACATGTATGTAGAGGTGTTAGAGAATATGTAGTGGTATTAGAGAATGGCTTTATTATTTTGCAAATTTTCGTATTTTTTTCTTTTCTTTTTTTTCCAAAAATGAGAAGTGCAGAAAGTGATGTTATATGTTTTTATTTTGTTATCACTTTAAAAATCCATCTCAACTTTGTGGATGAATATATGGCTTTTCATTCAGAAGGTCTCGGGTTCCATTCCTGCTTTTCCAGATACTGCTGGAATGCCGATCGCCCAATTACAGCAGGGTGATCGGGGTTTGTTTAGCCTGGCCTGGAAGACAAGAGTCTCCTCCCCCATGGGGGATTGGAGGAGGGCTAGAGCTGGGTGGATGCAGAAGCGTTTTAAGGGCACAGCACCCAGCCCTCTTCCTCCTTCGCACGTGGGCGCTGTGTGGACACCCACCCACCCGCCCCTCTGGCAGTCTGATTTTTACTGGCCGCCGTTCAGGGCCGGGTAGGAATTTTTTGCTGCCTGCCAAAATTGGCCAAATAGCAAGCAGTTTTCTCGCCTACCCCAGACTGTCAGGGGCAAGGGGTTTTCTCCCCTTCCAACTATCATCGGTCACTTTAAGAGGGCAGGTGGTGTAGGTTAGGAGGCGTGAAATGGAATTCACCTCTGCTGTTGTAATGCACTCCACAAGGCAGCTCAATCATAGGATTGGGTTGTTAGAAATGTCACTTCCTGACCTGGCCCATCCTCACACTGCCAGTATCTTATAGCTTTGCATAAGATATACCTCACCTCATTTGGTGTGTTGTTAATGTGAGGGTTTATTTCCCTCTGGCTCATGAGAGTTCCCTCTGTCAGTGGCTGGAACTGATGAAAGAGAAAACAGCAGATGAGAACCTAAAGGTAGCAGGACTTCTTCAACCCCACTCCCACCTGCTCTTTCCAACCTCCCCATTTCACGAGTGTTCTCTTTACTCTTTTTCCTCAACTAACTTGGCAGCATCAGTTCCATTTTCTTGACATTTGTATTTGGTCATTTTGGTTCACATAAGTCTATATTCCCTCCACTCCTTAGCCACAGACACAAGTTTGACTCCCATAAGAATTTCCGCAAATCCAGTCCCTCATCCTCCACTGTCCATCTTTCACCATCACTTTCCCACTGACTCTCAGAACAGCACTCCCCACAATGGAGTACATCACATTCTCTGTTTATCTGATGCATTTCTCTGCCTTTGTCTTCAAAGCCAATAAAAGCAGCTGACAAATCTTGCTGAGTAGCTGGTGTCTGAAAAAGGGAAGGGTCAGATTGCTCAAGAATATCGTTTGGGGGAAGAGATAAAGAGAGATAAATCATGCCTACCAAAGAGAGACAGTTATTTCTCACTAAGTAGTTGGCAACCTTCAGTCTCAAAAGACTCTGGTATGGCACTCTGAATGGTGTTTCTGGAACAGTGTCTAGTGTGGCTGAAAAGGCCAATTCGGGAGTGACAATCCCTTCCGCACTGGGAGCAAGTGCAGTCTGTCCCTGGTCTGTCTCCCTGGCTATGGGCCTTCCTTCTTTGCCTCTTTGCCTCAGACTGTTGGCCAAGTGTCTCTTCAAATTGGGAAAGGCCATGCTGCACAGCCTGCCTCCAAGCGGGCTGCTCAGAGACCAGGGTTTCCCACTTGTTGAGGTCCGCTGCTAAGGCCTTCAGAACCCTCTTGCAGATGTCCTTGTATCGCAGCTGTGGTCTACCTGTAGGGTGCTTTCCTTGCACGAGTTCTCCATAGAGGAGATCCTTTGGGATCCGACCATCATCCATTCTCACGACATGACCAAGCCAATGCAGGTGTCTCTGTTTCAGCAGTGCATACATGCTAGGGATTCCAGCCCGTTCCAGGACTGTGTTGTTTGGAACTTTGTCCTGCCAGGTGATGCCGAGAATGCGTCGGAGGCAGCGCATGTGGAAAGCGTTCAGTTTCCTCTCCTGTTGTGAGCGAAGAGTCCATGACTCACTGCAGTACAGAAGTGTACTCAGGACGCAAGCTCTGTAGACCTGGATCTTGGTATGTTCTGTTAGCTTCTTGCTGGACCAGACTCTCTTTGTGAGTCTGGAAAACGTGGTAGCTGCTCTACCGATGCGTTTGTTTAGCTCGGTATCCAGAGAAAGAGTGTTGGAGATCGTTGAGCCAAGGTTCACAAAGTCATGGACAACCTCCAGTTCATGCTCAGAGATTGTAATGCAGGGAGGTGAGTCCACATCCTGAACCATGACCTGTGTTTTCTTCAGGCTGATTGTCAGTCCAAAATCTTGGCAGGCCTTGCTAAAACAATCCATGAGCTACTGGAGATCTTTGGCAGAGTGGGTGGTGACAGCTGCATCGTCAGCAAAGAGGAAGTCATGCAGGCATTTCAGCTGGACTCTGGACTTTGCTCTCAGTCTGGAGAGGTTGAAGAGCTTTCTATCTGATCTGGTCCGGAGATAGATGCCTTCTGTTGCAGTTCCAAAGGCATGCTTCATTAGGACAGCGAAGAAAATCCCAAACAAGGTTGGCGCAAGAACAAAGCCCTGCTTCACGCCGCTTCGGATGTCAAAGGGGTCTGATGTGGAGCCATTGAAGACAACAGTGCCCTTCATGTCCTTGTGGAAAGATCTGATGATGCTGAGGAGCCTGGGTGGTCATCCGATCTTGGGGAGAATCTTGAAGAGGCTGTCCCTGCTGACCAGGTTGAAAGCCTTCGTGAGATCTATGGAGGCTATAAAGAGTGGCTGTCGTTGTTCACTGCATTTCTCCTGCAGTTGTCTAAGGGAGAATACCATATCAGTGGTGGACCTGTTGGCTCAGAATCTGCACTACAATTCTGGATAGACTAAAGTGAACTACCTTCTTCTCAAAAGAGCCACGTTCCCCTTACTACAAATCAGGAAAGGCCCTATTTGAATCTTTATTTTGACATGGCTACAATGCCTTAGTCTACCCATCTGCAAGAGGAGCAAAATAGTGGTCACTTACCCTGTATGGTCATTTTGCTGATGACCACGAGATGCAATTCTCCAAGACTTCCATCTTCCCTCTCCCTCCCAAGAAGTCCCTGTGACCAGTGAGAGGGTTTCTTTGCCACTCTCTGCCATCTCCTCCTAGAAGGCTGCTATCAACCTGTTGATGTCATCTGGGTGATGGCCTCCAAACCACATTCAGTTGCTCAGCAAACACAGAAACAAAAGGAAAACAAAATATTTTGTTTGGAAGATGGGGCAGTTGCAAACTTGTCTTACTTGAAATGTAAGTTTGAAATGTATCAATTTGAAATGTATCAAACTAAGGGATGCATCCATGTATGGGAAGTCTATGTAGATTGGGCAATCTTCTGCCTCCACTTGTGTGGTCCTCCGACATATTTCATCCCCAAAAGTCATGCACCCTTAGATACTTTTTGAGAATTGTTCACAGATCAATACCTACCACATGTTTTGTTTAATTATTTGACTCCTACATTTTTTACACAATATCCCAGTTTCAAGAATTTCAGATGTGGCTTCAATTAGGCAAACGCCATACACTTACAGAGGCATATTTCACTCTGAAAATCATTGTGGTCATGAACTATAATTTGTATCTCTCTCTATCAGCTGCACCATAATACTTTCTGCATATCAGATTAATTAATTGGATTGGAAAAATAGATTAAATTTGGGTAACTTGCAAAACTTTTGTTTGGTTAATTTCTCTCATGAGAAAGTTAAGAATGCACCTATGGGGGAGTGAAGTTACTGCCTAGTCCTGTCCACATTCACAGCAAAAATCAAAGTCCAGACAGTCCTCAGTCTTCCCAATAATATACAGAATTTAAAGAACCTAAATCCCAATCCTGCAGCCATGCCAAAAATGAGCTTGCTGTATCGGGGTGGGGGGAGGGGGAGGGGCAGCTTGGGAGGCTTCAGAAGAGAAAGGGAATTGGGTAGTCCAATTCTAACCCCAGTGACTCCACCCAGTGGCATCACTAGGGTTTGGGTCACCCGGCGCGGGAGGCCTGCACGTCACCCCATGTAGTGGGTGGGGAAACGCCCCAGGTGGTGGGCGTGGTGATGTACCATCGCCCCACCCACACTGGTTTTTTGACTGTACCTTTTGTTACATAGATATTTCAATGTGGTTTGTTTCATTGCATTCTGCATGAAATTACGCATTTATTGATATATAACAAGATGGTCTTATTCCTCCAAACTCTGATTTTAGTGATTTTGAAAAGTTGTAGAGTCTCTCTCTCTCTCTCTCTCTCTCTCTCTCGCTCTCTCACACACACACACACACACACACACACACACACACACACACACACACACACACACACACACACACGTGTCAACTTACTAACACCTTATTGCAGCAGTTCTCAATCTTTTAGCACCGGAACCCACTTTTTAGAATGACAATCTGTCCCAGACCCATCGAAAGTGTTGTCAGGGCCAGAAGTGACATCATCAAGCAAATTAAAATAAATAATTATAAATAATTAAATTAAAAGAAAAGAAATAATTAAATAAGGGAGAGCCAGTCCTCTTCTACCAAGTGAATTTTCTCTGTAGCCTGCCTGCAATAACCCCCCCCCAAAGAATCAGTGAGATTTCCAGCCCTCCCCAGTGCCCAGTTTCAAGTTCTTCTATTTCAAGCACGTCAAGATGAAGACCCACCTGGCTTTACAAGTGCAAAATAGAAAACCTTCCCCTTACCTGTTGAAGCCTCTTTTTTTTTGTCCTTTTTAGTGGGGGGGGGGGGCTTCTTTCTGGAGCATTTGTTGCGCTCCAGTTCCATTGGATCAGGACCATTCTGGTGTCCTCACATTCCCCTTTGCCTGGTCTGACCACCAGCCAAGGCACGCCTGCCTAATTGCTAGTAAATGTGACCATGAGGCTGCTTTGCTTTCCATAGGGCTCAACAGACTCACAGCTGGGAGGGAGGGACATCCTTCTTGGGTGTTTTTGGGGACTGCATTCATTGGATCAGGACCATTCTGACATCCTTGGAGTCCTCTCAGCCTGCCCTTTCTGATGGACTAAGGCAAATTCACCTACTCACAAGTAAACATGGCCACGTGGCTTTGTTTTGGGCTCAATAGATTTGCAGCTGGGAGGCAGGAGCCTCCTTCTCGGTTGTTTTTGGGGGGCTGTATTCATTGGATAGGCACCATTCTGGTGTCGTTGGATTCCTCTCAGCCTGCCCTTTCCAAAGGACTATGGCAAGTACACCTATTCATGAGTAAATGGGCGATACTTTCACTTTCACTTTCCATAGGGCTCCATGCATTTTTTCTTTCTGGTTCTTTGGCCATAACCACTGAAGGAAAGGAGTTATCTTGCTCTGGTTTTTTGCATTGCATTCCGCTGGACATTCTGCATCCAATGGTTTATGGCACCCTCCAGGTGCCACGGACATGCCTTATGACACATTTGTGTCACTCAGCACCTGCACCGGATCTTAGTGCCAGTGCTTGAATTGCTTAGGATTGGACCCTCAGGTCCCTTATCCCTCTTGCTCTTTAGTAGGTCTCCTTGGACCTGCGCCAGCAATTTCACTGGTGCAAATCCAAGGAAAGATAGGGGATGGGGAGGGTGTAAAAATGAGGGATAGGTTCTGGTGCGCATCATTGCTGCTGGATCCACTTCCTCCCCAGCTGCCCCACCCCATTCCTCCTCCCTCCTGCCCTGAGTTGCCCTCTCGCCACCCGTGCCACTGCCTTACCTTCTCTGGCAGGTGCAGGCAGGTCTGACAATGGCCCAGGGGTGCTGCTACTTCATGCAGCAATGCTGCCAAAATGACTGCCAATCTGCTCCATCAGCAGCCATTTTTGACAGTGGAGGTCTCTTCCACTCCTGCAAAGCGCAGCATAGAGCAGCCCAGACCTTCCCAGAATTGGGCTGTCACTGATCTTGACCAGCTTCTTACATGGTGCATTTCAAAACCATACAAAACTCCATTTTGCCTGATGGAGCTTTTGTGCTTTGACGTTGCTCCCAGTTACATCATACCAAATAGAGTAGGAGAAGACAAACTGTCCCTGCCCTCTCACATGCTCCTTGTTTCATCATATGGTTCCCTGTTCCAGCCATTCTCAATGGGATCCATACGGCCACAGCATGGGATTGAGCGTGGAGTGCTTTGTCAGTTGTGAAAAAAGCTTGTCCCAAGAGACAGATAGAGCTGGGAGTTCTGTTTGGACGCAGAGGAAGAAATACGCTTAGTCCAGGGTCAGGATGCAGACAAAGCACTTTATTTCTCTTAAGTCTAAAACAAAGCATACAGAGCAAAACAAAACTTACAGTGTTAGGTGGACTCAAGGAGTGATGCAGCAGCATGCTGGTGTGGGGGGGGGGAGTTAAGTTATTGCAAGATTATATAGGCTTAAGTGGTAAACCAGTTGGGTAAACTTATTGGTAAACCAGTGCTAAATGGTAAGCAATAAGCTAAACAACAGCAAGATCTAGCCGGTGCATCTAAATTAATACACATGAAAAATAGATCTTGTCTGGAGCTTTGAAGTAGACTCGCATCTTATTGCCCCATCTCATAACATCAGGCAAGTGGAAAGGCTGAGGTTGGGTCCGAGGTTTCTCTTGCTTCTCACGGAAACAGCTCAGTGAGATGCAGGCAGCTCCCAGAGGCTGGGAGGCATGCAGAAGATCACTGACAGGCATGGAAGATGCTTGATGGTTGCCAGGCCCTGCACTGGCCCTTACAAAACCAATGGTGTGTCTTGACAATTTTAGTGCTTTCTCATGTGCCATGTGACAAAGAAGGTTGCAAATAGTTGTTCTAGAGAGAAGGGGGCAAGAACTTCCACACAATCCATGTTGGTGGACCCCAGTAAGTGTCCCTCTGCTCATGGCAATCCCAGGTACTGACAGCTCTTCCCAGCTGAAAGTTGCTTAATCCCACTACTTCCAACTTTCTTCTGCTCTCTTCTCTGAAATTTTGACATATGGCAACATTCGCATCAGTAGGGCTATGAATCATGTACACAGTTTCTCATGACTAAAACATTATTTCAGGCCTCTTATCTTACCTTGCAAGAAGTCCAGTCACACTTCACAGCCACAGGATGCCACATACTGCCCCTCCCTCAACATTCATAATGCATACACACACATACAGAACTCACTCATACAAAAAGAAGATCAAAACTCTGTTTTTAGGTGTTCAGAAACCCAAAAGTCTTCTCACTGTGTTTTTGATCTCCTTACTTCTCATGCTGTAGATTACTGGATTCAGCAGGGGTGGAACCACAGAGTACAAAATAGTTATTGCTATGTCCAGGTGTGATGGATTGTCAGAGGAGGGCCTCAGGTAAGCAAAACATGCAGTGGACACAAAGGTGGAGACAACAATAAGGTGGGGAAGGCAAGTTGAGAGGGCCTTTTTCCTGCCTTGCACAGAACGGATTCTGCGCACTGCAGTGAAGATGTGCACATAGGTTACAACAATGAAAATAAAGCAGCCCAAGCACATGAAAATGCTGAATACAACAACTCCCATTTCAATCAGGTATAAGTCAGAACAGGCAAGCTTCAGTAATTGTGGAATTTCACAGAAGAACTGGTTGACAATGTTGGAGCAGAAAGTGGTTGCAAAAGTGCCACTGGTGTGCAACACTGAATAGAGAAAACCAGTAATCCATACAACTGCAATTATTTGCAGACAAGCATCCCTGTTCATGATCATTTCATATTCTAAAGGAATGCAAATGGCAATGTATCTATCATATGCCATGACTGTGAGAAGGGAAAAATTAGATGATATAAACAAAACATACAAGAAGACTTGTGCCACACATCCAGAGTAAGATATGTACCTGGTGTTCATGAGGGAGTTGGCCATGGATTTGGGAATAAAGATTGAAACAAGCCCAGCATCCTGTATGGCCAAGTTCATTAAAAAGAAGTACATGGGGCTGTGCAGGTGTTGGTCAAGAGCTATTGCAGTGATGATGAGAAGGTTCCCTGAGACAATCCCCAAGTACAACAGCAGGAATGCCACAAAAGGTAGAATCTGGAATTCACGAACCTCTGAGAATGGCAAGAGCAGGAACCCAGATGCTGAAGACACTGAAGACATTGAGGTTTTGTTGGACATTTTGCACTTGGTGTGCTATAATCTGTAGAAGGAAACAGAAGCCTTCAACAACTACATCCTGATTTAGTAACGCATTTATGACTATGATGATGATGATGATACAAGTGATGATTTCTCATCTGTTCACTTATTTTCTAGAATATTTGAAAACTCCAGTTCAGTATTGGTGCTTGATTTCTTGAGACCTCCATGCAAAGCCCTGGAATGCCCACAGCACCACAGCCTGCCCTCTGATGGTGAATAGCCAACAGCTGAGAGTTCCTCATCTAGTCTTTACCCGTTCCTGCTCAATCATTCCATGTAGTGTGGGGACCCCAGTCCTGGGGCTGGGATATTAGACTGTACTCCAAAAATTCAAATTGTGTAACCCAAAGGAACTTAATTTTATACTCAGAACAGATCGTGCACAAACAGATCATGGACCTTTTCTGTATAGCAATCTAGCTCAGCAGCAGGAAAGTTATCTTGTGACTTGTGTCTTTAATTCTTGTCTGCTGTATGCAGCTGTTGTAATAAACAGATCTGCACATTTTGCAAGAGTGCCTTTGCACCAGCCTTTCTCCACAATAGCAGTTAATATGTTTAACTAGCTGCTGTCCCTAGGTAGATATTCTCTGAAGCCTGTCTGCAATAACACCCCCATTGGGTGTGAAATGACCTAGCTACGCCTCTGCTGTGGCTGACCCCTCCTTGTGGCAGGTGGTGCGGGGTAGAAGGAGTGAACTGGACTTTGGGGTGCACCTTTAGGCAGCATAGGCAGGGCAGAACCCACTTGCAGTCCTCAGGGGCCCTATGGCACGAGGACATATATGGGACCCTGGGCCACGACCACAGGGTCTGCCTCAGAGGCTCAGCGGCTCCAGGTGGCATGGCCCGCAGTCTGGCTGCCTTCCCCTTACAGGATAGACCTGGATGATCTGTGCTGCCCGAGAAAGGGGCGTGGCTTGGAGTCAGGTGCACAACCAACCTGGGGGACAGATGTGATTCTGGTGCCTTCCAGTGGTCCAGCCTCTGCACTACAGGGGCTTCACTGCCACAGCAACTGCAGGTCTCAGCCTCTCCCTTCTGTATTATAACTGCTAATAAAGTGGCCCTCTCTCCCATGTCTGTTGCCTTAAGTGTTCATTGGGATTAAGCTGATTTGGATTTGTTAATACTGAACTGACTGCTCATTGTATATGACTTGGACTGTTTACTGACTACTCTACTTGTGAAAACCCTTGCTCTATAATACAACTGCTGCATTTAAAGGACTCTGCTGCGTATGCTGTGTTTGTGCATCCTGCTCACACCTGGGGAAAGCCAAGGTTCCATCTCTTATAACCTTAACATGGATTATGGGCCCAGGAACTGCTGATTTGATTCCTGGAACTGCTGCATTGATCCTGTGAGCTGGTGTGTGCTGCAGGAGCTACTGTTTGCTGTTTGTTAAAGCTGCAGGTGGCTATATCAAGAGCATGGAAATGAGTACGGTCTCTACCACAGGGTTTTTGATAACCTGCCTGAATGGACTTAATTATGCCACCTGGTCTAGAAAAGTATCACTGCTGCTGAAAAGAGAATCCCTATGGAAAGTGGTAATTGATCCACCTGACCTGGCAACCCTCAATGAAGAAGATGATGCAGAGCTTATACAGGCCTACCACAGGGACAATGAAAAGGCTCTGTGCCTTATTGGCCTGACCCTAGAGGACCAGCAGCTGGTCCACATTGATGGATTAGGCACAGCGAAAGAATGCTGGGATGCCCTGCGAGCAATTTACCTAAGAGACAGTGTTGGAGCTCAAATACATTTAATGCAAAAGTTGCTCAGGGCACGCCTCCAGAATGGAGGGGACATGTTGCACCATATTGAGTTCATGAAAAGGACTCTAAGGGAACTCCAAGAAAAGGAACTGTTTTTTTCAGAACTCCAGCAGGTTTATATAATCCTATGCTCCCTGGGTCAGAGCTGTGATGTGTTTGTTACAAGCCTGGAGGTGTTACCTCGTGCTGACCTGACTCTTGCAAGCATAACAGGCGGACTCCTTGAGGAGGACCGGTGCAGAAAGGATAATATATTGCTGCAAGACAAACCTCAGAGAGATAAATGCAAAGAGCGAACTGCTGTGGAATTCTCAAATCACCCTGTTGATGAGTCTGCGAAGGCTGACACCGTGATGAGGTGTTTTCGTTGTAATAGCACTTCTCACTTGATTAAGGACTGTAAATCCAGGAGGGGAAAACAACCCCTGTGTTCTGGCAAAGGAGGAGGGGTCCATTTAACAGTAACTTAAATGCCTAAAGACTGTGTTGATAACTTTATTGTGGACAGTGGGGCCACTGTAAATATTTGCAATGCTAAGAGACTGTTTAAATCCTTTCAGCCTATACAGAACCAGTACATCACACTGGCAGATGGGGTCACAGCAAGTGTTAAAGGGAAAGGTGATGTCTTTCTGCCTATGCTCAAAAGAATTCTTGAAATGGTTTTTGTCCCAAATCTCACCTACAATCTCCTTTCTGTTGCTGCACTAACGAAGGAGGGTTATACCCTGCATTTCTCTGCTGAGGAATGCCAGATCAAAGAAACTGCTGGGCATGTGGCCACTGCTCAGTTGCAGGGAGATCTATATGTGTTGCAATCCCCCAAAGGAACGGTGGGGTCTATTTTTGCAAATAAACTGGCTCATTTGGACTGCATACATAAGCTACATCGGAAACTGGGTCATGCTTGTTTCCCAGCCCTCAGGAAAACTGTTGAACACTCTGAAGGGATTAAATTGAAACCATGTGGCTTATATTTGGACTGTGAAGTGTGCAGAGCAATTAAGTCAAAGGCTACTCCCACCAGGAAGCCTGGGAATTATCATACAAATGACATACTTGATTTAGTGTTCATGGACTTGATAGGGCCTTTCTCACCCAGCATGGGAGGGGCTCGCTTTGTGTTGTCCATAGAAGACCATCATTCGCGTTATGGATTCTGTTATTTGCTGCAAACAAAGAGTGAAACCTGCCAGAATGTGGAAGGCTGGTTGAAATTTGTGTATAGAAAGACAGGAAAATTGCCTAAATGCATTATTACTTATCATGGGGGAGAATTTATGAACCAAAAATTTGAAAGGCTGCTCAAAGACAAAGGGATTGAGCACCGCAAATCAGCCCCATATAGACCTCAGCATAATGCACACTGTGAGAGGCGTGGACAGACACTGCAGAACATGGCGTTTTGCATGCTGAAGGACAGTGGATTACCTTTCAAGTATTGGGGTGAGGCAATGATGTGCGCGTCACACAATCTGAACGCTATTTGGCATTCTGCAACCGGCAAATACCGTATAAACTCTGGCATGGGAGAATATCATCTTTAGACTACTTGCATGTGTTTGGTGTACCTGCATTCGTACACATCCCCAAGGGGCTGCGATGGAAGGGGCAGCAGAAAAGTAGGAAGATGTACTTCCTGGGGTATGAATCAAACCATAAAGCATTCCAGTTTGGTTATTTGCACTCAAAGGACATTGTCATTAGTGCGAGTGCAAAATTCCTAGAAGATAACACGGGCTGGGATCGCTTGGATCCCTGTGTCATATCCTCATTCCCAGTGGTAGACAGAGGCGAAGTGCAACGATCTACCATCCCTACCCGGGAGAAATCGCCCAAGAAATTGCTTCCACAACTGAAGGAGGAGCACACTGATAGTGAAACATCACAGGAAATAGACATGAATGGGCATCAACAGGAACCTACACCACTTGACAGTGCACTGCAACCCAAGGATGAGGACAGCTTTATACCTCGTAGGTCCACCAGGGAAAGGAGAGAACCTGACAGGTTCAAGCCTGGAACAGTTTGTCAGGCATCCGTTGAACCTGTGTCATTTGACTCCATAAAAGACATGTCCAGTAATGAACAGGCAGCCTGGAGAGAGGCCATTGACTCTGAACTGAAGTCCATGAGTGAGTTAAAGGTGTACGAGGAAACCGATCTCCCACCTGGAGAAAAGGTAATTGGTTGCAAGTGGGTATTCAAAGTAAAGAGAGATGCCAATGGTCATCCAAATTGCAAGGCAAGGTTGGTTGCACAAGGATTTGGCCAAGATGCCACTGACTGTGATGAACTTTTCGCACCCACGCTCAGAAGTTGTTCGTTGTACAGTG
Organism: Tiliqua scincoides; assembly: GCF_035046505.1. Classification (NCBI taxonomy): domain Eukaryota; kingdom Metazoa; phylum Chordata; class Lepidosauria; order Squamata; family Scincidae; genus Tiliqua; species Tiliqua scincoides. The sequence goes on along the minus strand of NC_089825.1, from coordinate 105,419,854 downwards.
CTCTAGTGCTAGCTGCAAAGGAAAATTTCGTAACAAAACATTTAGATATAAAAACTGCATATTTGCATGCGCCCTTGCAACATACCATTTTTATGAGGAAACCACCAGGTGCCTCTGAGAATGGAAAGAATTATTGGTTGCTGAAAAAGAGCCTGTATGGACTCAAGCAGGCAGGCTATGAGTGGAACAAATGCCTATCCAATGTACTGAAGGGTGAGGGCTTCCGCCAAGGGATAGCGGATCCGTGTGTTTTTACCAGGGGAAAAGGCCTACAAAGATGTATAATACTTTGTTTTGTTGATGACTTAGCCATCCTGTGTAAAAGTGATGAACAAGCCAATGATGTGGTAAAGGTGTTAAGGGAAAAGTTTACTCTGTGTGATCTGGGTAAACTGCATAAGTATGTGGGACTAGAAATAACTAAGGTGCCACAAGGGTATAAAATATCACAAAGAGAGAAAATAACCCAGTTGCTCCAAAGATTTAACATGGTGCAATGCAATGGAGTAAAAACACCTATGACTCCAGATTTTGAAAAGGATGAAACACCCAGTCCCATATTTGACCCTAACATGTACAAATCCCTACTGGGAAGTCTTATGTACATCAGTCAGTGGAGCAGGCCTGACACTGCGATGGCATGTAATTTACTGGCCAGAGCAGCAAGCCAACCCACTCAGAAACACTGGTTGGCAGCAAAAAGGGTCCTGAGGTATCAGAAACAAACCATAGACATGGCGTTATACCTAGAGCCAATGGGCGAACTTCAACTCACAGCTTATGTTGATGCGAGTTTCGCCTCAGATACGGAGACTAGAAAGTCTACGTCAGGAGTACTAGTATTCCTAGCAGGATCTTTGATAGGGTGGAAGACTGTAAAGCAAAGGCACGTGTCACTATTAACCTGCGAATCTGAATTAGCAGCATTAAGTCTGATGTGCTCAGAACTTGTTTGGTACAAACAGTTAATGATAGATCTTGGGATACAAATGTCGAAACCAATAACTGTAATGGAGGACAACCAGGCCGCCATTCAAATGGCATCAGCTCCTGGTGTCCGGGGCAGATCTAAACACACGGATGTACGTTTCCAGAATGTGAAACAGTGTGTGACAGATGGTTTGATCACTCTACAATATTGTGAATCAAACAAAAACATGGCAGATGCACTGGCAAAAGTGCAAGGCACAGGTAAGCATCAGGAAAACTGCAAGATGCTGGGACTAAGGGTCTGAACAATATAAATGGGCTGAACCAAGGAGGAGGATGTTAGCTCAGTGCTCTGTAAAAGCCAGAGACACAGCTAACAAATTGGTTCAGGGACAGGTGCAGGCTGCTGCGTCAGCTGAATCAACCAGCACCTGTGACTACCACACCCTGGGTGTAACTGAGCCTACACTGATTGGCTATTCAGAGTACTTAAGGGTTAGTCTGCTGAACCTCCAGTGCAGTAGTAGGAGTATAGTGGGAGACAACTGTTGAACTGCTGCCTGAGACTTTAGAGGCTAGATGTATGTATATGTTGTTACTGACTGTGGACTGAACTTTGACTGTGTATTGTGGAAAGCTGATTTGGATTTGTTAATACTGAATGGACTGCTCATAGTATATGACTTGGACTGTTTACTCACTACTCTACTTGTGAAAACCCTTGCTCTATAATACAACTGCTGCATTTAAAGGACTCTGCTGCGTATGCTGTGTTTGTGCATCCTGCTCACACCTGGGGAAAGCCAAGGTTCCATCTCTTATAACCTTAACATTTTGCTAGGAGCTGGGGTGAGACAGGGCATGGCATGAACCTGCTTGAAGTTGGAGGCTTCAGATTGAATCCTAGAAGACTTGTAATTCCATGCAAACCTCTTTATAACAGATTGAATCATAAGAACATAAGAAGAGTCCCGCTGGTTTAGGCCAAGTACCCATCTAATCCAGCTTCCTGTAGCTTACAGTGGCCCACCAAATGCCCGAGGGAGCACACAGACAACAGACACAGCCTGCGTCCCAGTGCCCTCCCTTGCATCTGGCAATCAGAGGCAGCTTGCCTCTAAGACAAAGAGCTTACACATACCTGCTATGACTTGTAACCCATAATGAACTTTCCTCCAGAAATTTGTCCAATCCCCTGTTAAAGGCATTCAGGCAAGATGCCATCACTACTTCCTGTGGCAAGAAGTTCACAAACTAATTGCATGCTGGGTAAAGAAATATTTTCTTATCTCTGTCCTAACTCTCCCAACACTCAAATTTCGTGGATGTCTCCTGGTTCTAGTGTTATGTGAGAGGGAAAAGAGTGTCTCTCTATCCACTCTGTCCATCCCCTGCATGATTCAAGTTCAGTGGGCTCTTTTAAGACTCTGGTTGTCATGCTGAGGAAGGAAAAAAATGTGGATAAGAAAAATAGAAGTACTTTAATTTTTGCCAACTTTCCAAGCCAGAAGAACTTGACCCCTATAACATCTATTGCTTTTCCTTGTCAATATTATTTTTTAAGCAGACCATTTATACCCTCAGGGAAAAATCAAAACAAAAGAAATAAATCCCCAAATTTCTGATGTCAATTTGCCATTCTGCCTTGTGCAAACAAACCATTTCCACTTGCTAAATCTGTAATCAATCCCTATATTTCCAGTTTAGTTTGATTAGTGCAGGATTTCATACTAACTAACCCTTGGGATGTGAGATATTCCACTTTTGCAAATGGGAGAAGATGTTCCCCTTTCTGTTGATCCACCTTCCTGCTGCAGCCCCTCATCTCTATATGTTGTATAGAGATTCTACATACCACATGGGTCTTTTAGTACTGGAAGTAGATTGGGGGGGCACAGGGAAGGGGGACACATTTGTGCAGAGGGAAGGGGAGGGGTAAATGGGTGGAAGGTTCTTGCATGCTTCTCACCTCTGGTGAAGGGTGGAATCATGGAGAGGACGGCAATTTTCACTATCTGCATTTATTTTCTGGCTATTATTATTATTATTATTATTATTATTATTATTATTATTATTATTATTATTATATAAAATTTTGCCATAAGAAGGGGTGTCAACAATTTGTGGGCCCCCAATGTCAAATGACCTAGCTATGCCACTGCATCTATTTCCTACTGAGGTGACAAATGGCCCAATTCTATCCAACTTTCCAGCTCCGGTGTAGCCACAATGCAGCCCCATGGTAAGGGAACACATGTTGCCATGCTTGAGAAGACCCCAGTGACTGACCCTACACCACAGGCTACAGCACAAATGACACAACTGCACCAGCACTGGAAAATTGGATAGGATCTGGCCCATATTACTTACATACAAATGATAGAGTTTTGTAGGCGTTTGGCCATGAGGAAAACTGCTCAAGTATCAGTACAGTTAAACAGATATAACTTACTATTTTTCTTCAGGGATATGGAATTTCCTTACACACATTCTTCTCCAACCCATTCATAGCACTGGATCCGTATCCAACCATTAATGAAATCTATGAAGAAGTCCAACTATCCTTTTTATTGCTGCAACTCTGCAATGTTCTGTCTACAATGCAGGCAAAGATGTCATCATGTCTGGTGTTCCTGGAGACTTGGTCCCTGGAGCCCAATACAGCAAATCATCAGAGACACACAGAGAACAGTTAACTTGCTTGTCTTAACTTCAGTTAATATGTTTAACTAGCTGCTGTCCCTAGGTAGATGTGTAGAAGAAAAAGGTGTGTGTGTGTGTGTGTGTTTTATAGCTTTAGCATGTAAATGTTTTGCAGTCTAATCCTATCATCCCCCCTCTCCACTAATGCAGCCATATCCAAAGCAGGAGTAGTGTATCCAGCAGGGGGAGGGGATGGATAAGGATGATTTAAACCCCTCACCCCTGCTGAAGCCTCCCCCACTGCAAAGGGTCTCCTTGGACCGGCACTAACAATTTTGTGATCTGAAGTCCAAGGAAAGTGGGCAGGGAGGCTGCAGAAAAGGGGGGTAGGATCTTGCGATGGAGAAGATTGATTGATTGAGAAGTCCAACTGTCCTTTTAATTTTGCAGTCCTCAAAAGTTCTGTCTACAATGGCAGACAGAAGGCGGAACAGGGGAGCCTCCCCCCATTTCTCCCCCAACCTGCCCTACCCTACCTGCCCCCTTCCTGCCTCCCTTCCCATATTTCCTGCTTCAGCAGGTCCTCTTGGATCTATCCCACCAGTCCTCCAGCAATGTGCTACTTGGGCTTTCCCAGAGCATGCTTTTCTGCCCTTTTGCAGCTGCTGCCACCAGTAGAATGTGCAGCCCGCTGGCAGCAAGGCCCAATGGCAGCTATTTTCAACCACTGTGCTGTATCACCATGTGCCGTGAACCATCCACAGATGTCCTGTGAAAGTCTAGAGGAAGATCATTGGGGGAGTGTGAGGGAGAGGAGAACCATTGTCATGCCTCAGTCAGCTGCTTTTGGGATTGGGTGTGTGATTCCGTTTAAGCTTGTATTCATGTTTGGTCCGTTGTTTAAGTCTTTACTCATTTTTTAAATGATCCAATATATCACTATAAAAATTATGTTGTACCTTGGCCATTGTAGCATCTCATCAGTGTGCCATGATATGAAAACTGCAGCCCAAATAAATTAGGCAATAAATTGACAATCAACTCTGTGTATATCCTATTGCCATTTTTTAAAGTTTAGAGCAATGCTAAACTTTAAAACCTTTTTCATGCCACAACCCAAACAAACAAACAAACAAATAAATTGAGGGCCCACCTGCCAATTCTGCTCCCTCTCTGGGTCCCCTTCCCCCCCCTTTGCGCATGTGGATAATTGTGTAAAATACATGTGAGTGAAGTCATTTTTGTTTCTGTAAGTGACAGGCTTTGAAAGGTTGCCGTGAACTCCAAATGAGGCTTTGTGATTCCCTTGGCATCACAATATACAGCTGGAAGAACACTGGTTTAGAGCAAACTACATAGTATGCTGCTTCTGCAATGCAAGCAGCGAGATTAGGGCTTGTTTGGCATGGCCTGGAACAAGAGAGTTTCCTCCCCGGTGCAGTGACTGGAGGAGGGATGGGAGCTGGGTGGTCTCAAAGGGTTCTTAGGGCACCAGCACCCAGCCCTCTTCCTCCTTTGCACGTGGGCACATTACTGACTTTTTAAAAGTCTACACACCTAAAATTCAATATACGAAGGTGACATGACACCATGATGTCACCATATTTCCACCTGAATTTTGAGGGAGCAAAATGCTTGGTGGCTGTGACTACCGGCCAGTTTAAAATGGTCTGCCTTCTCTGTACCTGGAAGATGACATAAACATCACTCACCCATGGGGGGGGATGGACAACACTGCCAACGATCAGCAAGCAACTGACTTTCAAATTGTTGCAGTCATTCTCATGCCTCCTGAAAATAATGTTACTGGGTCTGCATTTCAGAACATGTTAGTATGCACAGACAGAGGACACTGATTCCATCTGCTGGAACCGTGTGCTGTGGCCAATGGCATAACTCAGCAATGGTTCAGTGGGGAAGGAAGAAGGAGTGTAGGAGACACTGCAGCAATACAATATTTATTGTGGGGATGATAATAGAAATGTTCAGAAGGAGCATTGTAATGCATGTATGCGCCATGCACATATACCCACAAGAGAGAAATTTCAGAGGCACTAAATGTGTCATCAACTTCTCTGCATATGAGATGGGAGCAGGTTTTATGGTACAGTAGCAAAGCTGTGCCTAACACCAAGTCTGTGTGCAAAGTGTTGTGGGAATCTAGGGCTAGATGGCCAAGACTAAGTCAATGCAGAGAAAGGCCTTTGAGGAAATCCATATGCTAATCCGTAGGGAAAGAAGAGATGAAGTTATTTTTCTGGGCGATTCAGAAAGTTCCAAGGAGGCACATGCAAGAAAAAACTGGCCAGCATGTGTGGGGTTAGCGGCTTTTGGTTGTGCTTGGGGAAGGGTAGCATAGAAGAAGGGAAGAAGGCTAGCAAGAAAAAGGTTTAAGTCAGTTGATTCTCTCACTCTTGATGTGACAGGACAGAGTTTCTACCTGCTGCTCAAAGGATCTCCTGATCTTCTGAAAAATATAGGTAGATATATACTGTGATGAAAACTCCCTTCCCCACCCCCCTCTCTCTCCCTGTCTCTGGTTGCTAGAAGATGGGTTAGAAGAACCAGGACTGCTGGAAACCTGCCCCCCCTTCCCTTTCCTCGGGCAGACCAAATACACTCTGCATTAAACGTAATCACCATAACAGCCCAATCCTGAGCTGCCCAGCATGCAGAGCTGTCGCACCTCCAAAATGACTACCTGGCACCCTGAGCGTGCTGGGTAGCTACCGCTGCCTCCTTGGGAGAAGGGGACGTTCATCCCCTTCCCCTGTGTAAGGAAAGTAGCCCCGCAATGGGGCTACACGATTCTGCGCCACTATCAAGCGGGCACAGAGAAACAGAGTCCTGTGTTGAGCCAAGAGGGTTCGCTCCAGTGCTAAGCCCCATAAATGTGCCTTACGATATATTTGTGACAGTGTACACTGGTGGTAAGCAGGCGTGCACAACTCAGGATTGGGCTCTAAGGCAGGTACATCTTATACTTTTTTAGGGCAAAGAAACATATTTTTATTACTCCTTTGTATGCAATATTGCTATCTTTGTTCTTTCTGAATAAAGCTAAGATTGTTTATTGAAAGCTATTTACCCCCATACCCGCAAATAAAGAGACCAGACTTTGGCTTGGATGAAAATGGGCCACTTTATTAAGTCTTAACTGCAGCAGGGCAATAACAATAACAATAACATCAAGCGTGCGGGGCAATATGGGGGAAATGGTCCTAGCTGTCTGCCTCCCCCTGCAAACTCATTGGGCATACCACCTGGCTCGAGGCCCCAGCTGTCAATAGCCAGCCTAGGCCTTTCAATGCCTCCCCCAAAGGCGGCAAGGCAGCCGGACTTCAGACCAGTTGATGGAGCCCCACTGGCCTGACAATCCAGGCAAGGGGCTCACCTGCCTGCCTCCTGGAGCCGGTCAGGCATTATAGGAGCAGTTCAGATTCACCCCTCCCCCTGCTGCCTTGGATGGACACCGAGCCAGATACCTATCTACCCAGCCCTGCACGTACCCTGCCACAGGGGCATGAGCGCTTGTCATCCCCGCTCCACACAAGAATAAAATCCTCCAAGCCCTGCTGCAGGTCGGATAAAAACAAGTCATTGCCGACTGGTGACAGGTGCACCCCATCACTGTGGAACAGGGCAGGCTGCCTGAACCCAATAGCAGGGTGTTGGATCACTGCCCCGCCCTGCTCAACTACTACCCTCCCCAGGTAAGTGTTCACTCTTTTCCTGGTGACGTCTATTCTGCGGACACTCCGCGACCTGCGCCAAACATGCCGGAGGAGGAGATTGGACCAAAGGATAGCAATCCCCGGGAACCAACTTCTAAGCAAAGAGAACTCCCTACGGGCCTGGAGCCTCAATGACATCAAAGTCCTCTGGCCCAGGTCATTCTCCCCTAAGTGTACCACGATTACCTGGGGAGGGGGATGCCGTGCCAGATAATTAAGCAACAGTGGCATGAACTGTCTCCAGTGCATGCCCCTTCTGGCAGCCCAGGTGACACTGGCCAGGCCTCCCAGTTCCAACTAGGAGCTGAAACTGCTGGCCAATGCCCTCTTCCGAGCCCAAAATATAATTGAGTGACCGCAGATCAGAACCCTTACGGGAGTCAACCAACAAAGACCTGCAACAGAAAAAGTAACATAAGCCACTAACACTGGAATGTAAGAAGATGCCCTCAGGCAAAACAACCAGGGACTCCAACCGGACCATCCCTCCACATTAACACGAAGGCTGGAAATGCCAGTCAACACCCCCCCCCCGACCACTGGGGGAGCCCGACAAACCCAGGCCCCACAACCGGCAGGCCTCAGCGAACATAATATTTAAAGGCGCCCAAGCGCCATCGCCCGATCCTCTGGATAGCTCCAGCATGGAAGCCACAACCGCCTGAACCAGGCAGATATCCACATCGGCAGCTCTTTTCAGGTGGACCCACTGGCCTTTACCTCGCTGGTTGGTCTTAGAGCACCTTAAAAACAGAGAAACAAGGTTAACAACCAACTGACCATTGCCCCATTGCAAGGCCCTGTCCCCGGGGGTGACTTTAGAAACGGATAATACCTCGCTAGGGCAGAAAGCCCCAAAGAACAATACCAGGCTACAAGCTTTAAACAGCATCGCCTCATAACGCGATGTGCAAAGCAGGCCGAAGTCGGCACATAGGCCCCGCAGTAGGACCGGGGTGACCGGCTTCCGGGCATCTGGGAGCATGGGACAGCTCCTCCTAATTCCTTCCAGCATCCGTTTAACCCGAAAGTCCGATGTGTTGTCAACCCAACCGAAGGCCCTGCACTGGAAAGACAGAGCTGCCAAGTAGACCAAGATCGATCATGCCGACAACCCCCTACTCCGAAGGGCAATCATGAACTTCATCAGGTGGCTCACGGGCAGAGGCCATGCATCCGCCAGATGCTGCTGCCTGCGAAAAGCCAAAAACTCCTGAACCTTCTTCCTATAACTGTCCCTTGTAGCGGCTGCTAGGGAAGCCCAGATCATGTTTTAGGCAGTGCTGAGCCAAGGCTCCACAGCCATAGAGGCATGAGTTCTGGGTCCAAACGCACCTCTGGAGCCAGCTGCCTGAAACACTTCTCCTGAAAACGAGAGAGAGCGTCGGCAATGCTGTTTTGCACCCCGGGAACATGCAATGCACAGAAAAGAGGACATTAACTGATGGGCACTGGAGAACGAAAGCTCTCACCAAGCGCATAACCCTGGGCGATTTAGACGTTTGCTTGTTGATGATTCTGACCACCGCCTGGTTGTCACACCAGAAGCGAACGGAAGAATTGGCAAACTCGGGGGCCCATAAGTGCATGGCTACCAGGATGGGAAAGAACTCAAGAAAGGTCAAATCCCTTGTGATGCCCTCCTGCACACATTCACTCGGCCAGTGGGCAGCGCACCAGCTACCCCTAAAATAGACTCCAAACCCATGACCCCCTGCTGCATCAGATTGCACCTGCAACTCGGCTTCAACCAACCTCAGTGTTCTCGAAAACGAAACCCCATTAAATTGATCAAGAAACCGGAGCCACACGGCCACGTCACCTCGCAGGGCGGCAGTGACCTGTATGCGGTGGGAAGGCCTGCGCAGTCCTGCCATTAAGTCACACATGCACCTCAAAAAAGGCCCGCCCCGGTACCATGACCTGGCAGGCGAAGTTGAGGTGCCTTACTAGCACCTGAAGCTCCCTCAGAGTCATTTTCTTGGCCGCCAGGGCCTGCCTAAGCAAACCAACCAGTCGCTGCAGCTTGGCTTCTGGGAGCCTACTGCACTGGTTAACCATGTCAAGCTCAATGCCAAGGTACGTCAACCGAGTGGCAGGACCCTAGGTCTTGTTGTGCGCCAGGGGGACTCGCAGCTGCTCACACAGAGCGATAAAAGTCAAGAGCAGCATTTTGCATGTTCCAGTACCAGCCGGTTTCATGAAAAGAAAATCGTTGAGGTAGTGAGCGAAAGTGACACGCCCCATCTGAAACTGGACAGCCCACTCCAAGAAGGTACTGAAACACTTGAAATGGGCACATGAAATGGCACATCCCATAGGCAACACTCTGTCAACATAATAGGCACCTTCAAAACGAAAGCCCAGGTGGCAGAAATCATCTGGATGGACAGGCAACAGGCGGAACGCAGACCCATGTCTGCCTTCGCCATTAGCACGCCCACGCCGCATGACCGCAGCCGCCCCACTGCTTGATCTAACAAGGTGTACCTAATGGAACACAGATCACTGGGGATCCAATCGTTCACGGAGCTGCCCTCTGGGAAGGAGAGATGGTGAATTAGCCAGAATTCCCCTGGGAATTTCTTGGGCACTACCTCCAAAGGAGAATCCTGCAGGTTATGACTAGGCAGGGTCAGAAAAGGTCCAACCACCCTTCCTGCTTTAGCAATCTTTTTCCTAATAACATGCTCCAACCCTTTAACTGAAGGCAAATTCTCAGCCAACACGGGCTCAACGGGCCTTGCTGCTGGAATTCAAAAACCCCAAGAACACCCCTCCACCAAATGTGCCGCGGCAACTTCGTTGGGGTAAGAACCCAACCATAAACATAACTGGGACAACTTAATCAGTGTTGGCCCCCTTGCTATTGGGGGGAAGGAAAGAGGGAGTGCCGCCTCTGCGGCTATGCCCTGCCTGCTGTACAGCGCCCTGCCAGGGCCCACCCAGCTTAGAGCAGGAGGACACTGGGTGCTTGGCCCCGCACAAGCCGCATGCATGCAGGGAAGTGCAGTTGTTCCTTCCGCACTTTCCTGAGGCATTGAATTCAAAACAAATTCACAGGTTTTGAACCCATGTGGCACCATTGGGTGCCTTAATGGGTTCAGATTTATTCCTGGCAATAAGATGGCTGCTGTCAGAGCAGTCACCCCACGCCAGCCTGGAAGGGATGACCAACTGTGTCCACAGTTCCCATTGTGGAACACACTAATCCAATGCCAGATCATGCGCGGCACGCAACCTAAAATAGTGGTCATAAGCCATCCAGGCTGTGCCAGGAAAGACCCTGAATGCCCTGTGCACAATGTCCAAGTACTTGAATAAAGCAGGGGCTCGGTTGCGAATACATCTGGAGCAGCATGGAAGCATAAATGACAAAACCGTTCAGCCAATTAGACCAGTTCTTGTCAAACTTAAGCTTCTTCACCATCTCCTGGTCCCAAACCGGCTCACCCAACTTCAGAATGGGTTCTGGTTTGATCTGCAGAAAGCTGAACATGTCCAAATTTTTGCCTCTCCAGATCTTTTCTTTGACTGCTAGAGCCAAGTGACAACCCAAGGGGAGAGCCACATCCTCATAGGAGACCCAGGGATGCTCAACCTGCTCCACACAACCTCCCAATGGCACACCGGGGGTGGGCAAAGGGGCCCATCAAGTTCCCCAAGGGGGAGGAAGACGCCAAGCCTGGTGCCCCAGGAGCCCAGAAAGGGGGTGGGGGAGTAGCTGCACCAACCGGCACCACTGCAGCCTGCGCCAGCCTGTCCTGGGCTCCTTGCTGGTATAAGACCCCCGGGAAATACGGGTTGAGCAACCCCCACTGAGCCCAGGGCCACCACTGTGCCCCAAGGGCGGCAGAGAGAACTGCGAAGCCTTCTCGCTCATCCCATATTGCTCCTAAACTGCCACCTGCATCCAGTGCCATTTCACCTGAAGCACTCGGTGCCGGTTGTGCACCCTTCTGCGCTACCTGCATGGCACCTGTGATCTCTACTTCGGGCGTGTGGTCCCTTTGGGCGGAGTGTTCTGGAACATCAACAACCCCTTGGCCCCTAACACGCTTCTTGGAAGACAAAATCTAGCTGAGACGGGCACTGCGCACTTTCCTAGTAGACCTACGTAGCGGGGTAGCCGTACCGGATACCTCACCCCATCACCTTTTCCCGCACCACGAAGGACTTTCTCCTTCTCTCTAGCCTCAAAGTGCGCTAACAGCGCCCTCAGCTCGTTGTATTCCTCCTCCCCTTCCAAAGAAAAAACTGGAGGGAAAGGAGGGGGTGCATGTCTCTTGGGGGCTTTCCCGCCCCTCTTTTGGCTTCTCTTACCCATTTTGAGTGTGAAAGAGAAATGTCCCCCCACCCCGAGTACTAGAATTCACTGGAGGATACAAATGCCGGAAAGCACCGAAAGCAGGGAATGAGGCAAAAGCCATGCTCACCAGACACTCCCATGCCTCCTGCTTCGCTCCTCTGGACCCTAAGGTGGATGGAGGACCGGCAAAGCTTCCTCTGCACTCGCGCGCCTCACGCGACAACGCCCTCCACAGTGGGACCACTGCCTGCCAGACCGCCTCAGCCTCACTGCTGAGACCGCCCAAAACGTGCTGCTACAGCCCGTCGTCAGCCTCACGCCTGCCTGCTCCTGCTCGCCCTTGCCTCGCAGCGAAGCACGCCTAGCCACTTGGCAGGGCTGCGAGTCGCCCAGTTCGCGACTCGCGACACGTCTGCCCTCGTTGATGGCCAGGAGCACACTGAGCCCAGCCGGAGCGTTCGCTCCAGGCAGGCGCTCTGGCCCCGCCTCCCCCAGCCACGATAACCAATCACAGCAGAAGCCACAGCCCGGAAGCACGAGGTGGGGAGGGGGGTAATTGGCCGCTGACGCCGAATTGGTGCCAAGGGCATTTCTCTCAGTTTTTTCTTTGAAGGAAAGGGATTCTCTGTGTTATGTCAATTTGTTTATCCACTCATAAGATCCCATGTTCCAACAGAGCTGTGCAAAATTCCCCTTAAAATCTGCTCTTTTGGTAACAATGCTGCACTGCGGTTGAGGTTATGCTGCCAATGCCCCAGTATTCAAGCCTTGTAGGCCAGATCTGAGGGGTGGTTTTGGCTTAATCCTCCAGGTCATGACCAGGGACCAGAACAACTGGTATTTGTATGCTGCCACGATAAGCCACACTCTGCAAGCACACAGCAACACACCACACACAAAGAAGGGCTTGTACCATGCAACAAGCAAATGGCATTGCACCATGCCACAAACCAGTGGAACTCGGCAAAAGAACATTGGAGAACATTGTCCTTATTTAATTTGTGAGATAAAAGAGGAAATTCTCAATCCTCATCACCTGAAACAGGCAGTGAATTTTCTGAGCCACTTGAAAGATTCTGGATTGTTTTGACATAATCTAAACAGCCCAATGAAGCAATTTTATATATATATATATATATATATATATATATATATATATATATATACACAGGGTGACCCAAAAGTAGGTTGACAGTATAAATTAGAGGAAAAAATATGATTGCAACCACCTGAAGTTTCAGAGGGAAGTTTTAAACTTGCTATAATTTCAGGCAGGCTAAAAGTAACCCAGACCTTTGTAGTTTCTGGAGTCTGAAATCCACTCTTCAATCAGAACTCATTGTCCACTCCTCCTTTCATCGGAATGCATTGCACACTTTTCTAAGAAAATCACAATTCCTAAGGATTTAATTCCCCAATTCTCCTATAAACTACAATTTCTGAACTGATCATAATGGAGAAATGGATTTCCATTCTAGCACATTTCTTTTCAAGGCGAAATGAATGGAAAAAAAAAAAAAAATATGGGCACCTTGGTTTTTATTCGTAGTGGTCCTGAAAACCAGTGAACACACCAAATCCATTTCTGAAAGTGTCACAGTTCAGGATCCCTAAGAAGATCCATTTCACAGCTTCATGGATGTGTCCTCATCGTCAACTAAAACTGACTAACTGGAAAGGGAGAAGGAAGCACTCAGTTCTGTAGCCTCACCAAAATGTCCAATTGCCTCTTTTACACTATATTCTTAGATGCTCTGAAGCCCAGCAGTCGTAGCACAGCATTTTTGATCTCCTTGTTTCTCATGCTGTAGATCACTGGATTCAGCATGGGTGGAACCACAGAATACAGAATAGTTATTGCTATATCAAGATGTGATGGATTGTCAGGAGAAGGTCTCAGGTAAGCAAAAACTGCACTGCACAAAAATGTGGAGACAACAATGAGGTGGGGAAGGCAAGTTGAGAAGGCTTTTCTTTTTCCGTGCACAGAACGGATCTTCTGCACTGCACTGAAGATGTGCACATAAGTTATGACAATGAAAATAAAGCAGCCAAAACTCATGAAAATGCTGACTACAAGAACTCCCAGTTCAATTAAGTATAAGTCAGAACAGGCAAGCTTCAGTAATTGAGGGATTTCACAGAAGAACTGGTTGACAACGTTGGAGCAGAAAGGGCTTGCAAAAGTGCCACTGGTGTGCAACACTGAATAGAGAAAACCAGTGATCCATACAATAGCAACTATTTGCAGACAAGCATTCCTGTTCATGATCATTTCATACTCTAATGGGTTGCAAATAGCTACATACCGGTCATAAGCCATGACTGTGAGAAGGGCAAAACTGGATGCTAAAAAGAAGACGAAGAAGAGGACTTGAGCAACACATCCAGAATAAGATATGTGCCTGGTATTCATTAGGGAATTGGCCATGGATTTAGGGATAATGACCGAAAGAAACCCAATGTCTTGAATGGCCAGATTCATTAAAAAGAAGTACATGGGGCTGTGTAGGAGACGGTCAAGAGCTATTGCAGAGATGATGAGAAGGTTCCCTGAGACAATCCCCAAGTACAACAGCAGGAATGCCACAAAATGCAGGATCTGAAATTCCCGAAGGTCTGAGAATTGCAAGAGCAGGAACCCAGATATTGAAGTCTTGTTGGACATTTTGCATTCTGTGTGCTGTGCTCTGCAGAAGGAAACAGATGGAAACCTTCAACAACTACATCCCAATTTAGTGACACATTGATGATTATGATGGCGATGATGATTCAAGTGATGATCTCTGCTCTGTTCACTTATTTTCTAGATTATCTGAATGTTCCAGATCAGTGTTGTTGCCGGAGTGCCTCAGAGTTCAAGGCAAAACCCTGATCTGGAATGCTTACTGCAGCACCGATCAGCCTGGGGAAGAAGACTTTCAGCCACTGCTCAACTTGATGTCACCCATACCCCAGTTTCAAATGTTTGCAGAAAAAGAGAATAACCCTACTTCTTTCACTAGTCACCACTATAATCTGATGACGCAAAAGCCACACTGCAATTGTACACACAGGAGCTTCCAGCACAAATGTCTAGAGGCACCAAGCGCATGCACAACGGAGGCTCGCAGATGTCCTGCTGGAGCAGGTTGTTTGACAGCAGGGGCAGATTGTTGGAGGGCTGTGGGTAGATCACAGCAGCGAGTGAGCTGGGCAGGGGGTAATTCAGGGGCCGGAGGGGAAGGATCTGTATGGCAGTCATGCATGCTGGGATTCTATCTCCCTTCCCCTGACCCTAATTGTGCCCTGAATCTCCTTGGACTTATGCCAGATTAATAGGTAAATGGTTGGCATAGGTCCGAAGAAGCCCATTGACTGAGCTGCCTAAGAGAAGGTAAGTAAAAAGGATTTTACTTACCTCTCCTGGGCCATCTGGTCACCACCCCCAATAGCACACAGCTTGTGCTGTCAGTGGTGATGTGTGTTGTGGACTTATGGGGGATAAGATTTAGTAGTATTCAACAGTACCTTAGAATAGATTGAAATTGTTCACTGGGAAAAGTTTGCTAGTCAGCCAGAACTGCAAAAAGAGGTGAGTGATCCAGTATTAGGATGTCACAATACATGGCTGGAAGGCTGCCACTGTGCTTGGTGCATTACAAATTGAGCACAACTGCTGCAGTCCAAACAGCACAGTCCTATGTACGTCTACTCAAATGTAATTTCTACTCAGTTCAATAAGGTTTACTTCCAAATAGGTGTATATTAGATTGCAGCTGAAATAGCTTCCAGCCAATATAATACAGCATCTGTATTAAGGATTTCCCCCTGAAGTGACAGGGTCACATACACACAAAAAATAAATAAATATAGTTATGTAGGTACATAACTATTAGGAAAACTTCTCAGGTACCACTACAGTTAAATATGTACAAAGCACTTACTATTTTAATTCAAGGATATGTGAATTTCTAGACACACATTCTTCTCCACCCCTTTTATAGCAGTGGATCCATATCCAACCACTGATGAAGATTTATTGAAAAGTTCAGCTATTCTTTCGATGTTGCAACCCTGCAATGTTCTGTTTACAATGGCAGGCAAAGATGTCATCATGTCTGGTGTTCCTGGAGACTTGGTCTCCAGAGCCCAGTACAACTAAGCAGGCAAGGCACACAGGGAACAGTTAACTTGCTTGTCTTTACTTATAGCTAATACGTTTAACCAGATGCTGTCCCTAGAGCAGTGTTCCTCAAGGTTTGTTCACCGTACAATTTCACATGGTCCACCTAATCAAAGTACCACCGGAAGTAACTGGTGATGACATCATGGCCAGTTACTTCTGAGTTGGGAGGCCAGATGCAACACAACAAACACCAGTAAGAGGCTTAGGGTAGACAGGAGGGCTTTTTCAAGCACGGAAAAGCATGATTCAGAGCTCAGCCCATTGAGCCAAGACGCTTACTGCTGTTTGTTGCGCCATGTTCCTGGTCTAGCTGCCAGGAGGTAGGTGTCCAAGGGTCCTGTGAGTACCACCAGATACCACCTCATGTACCAGGGACGGAAACTCGAGTTAGGTGACTCACAGTCATGAAAATGAGCGTTTTTTGTTGATTCGTGGACTCGTGGAAAACTCAGAAAAACACTCAAGTCAGGGACCCCCTGACTTGGCACTCATCCCCACATGTGCAGACTTGAGTCTGGCTGTGCTTGCTTACTGTTGCTGTGGCATGAAAAACCTTGTAAGCCATCATTCAGACCGGGCAAGCAGCAGGGAAGTTCCAGTCAGTAGGCAGGGAAGGGTTAATGTTTTGCTTTTGCATTGAGCGGGGAGGGGAGGCAGGAGTGGGCTCTGATAGGAAGAACGGAACCAATGATCATTGGAAGAAGGATGGGCATTCTGATATTTTCTTTGGCTGAGAGAGGGCAGGAGGAGTAGCCCAAGGGAGTTCTTGCCTTACAATTGGCTGGAGAAGCCCAGGGAAGGGGAGAGAAGCAGTCTGTGGCAATCACACTTGCCAACCGCATGGCATGGCTGCTTTAAGCTCTGTTGTTACTTGGGAGGAGGGAGCCCCATTGAATGACTGGTTGTAGTGAGAATTCTTCTGAGTAGAACTGCCAAGAATCACGAGGACTTTGCTGAGGTAGAAGAAAAGAAACACAGTACCCATTCTGATAAATGTTTTCATTTAGTTTCAATCTTGCTCATGCTAAGTCAAAACTTTCAATTAAAAATGTGCTTTAAAAAAGTAGTAAAATCTAGTTTGTAGAATAAAGTTAGGAAGGGCCCCCCATCATGCATCTTGCCTGCTCTCAGCAGCCCTGATTGAGTGTAGTTCACATGTGCCAATGCAGCAAATAAGGAAAGCAGGATTTGTCCTGTTCCCACCGGATGTTATTTTTAATGTCACTGCTGGTTTGCCTGCGCCAGTTTCTAACAGGCCAAATTGTTGAGGGACCTTTAAAGGATTGGAGATGGTCTGGCAAAGTACATAATAAGCAATCAATTTTAAAAGAAGCACCTGTAATGTGTAAAACCCTTAATCTGTTTTTGGAACTGGGAATGTTTTGGTCTCTTGTTATCTGGTGTGCTCCCTGGGGCATGTGGTGGGCCGCTGTGAGATACAGGAAACTGGACTAGATGGGCCTATGGCCTGACCCAGTAGGGCTGTTCTTATGTCTTGTTTAGCTATCGTAGGAGAGCTCCCTCAGTGATTCTGATGAGGTTCAGGGAAAGAGATTTGGGTATGGTGAAGTTGCAATGTGGAAAGAGTTACATTAAAGAGTAGTTAATGATATAGCCAGTGAATGATAGTGATATAGCCGGAATGTTCCTTTACTGAAATGAGACTATTTCAGAGTGGGGCTCTGCTGCATCTGCAGGGGGAGAACTGGTAGGATTGAGCTCTTACGGCACACTCCTAACCCACTTTCCAGCACCGGCAAAAGCGCAACTGATGGAGAGATCTAAAAGGGTTAAATTCTCTTCTCTAATACTCCCTACAGGTTAATATTCTTGTCTGCACAAGGAGCAAGGGGTTTAGGTTTTCCAGACAATAGAATATTCAACCTGTAAACAACTCAGAAACTGGGAAAGCAACCCAGAAACTGGTAACCCTCCCAGAAGCTTGACAACCAACAGCTCTGGGGCCTATCTTTTTTTCCAAAGACAGTCTTTAAACGGGGATACACTCCACTATCCCCAGGGCCCTTATTTTGTTGGAAAGATTTTATTTTTTCTCAAATTAGAGAAGAGAATTTAACCCCTTTAGCTCTCTCCATCACAACGCAGCTCCGAAGTAAGGGAACAAATATTTCCTTATTTGGAGGAGGCTTCTGTGCCACCCAACTGCAGGATGCAGCACACATCCCATTAGGACTGCTATGCCAGTGTTGTAAAGTTGGTTAGGATTTGGGCCTTAGTCAAATTTAAAAAGGGTAATCATTCTTCTCTCCTGTGGGACTTCTTGGACATGCCCTGATGAAAAGAACTCAACAGTGCCTGTGATTTTTACAAGATGGCAGATTCCATTCAAAGCTGAAACAGAAATCACAGTGATTTTTTTTTTGTTCCCTCTTTGCAGAGGCCTGAGGGCCCAATCCTATCCAACTTTCCAGCATCGATGCAGCCATGCCAAGGGGGGCTTACACTGCATCCTGTGGTAGAGGGGTAGTCACTGAGGCCTCCTCAAGATAAGGGAATATTTGTTCCCTGACCTGGGGACTGCATAGCAGCTGCATCGGCACTGGAAAGTTGGATAGGATTAGGCCCTGAGTCTGGCATCCATCCTGGAGCAACTGTTACAAGCATAGACAAGAAGAATGAGCAAGCCTGTGTTATGGAACAAATCGCCATACACTCCCTTCCCCCTTTATTCACATCTAATCCATATACAAAAACAGCCCTTATAATGGGAATCTGGATAATGAGTATTTTATTACATTAATTTAACTGGGGAAAAAATTCTAACTCATTCAAAAGCCGTTCCAAGTTCACCCTGAAATCACCCTAAATGCCTAATGCCATGAACCAGCATTTTTCAAAGTGTAGGTCAAGGACCCCTTGACCAGGAAGCTGAAACCTTAAATGGCGCTTGATCCGCTTCATTGGCTGCAGTGCACCGCAGTCAGTGAAACTGGTTTGCAACCACCAGATGGTGCTGGAGCTTCAGTGTAACTGAGAAGGAGGAAAGAGCAAAAGGTGATGTTCTTTCTCTGATGACCTGTAATTCTCCCATTCTCAGACTATATCTTGCAGAGGTAAATAAGACACGACACAACTGCACTTGGATTAGAAATTTGGTCACAACTTTATTAACAAAACATCACGTACCTAAGGATCAGAGTGAAGGGTGGAGTTAAGCCCTGAATTATAAACTTCATAAAGGAAGGAAGGGTGACGTTGGCCTTGCACCCTCCTCCCAGTCTCTCCAAGAACTAAAACAGGTGGGGGGGGATTTCCTGGTGGAACCACGTAATTAGGCTGACTTTTGCCAAAGCGCCTTCACCTCTCTGCTATCAGGCTCCACCCCTCCCATCCAGCCATGCAGTCACTGATCTCCCAGGGTCATTTCAGCATCTAATTAGTTAAAAGCCCCAAACTCAACTCTCCCTTCACACCGGTCAGAAACCATTCAGTTGCGACGATTAAAATGCAAAGCAGCCAATCAGTGCCAAATAGAACTATAAATGGTTAAATAGTAAACACCCCGGGGAAGGCAAAAAATCCAGCCACCAGAGCCAATCAATGGCTGAACAAAAATTCCTTCCCGGCCTCCAAAATGGGACGACCAATCTAAGTCAGGGTGCCACCAACAAATCAACAGTGAGTGCGAGACATTTGCACAACCTCAGGAAAACAGTTGCATCTTCTACATCTTCAATCCTTAGGATAGACCCAGGTCCCTCTTCTTGCAATTTACATGAGACTTGAAGCCCAATCAACTGCCCAGGTGTGGCTCAAATCAGAGATATGCACCCAATCTCTTTGGAAAACATCTGTCAGGAAGGTGAAAAGGCAGGGTGCTCCAGGATCAGCTTGGCACACCACCCCATATTTTGAGCTATCTCCCTACTGACCTTCCTCCTTGCAGTTACTTGCTATCAGCTTCCTGCCACCAGCTCCACTTCCTGCAAAACTTCCATGTGGAGGTATACCTCACATGCTGTGGACCTCCACCTGCCAACCTCTTTCAGGTGATCATCTCAAATTTCTGCAGTCACCTCTGAAGTTGCAGCTTCTCTCCTGGGAAAAAAGGGAATTAAATTCCCTCCCCTTGCCAGCAGATTGAGCAGAACCCCTGAATGGCTTGTTCTGGTAAGCTGAAACTTACCTGGTAAGTCCTGGTAAGCTGAAACTGGTAAGCTGAAACTGAACAAGAGGCTGGCCAATCATTCAGCAAAACAGTGGCCCCAGCTTGGGAGGCCTCTGACTCAAATAAGTCAACCCTGCTGCCCCTGAACAAATCCCCAAATCCAGCAAAATCCCAGAGATGACCTTCTGTGCCTTACCTCTCTGGTTGATCTTGGATCGCTGCAGCATCAACTGGAAGCCGTCTCCCCAAACCTTGGCACGTCGGAAATGAGGAAATGAGGGGAAAAAACAACACCAGCAAAACAGCCAACATCTTATGCGATGCACTTACCATCACAGAATGACCTGCTGCCTGGAGAGGTGAGCATCACTCTGTTCAGAACTTGATGCCCTCCTGACTAAAAAATCAGCACAATGATCAGGAAAACCAATGTAATGGGAGTACCTGCCAATTTACCAGATATGCTGCAAGGCAACAAGCGCCCTCCCTCTGAAAAGCACACATTTGCAGGACTACTTCAGTAGAGATGGGCCTTCCCTCTGGACACCTTTGCTCTGCTGGAAACTGGAATTAAAAATAGCTGGGAGATCTGCCAAAAACCTTCCTCATTGCAGACAACACTGGAGCATCAATGGCTTGTAGTGCAGGGATGTGCTATGTGGTGAATACAACATTATTTTTTATGATGAACACAATATTGATCACCCCACTTGGAGTCAATCATGTTGGGGGGGGGACTTTCAGGAAATAAACGATCTAATTTAAAAATCGAAGTCCACACAGACCTCAATCTTGCCCAATTATATATAGAATTTAAAAATCCTAGTAATCTTGCCCAATCTCATCAAGGGTCACTTTAAAAATCGAAGTCCACACAGACCTCAATCTTGCCCAATCAAACATCTATAGAATTTAAAAATCCTAGTGATCTTGCCCAATTTCATCAAGGATCAAGTCAAAAATTAAAATCCACATAGGAACTCAACCTACGTAGAAGAGTGTTGTAGAGAAATAACCTTCTCTGTTGTAGAAGAATACCCTGTGAAGAACGTTGTAGAATAAGGAAGGCTTTATTTTCTCCCTTTCTTCCTGAAAACTCCTTTAGCAGCACCCCCCCCCCAAACACACACACACTTTATTCTGCTCTCTAACTTCCCTCAAGTTTCCCAAATCCCTTTCTACTTGCTTTTGCCATTTCTTGCTGCAGAGAGGGTGCTCCTTTGGGCAGAGGGAAAGCAAGGCCTGATCTTGCCTGTGGAACATCTTGCCTTGATTAGAGGAACTCAACAGTGCCTGAAATGTTTGTGCGATGGCAGATTCCAGTGTTTTTCTTTTCAAAAGCTGGGAAGTTTGAGAGGTGGCCATTAGATTTTGTCATCTTCTTCGTCTTCAATTCAAGTTATTCTATGTGTGCATGACAGATGTAGTACATGTGTGCTTGTGAATGAGCAGTGTTGGCAACAGTCCTTCCCCTTACTGCCCACCAACCCACTAGTGATTTACTGGGTCACTTCCAGACCTGGCCCATCCTCACACTGCCAGTACCTTATAGCTTTGCATAAGATATAGCTCACCTCATTTGGTGTGTTGTTAGTGTGAGGGTTTATTTCCCTCTGGCTCATGAGAGTTCCCTCTGTCAGTGGCTGGAACTGAAAGAGAAAACAGCAGATGAGGACCTAAAGGTAGCAGAACTTCTTCAACCCCACTCCCACCTGCTCTTTCCAACCTCCCCATTTCACGAGTGTTCTCTTTACTCTTTTCCCTCAACTAACTTGGCAGCATCAGTTCAATTTTCTTGAAATTTGTATGTGGTCATTTTGGTTCACATAAGTCTATATTCCCTCCACTCCTTAGCCACAGACACAAGTTTGACTCCCATAAGAATTTCCGCAAATCCCAATAAAAGCAAGCTGACAAATCTCTGGACTCAGAGGCATCTTGCTGAGTAGCTGGTGTCTGAAAAAGGGAAGGGTCAGACTGCTCAAGAACATCGTTTGGGGGAAGAGGAGGAGATATAAAGAGAGATAAATCAGGCCTACCAAAGAGAGACAGTTATTTCTCACTACACGTCAGGAAAAGCCCTATTTGAACCTTGTCTGTGGCATGGCCACAATGCCTCAGTCTTCCCATCTGCAAAAATAGTGGCCACCTATCCTCTGTGACAGTTCTGCAGATTACCACAGGATGCAAGCCTCAAAGTCCTCCATCCTCCTTTTCTCTCCCAACAAGGACCTGAGGCTAGAGTGAACATTTCCACACCATTCCCCCCTTTCCCTTTTAGAAGTCTTGAGTAAACTGGATAATGGCTGCGTTTCCTAGTTCAGTTGACTTCCAAACCACCTACCTTGGAAGCTTGACTTACTTGATATGAAGAAGTGCATCAATGTAGGGGAAGGCTATGTAATTTGGGCCATCTTCTGCCTCAACTTGTGCTCAGTTTTGGACATATTTTATCCCCAAATGCCATGTGCTCCTTAAAGACATTTCAGAATTATCCATACATCAGCTCTACTCACATGTATTATTTCAGTCATTGATCCCTGCAATTTTACTCCACAAGTTATATGAATTTCCAGTGCGGCTTTACTAATGAGGCCCCATATCCGCACATAGGCATATTTCACCATGTAAATCCACATAGTTCTGAACTACAGTTTGAATTTCTCTCTGTAACAGGTAAGTAAAGCTTAGACAGTACCAAAGGAGAACCACAATTCAATGGGAGTATGGCAATCAAAATTAACTCAATCTCACCAGCTTCTTACAATGTTAATCTACTCCTTAGAGCTAGATCTTAACCAGAGGCAAATGGAACAAGCAGGTCACAGCAGCAACTCAGCTCTGTGTCAATGGAAAGGACCCAGAAGCTGGAAGTGGCTTTTATAAGCTGAGTCTGCACACAGCCCTCTAGCGCTGCACACAGCCCTTGATCAGTCTTGTGCAGGACCTTAACTTGCTGGTTTTCAGTAAGGTCCTCCAACTTCTACATGCCCTTATCTGACTGCTGCTCCAAGAGGTGACTGAAAGTCCTCTGTACTTCTTTTGGGGATCATGTTCTGAAACAATACCTTTCCCAACATTTTGAACCCCCGAGGTTCATAACAGGTGGCTGAGGATGCCTCTTGAAATAAAACCAGTTGTGGAAGTGCTTCAACAAAAATCCAAACTACATCAAGCATAAAACCTTAGCAGATTTGTTAACTACCTGACCAAATGCTGTCCTCAGCTCCCTGATGTCTGTGAGGCTCTCTGGCATTGACTGGATCCAGGAGATCCAAGCATGAGGCAGCCCTGCAACAGCTCACAGCCCTTGTGCCCAAACACCCACTTTGGAACCATTGTGACATCAATGAAGATGTCACTGTTCCTTGTGATGCAAGCAAAGCTGCTTTAGGAGACCAACTTTGATCTTTTAAATTAATGCTCCAGTTTCTAGAGTTTTGCCAAAACTGGAAAGAATGGATTTTCCCATTTTATTTGACTTTGCAATGTCACTTCCTGACCCGCCTCATCGCCACCCCTCTCTATCCTGGAGACGCCTTACAGATTTGGATAAGTATTCTTTCCTCTATAAATATATACCTCTCCACATTTTGTATGAAGTCTTTGTCAGGATTCATTTACCTCTGCGTCTTAGAGGTTTCCTCTGTGCAGGAGACCTGCGCATCACCCCATGTAGTGGGTGTGGTGATGTACCATCGCCCCGCCCACACTGGTTTTTTGGCTGTACCTTTTGTTAGAACATAGATATTTCAATGTGGTTTGTTTCATTGCATTCTGCATGAAATTACGCATTGATTGATATATAACAAGATGGTCTTATTCCTCCAAACTCTGATTTTAGTGATTTTGAAAACTTGTAGAGTCTCACACTCCCCCCCCCCCCATGTCAACTTACTAACACCTTGTTGCAGCAGTTCTCAATCTTTTAGCACCGGACCCACTTTTTAGAATGACAATCTGTTCAGGACCCATCGGAAGTGTTGTCATGGCCAGAAGTGACATCATCAAGCAAATTAAAATAAATAATTATAAATAATTAAATTAAAAGAAAAGAAATAATTAAATAAGGGGGAGCCAGTCCTCTTCCACCAAGTGACTTTTCTCTGTAGCCTGCCTGTAGTAACCCCCCCAAAGAATCAGTGAGATTTCCAGCCCTCCCCAGTGCCCAGTTTCAAGTTCTTCTATTTCAAGCACATCAAGATAAAGACACACCTGGTTTTACAAGTGCAAAATAGAAAACCTTCCCCTTACCAGTTGAAGCCTCTTTTTTTGTCCTTTTTAATGTGTGGGGGGGAGGCTGCCATCTGCAGCATTTGTTGCGCTCCAGTTCCATTGGATCAGGACCATTCTGGTATGCTCACATTCCTATTTGCCTGGTCTGACCACAAGGCACAACTGCCTACTTGCAAGTAAACATGACTGTGAGGCTGCTTCACTATCCATAGGGCTCAATAGACTCACAGCTGGGAGGGAGGGACCTCCTTCTTGGGTGTTTTTGGGGGCTGCATTCATTGGATCAGGACCATTCTGACGTCCTTGGAGTCCTCTCAGCCTGCCCTTTCCGATGGACTAAGGCAAATTTGTCTACTCACGAGTAAACATGGCTACGTGACTTTGTTTTGGGCTCAATAAACTTGCAGCTGGGAGGGAGGGACCTCCTTCTTGGGTGTTTTTGGGGGGCTGCATTCATTGGATAAGGATCATTCTGGTGTTGTTGGATTCCTCTCAGCCTGCCCTTTCTGATGGACTATGGCAAGTACACCTACTCACAAGTAAACACGAGATATGGCTCACTTTAACTTTCTATAGGGCTCCATGCATTTTTTCTTTCCTGTTTTTTGGCCATAACCTATGAAGGAAAAGAGCTATTTTGCTCTGGTTTTTTGCATTGCATTCCGCTGGACATTCTGCATCCAACGGTGTATGACATGATGGGGTAGCTACTAATGCTGTGATTTTAGCGCATTATCCCTCCAGGGTGCACCCCCCTGTGCGTCACCCGGTGCGGCCCGCACCCCCCTAGTGATGCCACTAACTCCACTGGATGCAGCAGTGCTGAAATGGCTACCGTTGTGTCCAGGGGCACTGCCAAGGCCACTGGAGATCTTCTGGGGGGAAGCAGACTTTTGTCCCCTTCTTCCAGGGGAAGCCCAAGGCCCTGCAATGGGGTTTCTCAAGTCTGAGCTGGCTATTCAGACTTGAGAGCCTCCATGTCTAGTTTTGCAGCCCTACACAGAGCATAGGATACTGAGCAGCAGAGCTCTGCCAGTCCCACCCCCCTCCTGGGCCGGTTCTTCCCCCACCCTGCCCTCCCCCACCCTGTTCTGCTCAGTCTCCTCCTGACCCCACCTCAAAAACACCATTGGCTGGCACTGCCGGAGCACTAGCCGGCCCTCCACATGGCGCTGAGGCTCATCACCAACTGGCGCTGGCTCAGTACTGGCAGCCCCTCCGGATGCCACGGACATGCCTTATGACACATTTGTGTCACTCAGCACCTGCACCGGATCTTAGTGCCAGTGCTTGACTTGCTTAGGATTGGACCCTCAGGTCCCTTATCCCTCTTGCTCTGTAGTAGGTCTCCTTGGACCTGCGCCAGCAATTTCAGTGGTGCAAGTCCAAGGAAAGAAAGGGGATGGGGAGGGTGTAAACATAAGGGATAGGTTCTGGTGCGCATCATTGCTGCTGGATCCACTTCCTCCCCAGCTACCCCATCCCATTCCTCCTCCCTCCTTCCCTGAGTTGCCCCCTCACCACCCGTGCCACTGCCTTATCTTCTCTGGCAGGTGCAGGCAGGTCTGTCAATGGCCCAGGGGTGCTGCTACTTCATGCAGCAATGCTGCCAAAATGACTGCCAATCTGCTCCATCAGCAGCCATTTTTGACAGCGGAGGTCTCTTCCACTCCTGCAAAGCGCAGCATAGAGCAGCCCAGACCTTCCCAGAATTGGGCTGTCACTGATCTTGGCCAGCTTCTTACATGGTGCATTTCAAAACCTTATGAACCTCCATTTTGCCTGATGGAGCTTTTGTGCTTTAACGTTGCTCCCAGTTACATCATACTGAATAGAGTAGGAGAAGACAAACTGTCCCTGCCCTCTCACATGTTCCTTGTTTCATCATATGGTTCCCTGTTCCAGCCATTCTCAACGGGATGCATATGGCCACAGCATGGGATTGAGCGTGGAATGCTTTGTCAGTTGTGAAAAAGCTTGTCCCAAGAGACAGATAGAGCTGAGAGCTGGGAGTTCTGTTTGGACTCAGAGGAAGAAATACGCTTAGTCCAGGGTCAGGATGCAGACACAAGCACTTTATTTCTCTTAAGTCTAAGGCAAAGCATACAGAGCAAAACAAAACTTACAGTGTTAGGTGGACTCAAGGAGTGATGCAGCAGCAGGCTGGTGTTGGGGGGGGGTTAAGTTATTGCAAGATTATATAGGCTTAAGTGGTAAACCAGTTGGGTAAACTTATTGGTAAACCAGTGCTAATTGGTAAGCAATAAGCTAAACAACAGCAAGATCTAGCCGGTGCATCTAAATTAATACACATGAAAAATAGATCTTGTCTGGGGCTTTGAAGTAGACTTGCATCTTATTGCCCCATCTCATAACATCAAGCAGGTGGAGAGGCTGAGGCTGGGTCCGAGGTTTCTCTTGCTTCTCACGGAAAGAGCTCAGTGAGATGCAGGCAGCTCCCAGAGGCTGGGAGGCATGCAGAAGATCACTGACAGACATGGAAGATGCTTGATGGTTGCCGGGCCTTGCACTGGCCCTTACAAAACCAATGGTGTGTCTTGACAATTTTAGTGCTTTCTCAGTGTGCCATGTGACAAAGAAGGTTGCAATAGTTGTTCTAGAGAGAAGGGGGCAAGAACTTCCACACAATCCATGCTGGTGGACCCCAGTAAATGTCCCTCTGCTCATGGCAATCCCAGGTACTGACAGCTCTTCCCAGGTGAAAGTTGCTTAATCCCACTACCTCCAACTTCCTTCTGCTCTCTTCTCTGAAATTTTGACATATGGCAACATTCGAATCAGTAGGGCTATGAATCATCTACACAGTTTCTCATGACTAAAACATTATTTCAGGCCTCTTATCTTACCTTGCAGGAGGTCCAGTCACACTTCACAGCCACAGGATGCCACATACTGCCCCTCCCTCAACAGTGATAATACATACACACATACAGAACTCACTCATACAAATAGAAGTTCAAAACTCTGTTTTTAGGTGTTCAGAAACCCAAAAGTCTTCTCACTGTGTTTTTGATCTCCTTATTTCTCATGCTGTAGATTACTGGATTCAGCAGGGGTGGAACCACAGCGTACATAATAGTTATTGCTAAGTCCAGGTGTGATGGATTGTCAGAGGAGGGCCTCAGGTAAGCAAAACATGCAGTGGACACAAAGGTGGAGACAACAATAAGGTGGGGAAGGCAAGTTGAGAGGGCTTTTTTCCTGCTTTCCACAGAACGGATTCTGTGCACTGCAGTGAAGATGTGCACATAGGTTACAACAATGAAAATAAAGCAACCCAAGGACAGGAAAATGCTGAATACAAGAACTCCCATTTCAATCAGGTATAAGTCAGAACAGGCAAGCTTCAGTAATTGTGGGATTTCACAGAAGAACTGGTTGACAATGTTGGAGCAGAAAGTGGTTGCAAAAGTGCCACTGGTGTGCAACACCGAATAGAGAAAGCCAGTAATCCATACAATGGCAATTATTTGCAGACAAGCACCCCTGTTCATGATCATTTCATATTCTAAAGGAATGCAAATGGCAACGTATCTATCATATGCCATGACTGTGAGAAGGGAAAAATTAGATGATACAAAGAAAAAGTACAAGAAGACTTGTGCCACACATCCAGAGTAAGATATGTACCTGGTATTCATGAGGGAGTTGGCCATGGATTTCGGGATAAAGACTGTAACATTCCCAATATCTTGTATGGCCAGGTTCATTAAAAAGAAGTACATGGGGCTGTGCAGGTGATGGTCAAGAGCTATTGCAGAGATGATGAGAAGGTTCCCTGAGACAATCCCCAAGTACAACAGCAGGAACACCACAAAATGTAGAATCTGGAATTCACGAACATCTGAGAATGGCAGGAGCAGGAACCCAGATGCTGAAGACACTGAAGTTTTGTTGGACATTTTGCACTTGGTCTGTGCTATGATCTGTAGAAGGAAACAGAAGTCTACAACAACTACATCCTGATTTAGTAACACATTTATGACTATGATGATGATGATACAAGTGATGATTTCTCATCTTTTCACTTATTTTCTAGAATATTTGAAAACTCCAGTTCAGTATTGGTGCCAGATTTCTTGAGACCTCTAGGCAAAGCCCTGGAATGCCCACAGCACCACAACCTGCCCTCTGATGGTGAATAGCCAACAGCTGAGAGTTCCTCATCTAGTCTTTACCTGTTCCTGCACAATCATTCCATGTAGTGTGGTCACCCCAGCCCTGGGGCTGGGATATTAGACTATACTCCAAAAATTCAAATTGTGAAACCCAAAGGAACTTAATTTTAAACTCAGAATAGATCATGCACAAATGGATCACAGACATTTTCTATATAGCAATCTAGCTCAGCAGCAGGAAAGTTATCTTGTGAATTGTGTCTTTAATTCTTGTCTGCTGTATGCAACTGTTGTAATAAACAGATTTGAACATTTTGCAAGAGAGCCTTTGCACCAGCCTTTCTCCACAATAGCAGTTAATATGTTTAACTAGCTGCTGTCCCTAGGTAGATATTCTCTGAAGTCTGCCTGCAATAACACCCCCATTGGGTGTCAAATGACCTAGCTACGCCTCTGCTGTGGCTGACCCTCCTTGTGGCAGGTGGTGCGGGATAGAAGGAGTGAACTGGACTTTGGGGTGCACCTTCAGGCAGCATAGACAGGGCAGAACCCACTTGCAGTCCTCAGGGGCCCCATGGCACGAGGACATAGACGGGACCCTGGGCCACGACCGCAGGGTCTGCCTCAGAGGCTCAGCGGCTCCAGGTGGCATGGCCCACAGTCTGGCTGCCTTCCCCTTACAGGATAGACCTGGGTGAGCTGCGCCGCCCGAGAAAGGGACGTGACTTGGAATCGGGTGCACAACCAACCTGGGGGACAGATGTGATTCTGGTGCCTTCCAGTAGTCCAGCCTCTGCACTACAGGGGCTTCGCAGCCACAGCAACTGCAGGTCTCAGCCTCTCCCTTCTGTATTAAAACTGCTAATAAAGTGCCCCTTTCTCCCATGTCTGTTGTCTCGAGTGTTCATTGGGGGATGCACAAACAATGGAAAGTTTGCTTTTTTTAAGTGGAATACCTTTTTTTCTTATTATAAAAATATGTTTTGCTAGGAGCTGGGGTGAGATGGCATGGCATGAACCTGCTTGAAGTTGGAGGCTTTAGATTGAATCCTAGAAAACTTGTAATTCCACGCAAACCTCTTTATAACAGATTGAATCATAAGAACATAAGAAGAGTCCTGCTGGATCAGGCCAAGTACCCATCTAATCCAGCTTCCTGTAGCTCACAGTGGCCCACCAAATGCCCGAGGGAGCACACAAGACAACAGACACAACCTGCATCCCGGTGCCCTCCCCTGCATCTGACGATCAGAGTCAGCTTTCCTCTAAGAACAAGAGCTTACACATGCCTACTATGACTTGTAACCCGTAATGAACTTTTCCTCCAGAAATTTGTCCAATCCCCTGTTAAAGGCATTCAGGCAAGATGTCATCACTACTTCCTGTGGCAAGAAGTTCACAAACTAATTGCACGCTGGGTAAAGAAATATTTTCTTCTGTCTGTCCTAACTCTCCCAACACTCAACTTTTGTGGATGTCTCCTGGTTCTGGTGTTATGTGAGAAGGAAAAGAGTGTTTCTCTATCCACTCTGTTCATCCCCTACATGATTCAAGTTCAGTGGGCTCTTTTAAGACTCCGCTTGTCATGCTGAGGAAGGGAAAAAAATGTGGATAAAAAAAATAGAAGTACTTTAATTTTTGCCAACTTTTCAAGCCAGAAGAACTTGACCCCTATAACATCTATTGCTTCTCCTTGTCAATATTATTTTTTAAGCAGACCATTTATACCCTCAGGGAAAAATCAAAATAAAAGAAATAAATCCCCAAATTTCTGATGTCAATTTGCCATTCTGCCTTGTGCAAACAAACAATTTCCACTTGCTAAATCTGTAATCAATCCCTATATTTCCAGTTTAGTTTGATTAGTGCAGGATTTCATACTAACATAAGGAGGTCCTTGTGATGTGAGAAGAAGTTCCACTTATGCAAATGGGAGAAGAGGTTCCCCTTTCTGTTGATCCACCCTTCCTGCTGCAGCCCCTCATCTCTATATGTTGTATAGAGACACTACATACCACATTGGTCTTTTAGTATGCTCTGTTCAGTACTTGGAAGTAGATTAGGGGGCACAGGGAAGGGGGGCACATTTGTGCAGAGGGAAGGGGACAATGCTGAAATCAGGATTCAGTGTCACCATCTACATTGATTTCCAACAATTATAGCATGTATATTTGGTTCTAAGCTTATCAGTCAGCTGAAAACATAATGCAGATGCCAGATATGAAGAGTGACAAGCTCCTTCTCAGCCCTAAGAATCTTCCTAACATGACACTCCTAATACACGTAAGATTACTTGTGTCTGAGCAGTTATTTGCCTGAATAAATTGGATGCAGTGAGGGAAAGCCTGAGTGAGAGAATGAATGAATGAATGACTTACCCCTTTGCTTCAAAGATATCTCCAAATCCACTCCAGATATCATGCTAACCATTCTTAAAACCGCAACAACACCTTGACTCAACTTCTAGAATTTCAGACAATCCGTAACATATTGGAAATAAAAAATCACTTTGTGCATATTTGTCCATCTGCTTCATGGTATTTCCATCCTTTTGTGTTTCTTAACTAGGCAGTGTCCCCATCTCCATTGGCAGTGACACATGGTCCATGCTGAGACAAGATGTACTGAAATCTCTGATGCGTTCTTGGAGATTTGCTCCCGTGAGTCCACCCCAATTAAGCAGAAGAGGCTGTCAGGAAAACACACAAACATAACAAAACCTTAACCTTGGCAAAAAGTGTGCTAAAGTACTGACATGGGAAGTCTGCCTCTGCAGGTGGTGTGAATAAGTCAGCACTTCTGCTCCATAAGAACCACTTTATCTACTTCCCTAATGTCTCTCTATCCATATTGACCATATAGCACCAATCTGGTATCAGCTATTATCAGTCCCTGTTTGCTTCTAGGCCCAATTCAAAGGCTGGCATTACCATTAAAGCTCTATATCAGTTATTTTCAACTGATTTTTATAGCCCAATTTTTTATAGTCTGGCACAGGTATCCCACAGGAGTTTGAGGGAGGATCATTTATTAGTTGGGCCATTGCAGGATGTGAGCCCCCCACTGGCAGCATGGCATTGCAAAAGAAAGAAAGAAAGAAAGAAAGAAAGAAAGAAAGAAAGAAAGAAAGAAAGAAAGAAAGAAAGAAAGAAAGAAAGAAAGAAAGAAAGAAAGAAAGAAAGAAAGAAAGAAAGAAAGAAAGAAAGAAAGAAAGAAAGAAAGAAAGAAAGAAAGAAAGAAAGAAAGAAAGAAAGAAAGAAAGGGTGTGCCCTTAAAATTTTACTGTCTTGTCAGTATGCCATAAGATGAAAAAGGATGACACTGTGGATCTTGTGATCTGCTGCCATAAGGCCCAAGCTGCTGGTGTGCCAGGTACTCTGCTGTTCTATGGGCTGCTGCCGCCAGCACAAAGCCCTAGGAGCTTTACATGTGTGACACAGGCCAGCAAAAATTCTGCTGCTGTTGGTAAGTATGTGATGGGGACAGAGAGGGGCAGAGATATGGGGATTGGAATGGGGAGCTGGCCAAGCCAGAGGCAGAATGGGAAGAATCTTGGTGGCAGCCATATTCAGCTCCTATCCTTCCTAGCCTGATCACGGCCCCTGAGTCTTACTAAGCCTTACCCCAGTTAAATTGCTGGGGTAGGTTTGAGGAGACCAATTGGGAACCAGGTGGTCAATGGGGAGGTAAGTAAAAATGTTCTTTGCTTACCTCCCCTGGGCTATCTGGTGACTTCCCACCCACAGCAAGGAGTGCGTGTTCCGTTGGTGGGACTGCCTGCTCTGGGCTGGCATAGGATTGGGCTGTTAGTCATGGATCTAGCCTAATATCTCTTTCAAGTCTCCTCTGCTGGCCACTTGCTATCATCATTCATTCTACACCTTCTCCCCTTGACTGAAATGCTGGCAACCTTCAAATTTCACTGTTTCAATCCTCCACGTGACCAGTGCGGCTTCAATGGGATGAGGGCAAGACTGGCCCAAGTTTCCCTGATTTTGATCCCATGCCCCACATTCCTCTTCCTCTATGTTCCCCTCTTCCTTTTCCATTCTAGGAACTGGAAGGAGGACCAGTGGAGGTAAGAAAGCAAACAGAGATGAGTGCCTCTGACTAATCTGCAGCCTGACACAGCTGCAGTTGGCTTCATGGATGGGCAGGATGGTTTGGAGTTATTTGGTAGCACTCATTTGTAATCCAGACCCCTTTGGTTGTGAAAATTACACTTACCGAATTGTGAAGATAGTTCAGTACTGAAGTGTAGGAAGGTGCCATTAGCTGAATTGGGATAGAACCCCGAGTCATGAAAGAACTCGAGCTCTAGGTCACAAAAATTCTTTACTTGGGCCTTTGTTTGACAAATGGGCCCTGTCACCAAACTGTCATATCCTGCTGCTGGCAGTGGCTGCCCTCCCTTGACGGACTGGGCTTAGCAGTGGTGCAGAGTAGTCAGCTTCATCTACTAACTGGTAGTTTTACAACTCCCAGTGGGCTTCAGCAGAATGACAGGGGAACGTATGTAAGAATAGGCTTGGACGTTTGGAAGCGTCCTGTCCCTTCACTGAATCTGAAGTACCAGAGGTGGATACTGTGCATTACGCATCCCCTAACACTGGAGACAAGGAAGTAATATTTTCAGACCGCTCGTCCATGCCAGCCAGGTGTCGGCATCCAAGATTTGGGAGTCAATCTCAACCAGCCTGCCAGTGCCTCAATGCCCACCCAGGAGCCCAATGGATGCCCCTGTTACAAGGAAAAGCCACATGGAGCTTGCTGTACCATATGGTTCATAATGAAATGTGAGACCCCTGGTGGCCAAGTGCCCTTCCTGAAAATTAAATGGCAGCCGAGAACCAAAACTTCCTATTTTGCCAGTCTCCAAACTTAGACCAAAAGCACATACAGACATACCTTGACTTTCATCGCTTTGCTCTTTCAGCTGCTTTCAATTAGAACTACATTTCAAATTTCTTCCACATGCTTTCCTATTTCATTGGATTTCATCCAACTTTCCAGGATATTCATCTATTTTTTCATTTAGGTTTTATTTGCATTTGCATGTTACGTAATTAGTTATTTATGGTTTTCACCGACACACTCAAATGCCCAGGAGTTGAGAACCAGCCCCTTCATTTCTGTCTCAGCCACACACACCCCTTCTGAGTCCCTCAGACTCAGTGGTAGGCTTCATTCATTCATTCATTCATTCATTCATTTCTCTTCCAGACAGAGACAAGAAAAAAAATGCCACCCCCATTGGCCAATCAATTGCCCATCTCTTCCAAGATGGACAACATTGCACATTCTCCCCCCCCCCGTCCTGGTTACCCCTGCCTTCTAGCCATGAGGAGTAATGCCAAGCATAAGCTCCTGAGTGAAGATGTGACATGAAGGGAGGCATCATGCCCCACCCATTCCATCTGGGGACAGGACAACCACCCCAAGGATACTAAGGGGTAGACCCAGTGAGGACGAAGCAGTGATACACTCCCTGTTATCCCATACATCCCCAAAGCGTCTGGATCAAGTTGAGGAACCTCATCTACAGCAGAAGAATCAATAATGGCAAATGTATAGCATTAAGCTGGATTCTTGTAAGTCCTAGCATCTCTGACAGGCAGGGCAGCCAAGGGTGAGCTAGAATCAGCACATTTCTCAAGGGCAGCCACCCTAGAAGATACACCCAAGATAAGTTTAGCTGAGAAGGCATGCAAGCCTCTTGTTGACCTAATATGGGCTCAGAGAAAGCCTCACCCCCCCCCCCATCACTGCAGCCGGCAGTGCGAGTTGCTTTTTCCTGCTCAAGAGTGTCAATTCATGTGATCAGGACCCACACATTAGAAGACTGATCCTCCTCCTCTGAGGAGGGAAAAACAAAACAAAAACATGGACTTGATGAGCAGGAGGGCACTTAAACACTTTCCCACCAGACTTTTGAACCCTCTTTGGTATTTGTTAAAATGTGTAAAATTTGTTATTAATTCCTTATAGAACATTAATTGTAAAAACTCCATTTGTAAAGATGAGGTTTGGTGACAGCCTGCCTATGTGTACCACCAAGGGTCTGTAAGACTCTCACTCATTGTGAGAATTGGTGAGAAAGGTGGTATAGAAATACTATATGATGATGACGATGATGTTTTAGTCATAGATTCTAAGAAAATGTGGAATCTGTAAGCGCACCAGCTGTGAACTGAACATTAGCCAAAGCAAACCATGCTATGAATACCATGTAATATTTATTTTATATATACAGGTATTTATATACCGCCTTTGTTTGGTCATCAGATTTCTCCTCGGACTTTAATCCAAGGAGGTTTACATAGGCAGGCTGTTCTAAACCTTACAATTGAATAGTTCTAATCTTTCATAGAACTCCTCGTTCCAGCTGGATTCCTTCCCGGTCTGGTCTCTCTCTGGCCCTTCACCTCCCATGCTCCACTTGACGGCAACTCCTCTCTGCCACTGAGGGTCAGCTCATCAGTATATCAGCATGTCGTCAGTTCTGGGGTACTTCCGGTTTTTTTGAACTGGCAGCCTCAGATCTTCAGGCATACAAGGCAGCAGCTCTACCAACTGAGCTAGACCTCCTGCCAGACCACATTTAATATGTGCTTTGAACTTATACTCTAAGCTTTCAATAATGGCAATAGCTTACACATAGAGTTACTTCTCATCTTCAACTTTCAAACGCTGAAGCCATAAATCTCACACAAAAACCTAACTAGTAGAGCTCCTTGGAGAAGTGCCTGTAATTATATTTGCAGTTGTGATTGAGAACTTAGTTCTCATGATGGTACTTTCATATGTTTACCCAGGGACAATACCTGGCAACATATTAGCAGATGTACAGACCTGAAAGCTAACAATTCTCTGCATGCCTCTATTTCCCAGTTGTGCTGGGCTCCTGAGACCATATCTCTAGGAACGCCAAACATAATAAAAACCAGCTGTCAGAGGATGACAACTTCTGGCTGCCATTGTAGACAGAGCTTTTTAGGGCTGCAACATGAAAAGAATAGGTGGACTTTTCAATAAATCTTCATTGGTGGTTGGATAGGAATAATACTTTAATATGGCTTGAGAATAATCTGCTTCTGGAAATTCAAATATACATGAAGATAAATAGTAAGTACATGTTCAACTTTACTGATTCTTGAGTAGTTTTGCAATGGAACTCAACATCCTGAGTTCAGCAGTGCTGTAACATAAGGTGCTCCAAGACTGTAACCATATCTTCTTTTTCCTCTTCATTATCAGTTTGGTTTTTTTAAAAAAATCAGATGTGTATTATAATTTTACATGAGAAATCAGTCTTTGTTCTCCCTTTATTTAAGATAAAATGAGACTATTCAGCAAGCGGCACATGAAAATCTTGTAGAAACAATGGATGAACATACTTTGTTTTGTCTCAGGATTGTGTGTCATTGGAGGGAAATGGAATGTAAAGAATGATAAAAGGTTGGATCTGTCTGGAAAGATGCACAGATCAAATGCCCATAACCAGATGAGGCCTTGGACATTCTATCATATATTGCATACTTTGTTGTATCCAAAAAGTCTTGGGGGATAAAAAAAGGGACATTCTTTTTTTCTGCCAATATTGGAAATGGGAATACAGCAGGCATCAAGTTGTGAAGGGTGCACAGATATCAGAGAGCCCTTTTGGCCAGACTGATCACTGAAACTGCCACTCTGTTGGCTATTCACCATCAGAGCTGAGGTAAGGATGCCATGGAGGTTTCAGTGCAAAGGTTTGCCTTTAGGTTCCCAAGAATTCTGGCACCAAACAGTGAAGTGGAGGATATTCTAGGAAATACTCTATATTCTATTTTCTATAAGAAATATATTTCTATAAGAAATATTCAGATATTCTAGAAATCATCATTCATCATCATCATCAACATGTTACTAAATCAGCATATGAGCATTGACAGTTTCCATCTGTTTCCGTCTACAGTATGAAGCAGACCAAGTGCAAAATGTCCAATGAAACTTCAGCATCTGGGTTCCTGCTCTTGCAATTCTCAGATGTTCAGGAATTGCAGCTTCTACATTTTGGGGCCTTCCTGCTGTTGTACTTGGGGATTGTCTCAGGGAATCTTCTCATCATCTCTGCAATAGCTCTTGACCGTCTCCTACACAGCCCCATGTACTTCTTTTTAATGAATCTGGCCATTCAAGACATTGGGTATGTTTCGGTCATTATCCCTAAATCCATGGCCAATTCCCTAAAGAATACCAGGCACATATCTTATTCTGGATGTGTTGCTCAAGTCCTCTTCTTCGTCTTCTTTTTCGCATCCAATTTTGCCCTTCTCACCATCATGGCTTATGACCGGTGTGTAGCTATTTGCAACCCATTAGAGTATGAAATGATCATGAACAGGGGTGCTTGTCTGCAAATAATTGCCATTGTATGGATCACTGGTTTTCTCTATTCGGTGTTGCACACCACTGGCACTTTTGCAAGCCCTTTCTGCTCCAACATTGTCAACCAGTTCTTCTGTGAAATCCCTCAATTACTGAAGCTTGCCTGTTCTGACTTATACTTAATTGAAATGGGAGTTCTTGTAGTCAGCATTTTCATGAGTTTCGGCTGCTTTATTTTTATTGTCATAACTTATGTGCACATCTTCAGTGCAGTGCGGAAGATCCGTTCTGTGCACGGAAGAAGAAAAGCCTTCTCAACTTGCCTTCCCCACCTCATTGTTTTCTCCACATTTTTGTGTAGTGCAGTTTTTGCTGACCTGAGACCTCCTCCTGACAATCCATCACATCTTGATATAGCAATAACTATTCTGTATTCTGTGGTTCCACCCATGCTGAATCCAGTGATCTAC
Organism: Tiliqua scincoides; assembly: GCF_035046505.1. Taxonomy (NCBI): domain Eukaryota; kingdom Metazoa; phylum Chordata; class Lepidosauria; order Squamata; family Scincidae; genus Tiliqua; species Tiliqua scincoides. The sequence continues at coordinate 105,382,726 of NC_089825.1, read as the reverse complement.
AGCATGAGGAACAAGGAGATCAAAAATGCTGTGCTACCACTGCTGGGCTTCAGAGCATCTAAGAATATAGTGTAGAAGAGGCAATTGGACATTTTGGTGAGGCTACAGAACTGAGTGCTTCCTTCTCCCTTTCCAGTTAGTCAGTTTTGGTTGACGATGAGGACACATCCGTGAAGCTGTGAAATGGATCTTCTTAGGGATCCTGAACTGTGACACTTTCAGAAATGGATTTGGTGTGTTCACTGGTTTTCAGAACCACTACAAATAAAAACCAAGGTGCCCATAATTTTTTTTTCATTCATTTCACCTTGAAAAAAAATATGCTAGAATGGAAATCCATTTCTCCATTCATATCTGTTCAGAAATTGTAGTTTATAGGAGAATTGGGGAATTAAATCCTTAGGAATTGTGATTTTCTTAGAAAAGTGTGCGATGCATTCCGATGAAAGGAGGAGTGGACAATGAGTTCTGATTGAAGAGTGGATTTCAGACTCCAGAAACTACAAAGGTCTGGGTTACTTTTAGCCTGCCTGAAATTATAGCAGTTTTAAAACTTCCCTCTGAAACTTCAGGTGTTTGCAATCATATTTTTTCCTCCAATATACACTGTCCACCTACTTTTGGGTCACGCTATATATATATAAAATTTCTTCATTGGGCTGTTTAGATTATGTCAAAAAAAATCCAGAATCTTTCAAGTGGCTCAGAAAATTCACTGTCTGTTTCAAGTGATGAGGTTTTAGAAGTTCCTATTTGAGATCACAATTTTAATAAGGAGAATGTTCTCCAATGTTCGTTAGCTGATTTCCATCGGTTTGTGGCATGGTGCAATGCCATTTGCTTGTTGCATGGTACAAGCCCCTCTTTGTGTGTGGTGTGTTGCTGTGTCCTTGCAGAGTGTGGCTTATCATGGCAGCATACAAATACCAATTGTTCTGGTTCCTGGTCATGACCTGGAGGATTAAGCCACAACCACCCCTCAGATCTGGCCTACGAGCCTTGAATACTGGGGCATTGGCAGCATAACCTCAACCGCAGTGCAGCATTGTTACCAAAAGAGCTGATTTTAAGGGGAATTTTGCACAGCTGTGTTGGAACATGGGATCTGATGACTGGATAAATAAATTGGCATAATGCAGAGAATCCCTTTCCTTCAAAGAAAAAACTGAGAGAAATAGCTTTCAATAAAAGATCTTAGCTTTATTCAGAAAGAACAAAGATAGCAATATTGCATACAAAAGAGTAATAAAGATAAATTTCTTTGCCCTAAAATAGTATAAGATGTACCTGCCTTAGAGCCCAATCCTGAGTTGTGCACGCCTGCTTACCGCCTGTGTACACTGTCACAAATATGTCTTAAGGCACATTTATGGGGCTTAGCACTGGAGCGAGCCCTCTTGGCTCAACACAGAACTCCGTTTCTCTGTGCCCGCTTGATAGCTGCGCAGAATCGTGTAGCCCCATTGTGGGGCTACTTTCCTTACACAGGGGAAGGGGATGAATGTCCCCTTCTCCCAAGGAGGCAGCAGTAGCTGCCCAGCACACTCAGGGTGCCGGGTAGTCATTTTGGTGGCATCATAGCTCTGTGTGCCGGGCAGCTCAGGATTGGGCTGTTCTGGTGATTACGTTTAATGCAGAGTGCATTTGGTCTGCCCGAGGAAAGGGAAGGGGGGGCAGGTTTCCAGCAGTCCTGGTTCTTCTAACCCATCTTCTAGCAACCAGAGACAGGGAGAGAGAGGGGGGTGGGGAAGGGAGTTTTCATCACAGTATATATCTACCTATATTTTTCAGAAGATCAGGAGGTCCTTTGAGCAGCAGGTCGAAACTCTGTCCTGTCACAACAAGAGTGACAAAATCAACTGACTTAAACTTTTTTCTTTCTATCCTTCTTCCCTTATTCCATGCTACCCTTCCCCAAGCACAACCAAAAGCCGCTAACCCCACACTTGCTGGCCAGTTTTTTCTTGCATGTGCCTCCTTGGAACTTGCTCAATCGCCCAGAAAAAGAGCCTCATCTCTTCTTTCCCTACGGATTAGCATGTGGATTTCCTGAAAGGTCTTTCTCTGCATTGACTTAGTCTTGGCCATCTAGCCCTAGATTCCCACAACACTTTGCACACAGACTTGGTGTTAGGCACAGCTTTGCTACTGTACCATAAAACCTGCTCCCATCTCATATGCAGAGAAGTTGATTGCATGTTTAGTGCCTCTGAAATTTCTCTGCTGTGGGTCTATGTGCGTGGCGCATACATGCGTTACAGTGCTCCTTCCGAACATTTCTATTATCATCCCCACAATAAATATTGTATTGCTGCAGTGTCTCCTTCACTCCTTCTTCCTTCCCCACTGAACCATTGCTGAGTTATGCCATTGGCCACAGCACACGGTTCCAGCAGATGGAATCAGTGTCCTCTGTCTGTGCATACTAACGTGTTCTGAAATGCAGACCCAGTAACATTATCTTCAGGAGGCATGAGAATGACTGCAACAATTTGAAAGTCAGTTGCTTGCTGCTGGTTGGCAGTGTCGTCCCATCCCCCCACCCCTTGGGTGAGTGGTGTTTATGTCATCTTCCAGGTACAGAGAAGGCAGACCATTTTAAACTGGCTGGTAGTTACAGCCACCAAGCATTTTGCTCCCCCAAAATTCAGGTGGAAATATGGTGACATCATGATGTCATGTCACCTTCATATATTGGATTTTAGGTGTGTAGACTTTTAAAAAATCAGTACTGTGCCCACGTGTAAAGGAGGAAGAGGGCTGGGTGCTGGTGCCCTAAGAACCCTTTGAGACCACCCAGCTCCCATCCCTCCTTCAGTCGCTGCACTGGGAAGGAAACTCTCTTGTTCCAGGCCAAGCCAAACAAGCCCTAACCTCGCTGCTTGCATTGCGGCAGCAGCATACTATGTAGTTTACTCTAAAGCAGTGTTCTTCAACCTGTAGGTTGTGATGCCAAGGGAATAGGCAAGGGAATTGGAGTTCACGGCAACCTTTCAAAGCCTGTCACTTACGGTAACAAAAATGACTTCACTCACAAGTATTTGACACAATTATCCACATGCGCAAAGGGGGGGAAGGGGACCCAGAGAGGGAGCAGAATTGGCAGGTGGGCCCTCAATTTATTTGTTTGCTTGTTTGTTTGTTTCTTTGGGTTGTGGCATGAAAAGGGTTGAAGAGCATTGCTTTAAACTTTAAAAAATGGCAATAGGATATACCCAGAGTTGACTGTCAATTTATGGCCCAATCTATTTGGGCAGCAATTTTCATATCACGGCACACTGATGAGATGCTACAACGGTCAAGGTACACCATAAATTTTTTAGTGATATATTGGATCATTTAAAAAATAAGTATTGATAAAGGCTTAAACAACAAACCAAACATTAATACAAGCTTAAACGGAATAACACACCCAATCCCAAAAGCAGCTGACTGAGGAATGACAATGGTTCTACTCTCCCCCACACTCCCCCAGTGATCTTCATCTAGACTTTTACAGGACATCTGTGGACTGTTCACAGCACATGGTGATACAGCACAGTGGTTGAAAATAGCTGCCATTGGGCCTCTCTGCCAGCGGGCTGCACATTCTACTGGTGGCAACTGCTGCAAAAGGGCAGAAAAGCATGCTCTGGCAAAGCCCAAGTAGCGCACTGCTGGAGGACTGGTGGGATGGATCCAAGAGGACCTGCTGAAGCAAGAATAGGCTTGAGCTGGTAAGGTCCATTTTCTTTGTTTTTAGACTTGTAAAGCCAGGTGGGTCCTGATAGTGATATGCTTGAAATATAAAAACTTACACTGAACTGGGCACTGGGGAGGGCTGGAAATCTCACTATTGGAGGAAGGGATGTTATAGCAGACAGGCTACAGAGAAAAGTCACTTGACGAAACAGGGCTGGCTACCCCTTATTTAATTATTTGTTTTTCTTTAATTTAATTTTTTAATTATTTATTTTATTTTGCTTGATGATGTCCCTTCCAGTCATGACATCACTTCTGGTGGGTCCTGGATGGATTGCCATTCTTAAAAGTGGGTCTCAGTGGTAAAAGTTTGAGAACCACTGCGTTAATTCAAAACAGGTCAATGAGACATCCTCGGGGGAGTGGGGGGTGGGTGACACCCTAGTGACCAAAATTCTAGAAATCATGACTTTTAGGAATAATACCATCATGTTACATACCATTTGATGCAGAATTTCATGCGTTGCTTGTGGGGAAATATTCACTGCTTTTATTTTCTGGCCATTATTATTATTCATTTCATGTCATGAACATTACTCTCTCTCAGTCTCACCTACCTCACAGGGTTGTGAGGACAAAATAAGGAGAGGAACCATGCACACTACCCTGAGCTGCTTAGAGGAAAAGTGGTATAAAAATGAGAAGGAAGGAATGAATGATGTTTTATGGGGTGACAACAATTGATGGCCCTGGGTGTCAACTGACCTGCTTGTTAGGGCTCCTTTTTGTGTCAGGTTAAAGGGGGTGGAGACTCATAACTTGACTCAAGTCAAGCTGTGCTTGACTTGCCCATCTCTGCATATGAACACCTTATTGGTTGCCTGCTGAGTCACAATAACACCTCATAGGCTCTTGGAACAATTAGTCTCATGGATCAATTTTGAGTTTAGTAAATCCACTTTTTGTTACATAAGGCAGTTGTGTTCTCTTTTTCAGATTAATTGGCCATAATGTATGACAGAATACAGATAATTCAACATGGTTTGTTTCATAATGTTCTTCATGAAATTATTATTCCAATGATATATAACATTGTGCTTTTATTCATCAATACACATTTTCCCAAAGCTTTCCAAAATGTTGGCCACTAGTGGTGCCATGCCCCTGAGGGTGTCATCTGGTCTGGTACACACCTTCCACACACACACCTGCGATGCCACTGAAGGTGTATCTAGATCTTTCTCTTTCTGACCCAGTGACCCCACCAGTGCAGCAGAGTTGGGTGCATATTCTGATCTGATGCACCAGCCTAGAGCTTATTATGACTAAGTGGCCGAGAACTAGATGATGAAAGTTGAAAGAAAAGGACCAGTTCTAAGTAACATGACTGAGAAGCAGTGCTTCATAATGCTCAGAAGAAACTGGGTTATTGCATCATGACCAGAAATATCAATGACTGGGAAAAAAGTAGATACTGCATACAAATTTCCAATAGTCAAGTAGGCTATAAAGGTCCCTACTTGGAAAAAGTGTTCATCTTGTGAAGGAAGGACTTCTTGGAGGACGATTCTTCTCTTAGAGCAGGGGTGTCCAAACTTTTTAACAGGAGGGCCACATAATCTCTCTGACATATGTGTTGGGGGCCAGGAAAATAAGAATTCCTTTACATTTAAAATTTGAATAAAGGTTTTACAAAATGAATATATTGGAGATGGAACTTATATGAATAAATGAAGGTTTCATGATAGCTCAAAGCCTATAAAAGACATTGCACAAAGCAAGGCTGGGCTTTGCTGCTGCTTCACAGATGTAAAACAGCAAGCAGCGGAGGAAGCCCTTGGCCTGCAACTCACACAAGAGGTCAAACAGTAGGCCCTTCCACTGAGAGTAGTCATGTTGTGCCAGCACAGGCTCCAACAAGTCTCTGGAGGGCCAGTGGCTCATTGGCCGTGGGCTGGATTGGGGGTCCCCAAGGGCCACAAATGGCCTCCAGGCCGGGGTTTGGGCAACTCTGTTTTAGAGGATGGAAACCATTGGGTTCTTTTGGTCACCTGTGCTGCCTTAGCATCATGCCTTTAATATGAACTTGGTATTTCCTTGTTTCCACATTTTGATTTCTGGGTTGTATCTTGCATTATTAACATTATCCGTGGATAGCTACCCAGGAGGTACAATTATTGCTTCTGAAATTATTGCTCACCCCACCTTGTGGATTCAAAAGAATCAGGACGATTAAAAATGTGATATGCTGTGATCCAGTATTCATACTGTATGGAAACATATAGAGAGAAAAACATGCAAAACAACTATCATCTTAGAATCTGACTTAATTACTTTTTTAAGCAGCTGTTAGCAGCTGCTTGGAGTTGAGAGCTGGTTTTAGAACAATAACATAGCATTTAGGGAGAAAAATGCAAATCAGGAGGCCAGTGTTGGAGGCCAAGATGGCAAAGACCTCCACGGCCACCACGTCTTTCCCCTTGGTGCTCAGGTAAGCAGGAATGAAGGAGGTCCACACACTGCAGAAGACCAGCATGCTGAAGGTGATGAATTTGGCTTCATTGAAAGTATCTGGCAGTTTTCGGGCTAGAAAAGCAACTGTGAAGCTAGTGAGGGCCAGAAAACCAACATAGCCCAGGACAGAATAGAGCATGATGATCGACCCTTCATTACACTCCACTATGATGTGCTCAGTCTGGGAGTGCAGGTCAACATCTGGAAAAGGAGGAGAGGTGGACAGCCATACAGTGCAAATCCCCACTTGAATGAGGGAACAGGAAAGGACAATGGAGTGGGCCACTTTTTTCCCCAGCCATTTCCTCATCCTGTTCCCTGGCTGGGTGGCCATGAAGGCCAGGACCACAGTGATGGTTTTTGCCAAAACACAAGAAACAGCCACAGAGAAAATGATGCCAAAAGCCGAATGTCGGAGAAGGCAGGACACCTTGCTAGGTTTTCCGAGGAAGAGAAGGGAGGAAAGGTAGCAAAGCAGGATGGAGGTGAGAAGAATGCAGGTGAGGTTTTGATTGTTGGCTTTGACAATGGGAGTGTTCCAGTTCTTTAAAAAGATCAGTATCACCATAACTGTTATTGCTGTAAAGGAAAAAGCAATAGAAATCAAACCAATTCCTAAGGGTTCCTCGTAGTTTAGGAAGGCTGTCTGTTTGGGGATACATTGATCTTGGTTCTTGTTTGGGTACTGATCTTCTGGGCATTTGACGCAATGAGCTGCATCTGAAAAGGACAAAGAGAGTGTCAGTAGCTGTATGAATCCAGAAGAATGTTGGGAGGTTGAAAGCAAACGTTGGACAAGAATTCCTCATTTTCTTGGTGAAGAATGCTTAGTATCAGGGGAGTGACAAAATGCAGCAAGTGACAGGCACCATTGGAGTTAAGTGCACTAAACTGTATAATGGACTGCCTCTGAAGTCTTTCATGGATCCTCCCTTGTTAAAGTTGTAACCAGTTTCCCTTTAAGAATCCGTGCATCATGATTTAAGTGTTTGGAGAAGAACAGACCATACCTAGGCATATGTTATGGTGTTAGGCTGGACAAAATTTGCAAATATTTCCTGGCAATTCAGGGCACTGTCAATCACCTGTCTGGTTAGATATCATGTCATCTGGACATGAAGTACAATCATAGCAACAGATGGCTTTCCCTTCTCGAACCGTCTTGCTGTGTCCGACACGGCAGCTCTCAACACAAGTTGAACCAGGCAGATTCTAAGAAGAAAGAAGGGGAAGAAATGCTGAAGCAAACATTTGATGCCCACCACCACGACCATCCTTCTCTTTCAGTGCACTTCAGCTGATCAGGAACAGGAGATCAACTTGATCCTGACCAGCAACAGAGAACTCCCCTATTGCCAGCGACCTGCTGTAGACCCCTGTGGTATTTGACTTCAGGGAGAGTCGGTAGAGAGATTTGTTTTTCCTACTGGGATTCAAAACAGTTCAGAGCACAGTCCAAAAGAAGTAGGAAATACACCAGGATTTGGTTTTAATGCCAAAGTGCCTTTCTGCTAGCAGAAAATTCAGCGTGCTTTTATTTCGTCAGGGAATTGGCAATTGCACTGGCATTCCTGGCCCCTGTGCCGCCTGGGGCCAGGATCAAAGAATACTGCCCCCCCACCGGTTGCCACCTCTTACCATAGTGTCCAGGCTGCACGTGGTCTCCTCTGGCCCTCTGGAGGTCTTATAAGGGCTTTTAAACAAAAGGGCTTTTAAAAGCCTTCCAGAGGTTTCAGAAGGCCTCCGGAGGGCAGGAGGAGGCCATATGCAACTTCCCTGGCCCCCAGAAGGTCTCTGAAGGGCAGCTGAAAGTGTTGAAAGTGGTGGTTGGAAGGCATGGATAGATGCATGGATGCTGGCAGGGGGGCAGAGGGGTGGAACCCTGGGACGTCTGTCCCCCTTTACCCTCCATGGTACACGAGTGCCCAATAGCAATTAGATTCTGAATGGGCTGGCATCTAAGAATAAAAAGAATGGGACAAAAGAGGAAACTGTCTTTTAATACTCGACACTATGGACATCCTCCTTTTTGTGTTTCTACTTGTTGTGTGTGTTTCAACTTGTTAAAAGGTGGGGCCCACCTTGGAGTGGGGCCCAACTCAAACCCCAGATATCTATGTGATATTTTTCTCAATATAGGTATTTTTATTTACCATCTTTTCCTCAATATAGATATTTGATTAATCAACATGAGAGGCTACGTGCCTTGCAAATATTTTTAAAATGATTTTATTCTGTGTCTGTAGAGGACAGGAATGACCCAGTACAAGTTTAGGTTAAAGTGGATGAGAATATTTACTTTAGGCATGTGTACTAATGGTGTAGTCGTAGCAATCCTACAAACCCTGGATAATACCGATCTGTGACTCTAAGGCTGCAGTCATATTCAGTGTTTCTCAAACTGTTGTTCAGGACCCATTAGGTGAGTTGTGAACCAATTTTGGATGGGTCCCCATTCATTTCAATGTGCATTTTATTTTTAATATATTAGACTTTATGCTACCATGGTATGTATGTTGGGGAAATGTTTCAGATCTGTACTTTTAACAAGATACTATGTATATGCTTTTAACAGTGATAGTCAATGGGTCTTACTCGAGGTAAGTGTGGATCGATTTATAGCTTCTTGGATGTTTGGGGAAAATAGAACAGTTAAAATTCATTTGGATATTAACTTTAGGTATATGTACTAATGGTTTGTTTCAACATTCCTACAAGACTTGTACAATACGAACTGTGCCTGTAAGGCTGCAATCCTATATACACTTTCCTGGCAGTAAGCCCAATTCAACATAGTGAGACTGATTTCTGAGTAGTCAGGTATACGATTGTGCTGCAGGGGTAAAACCCTTTGGTCACCCTGCACTGCTAGGACTCCCATTGCAGCATTGCAGGACACTTTCTGGCTGCCACAAATGGAGACTCAAATAAGTTGTTGGCAGGGTTGGGTATTGGGCAGAGAGGAGGAGTAATAGGGCACTTCAGGGGAGGAACGGGGGTCGGTCAGGAAGGGGAGGGGTTGATCTGGTAGGAGTCATGCATGTCGAATCCTATCCCCTAGTTTTCAAGCTTCCCCACCCTCTGGCTCTCCTCAGGCTTATACCAGTTATAGAGCTGGCATACGTACAAGGAGACCCCTAGGCTGTCCGGGGGCTTATACTGAGGTAAGGGGAAAGTATGCTCCTTTACATCTCAAAGGCCTCTCAATCCTGCCCCCACCATAGCATGCAGTGCATGCCTCCAGGAGTGCTCTAATGTTCAGGAATGTTCCCAAGCAAATGAAGAGGTGACCTTACTGAAGGATTTTAGCCCTACCTGTTTAAATCTGCTATTCCACACAATGGCCTCATCATGGATGGTAAACCCTTGACTTGGAGAAATCTTTCCAGCTTGGATCTTAAGGAAGGATTGATTGGGGAAAGTGACCCAGTTGATGACATCAAGTCCAGAAGACAGTTCCTGATTGGCAAACCGGACTTCATGGCCAGCACCATTGTTAAAGTGGATATTCTTCAAAAAAGAGTGCATCTAGATTGGACAAAAATAGAAAACAGCTGATAGCTTCAATGTATATTGTGCACTGTATTACCAAACCCCTGGTCAGAAAAGGCACCTGTAATCCTGAGATGTACAAGTTAAAAGAACTTTTTCATTTATTAAAAACTATTAGAATAGACTTGGCAGATCTTCCTCATCTTCCTCTCCTCTCAGCTCACCATCATATCCAACATTTCCACATCTATGGGCCCAATCCAAACTTTGCAGCACTGATGCAACTATGCCAATGGGGCCTGCTCTGCATCCTGCAGTGTGGGGGTAGTCACAGAGGCCTTGTCAAGGTCAGGGAACAATTGTTCCTTTACTTGGGGCTACAGTGCAGCTCATTGGTGCTGGAAACTTGCCTGCTTACACTTGAGGAGCCTCTCCTTGCTTCTGCTTTCTTGGATGTAAAGAGAGCCTCCTCAGGTGTAAGCAGGCGGGTCAGCTGTGGCACTTTTCCAAGGGCTACAAAGGGGCGGTTCTGTCTCACCTGCGGCTTGAATCACACGTTCCTATTATATTCCGCTTTTCTTAGATTTTGGAACTTAAGACTTCAACCCTATGCGGTTTCCTAGGAGTCAACCTCATTGAACAAAATGGACTTACATCTGAGTAGACATGCATAGGCTTGGCTATAAAGCAAAGTGCATGGGATATCCAAGAGGTCTGTCATCCAAGTCCTACAAGCTTCAGATCTGCTTAGCTTTTGCAATGTGCCCCCCCCCCCCATGTGCCTGGGAACATGATTTCACCCACACCACCCACTCAATCCACAGCAAGTTTACATAGAAGTGATTTCCACTGTGCTCCAATTATCTTCCTAGTAAGTGTGCTTGGGATTGCACCATACATAACCGTTTCAATACAGTGAGGAATATACCTGCCAGGGTTCAATGTTCAAAGGTTTGCCTTTGTCTCTGTTCAACATGGTTTTCGGCCTGGACGTATATATGGCATTTAAAGCATGTGCTACAGCATAGAGACCATTGTAAATACGGTAGCTCATATCACTCATCTCCATCTCAAATACAGTCTGAGGCAGACTCTCCAGTTTCTCCTCTCCGGTACAGTGTTTACAAGTTTTAATTTTCCCATCACCGCAACACCCGAATGCCAATTTGTAAAAAAAGCAGAGAAAACGTGCAAGTGACTTTTTAGGCTTTAGAGTCTGAAGGAAGTCCTGGAATCCTGGCACGGCCTTCACGGAGGTTGTGAAAGACAAAGTCCCATGGAATGTTTTTGCACAGAAGCCCTTAGTGGCAGCAATGCTGACGAAATCCCACTGAGGTGACGTGATCCAAACCTTCCCTATAAGACGTCTATGTACAAATTCAGCTACATATAAAATGGTTGCCAGTGGTTCCAGAGTTTGAGCGTCCCCGTCAACAATAACAACATTGGCTGTAGTGGATGAAAGTGTGGAGCGTATCCTGAATATGTTTTGCAATACTGCATTTTGAGTGTTATCCAAATTAAGATCCTTGACAACGACAGTCCTTTCTAAGAATGCAACACAAATGCTGTTCCGGGCCAGCAGTGGTGTCAGCCTCTGCAGGAAGCCTTCTCCACTCTCATCATCTGAAACAATGAGACCAATCCATGTCCATTGGAAATGCAGCAGTAGCTGGACTATGCCGGTGTGCAGAGTACCTTCCCTTATTGCCATCCAGTATAGAGAAGGGAAATTATTTTTTGTGACTGGTTTCTCATACGTACCATAAGTAATCTAATGGGGGAAAACATGGCTCATAATAGCTTAGAAAAGTAACCACCATTTTCCAAACCAAAGTATTTACATATTACAATCCAAATTTTGCTTATCAATGAGATGCTAGGTATACTGAACAATGTATCTTTGCGTACATTCCCATCAATAAATTACAGTAAGTCTGCAATTGTATGCACACTTTCCTGGGAGGAAGCCCCATAGACAGTGGCTTAGCTAAGGGGGTGCAGGGGGTAGCAGTTGCACGGGGCATCAAGCTTTAGAGGGACAACAAGCTGAGCTTGACACTAGTGACCAAAATGGTGAAAATATTGGTATGTATGAATAATAGCATCATGTTATATATCATTGGAAAGGTAATTTAATGCAGAATGCAATGAAACAAAATGGCATTGGAAAATCTGCATTCTATCCAAAGTTGTGGCCAATTAACCGGAAAATAAAAACAACTTTGACCCCAGGTAGCAAATAGATGCCTTAGCTATGCCACTGAGTCAGCAGAGCAAGTGGGTGGTGAGCTGCTGGGAGGAGGAGGTGTGTTCTTCCCAGTTTTCACTTTTTTAAAAGCCCAGGTATGACGTCACTTCCGGTTGTCACATCACTTCCGGGGCAACATTTTGAGCTTATCAGCGGGCTACACAATCATTAGCTATGCCACTGCCCATAGAACACAATGAGACTTACTTCTGAGTAGTCATGCATAGGGTTGTGCTCCAAATGAGTTACAACACATTTCCTTTCACCTTGTCCACAGGCCATCACTTAATGTCCTGAAATGTGTAACTTATTTGATTCAGATCAAGCGGTATTTAAATACCAACATTAGTATTGTCAGGCTTCGTGTGGGGGCGAGGCGGATGTCGTCAGTGGAGCTTGGATCCCTGCCTCCCAGGCCTTCCCAGCAAGGGAGAGGAGGCCTAACGAAGGGTGGAGGGGAGTGCCTCTGGAGCCTCAGCTGGGTGACCAAAGGGAGGGGGTCACAGCACCCTTCTCCTCTCTGTCTCTTGAGGGTGGTGTTCACCAGTGGGGCAGCAGGAACTCACCCTCCTCACCCTCATCACAGGCCTCCGTTATGAAGCCCTCTCTGCTCCCCCTTCCTCCCTCCCCCTCCCCCCTGGGGCTCACTCTCACCCAGAGCCTGGGGCTCTGGTCCCTGCCTCCCTTCTTTCCCTTGAGTTTGGTGGAACAGGCAGCTGGGTGGGCGCGCCCAGGGTCCAGGCAGCCTCTCCTCCTCCTCCCAAGGCTTTTGCTGCCAGTGGGGGGTCCCTCCCCCGGCCTCTCCAGGTCACTCGGGGTGGGAGGGAGGCAGCAACCCTGACTATTATTATTATTATTATTATTATTATTATTATTATTATTATTATTATTATTATTATTATTATTATTATTATTATTATTTAGTTCTGGAGGTCTCTCTGCCCACATCTGGGTTACAGATCAGTCATGTTAGGTCCTCCTATACAACTGAGATCTCAGGAACCTCCTCAAATGGTTATTTCTTCTGAATAAACAATTTACTTGTTGCATTGCATTGCCCCTTTGCAATTCTTTTCAAGCTAAAAAAAAGGCATTCACTGTTAAAGTCCCAAATAATATAAGTGAAGAGCAGTTTTATGCCACCCATTCATGCATCCAAATGTACATACCTGTGGAAACTTGTAGTGACTAAGAATGTTGGCCATTTGGATGACATACTCTACAGTGAATCCCCCAATGACAGACAAGACATCACCTTTCTTATCACACTTGTAATTGGGTACATTCCTTTGTTGTTTGAAGAGTAGATCCAGGATGGACTTATATGTGGCCATTCCTTCAAAAAAGTTGTCATAGATTTTAAAGCCCAAGGTCACATTGGGCAAGAGGTTGGGATTCCTATTGATCTCATGAATGGCAAAAAGGAAGGCCAGGACATGCTGGTAATGTTTGTACCCTATTCTGAAATGAGATTGACATTGAGGCAGAGATTAGGTCTAGCACATTGTCATGTGCACCACATATACATTTACAGTAGTACCACCCACAATGGCATTTCCTTGAGCACTGTTTTGCTACAGTGTTGTTCATCCTGGGCATGACTGATAGCTATTGTCAATCAGAGCAGTGTGTTCTGGCCAGTCATTGTCAGGTTCTTGTCAGGTGTACTCATCCCAAGTACAATGAGAAAAGGAAACAAAACTAAAGAGGTGTAAGGAAGAGGGGTGCAGGAATGGAGTTGTTCATCTGAGCAGAACAAAAATAATTGTGTAAGGGAACATTTCTTTCTTTGTCCTGAAGTAAGTCTTAGCTGCTGCAATGGATCTACTGTGCCTGTGATTTTGCTGGTGCAAGTCCAAGTGGATATGTGTAGGTAATTTGTGGCCAGAAAGGGAGATAGGATATAAACGGAGGTGCTTTCAAAGATATCAGCTCTCTTCCTGACCATGGCATTGCCCCAACCCCACCCTGTTCTTCCCAACAAGCTGCACCTGTTGAAATTGCACCCAGTGCAGTTGTTTCATCTCTAGTCTTCATATTTCAAATAGCATGATGGGTACCAAACAAGAAATAACTTACGAGAAATTGCCTTTCTTCATTGCTGTTAGTCTCTGAAAATTAATTGCATTGTGTACAGGATGTAAAAGAGAGAGGACCCCACCAATGACAGCATCTCCTAGCCTAGTATCCCCATAGCTTTCTTCAATTTCACATTCACTCGGCACATCCTCCCAACAGACAAGAGAATGGAGGAGCAGCAGCAAGAAGAGCAAAAACAACCACTGGGCTGCAAATGCATGTCTAACCCAGTTGCATCTGAACTTCTGCATCCTGAAGTACAGTTCCAGCTACAATGATATCTCTGTGGCTGGCATCCTGATGGAACCTCACTCAGCAGCATGTGTGGTCACAGAGATGTCTCCCCAAAATGTTTTGAAGAAGAAATGTTTGGTGATCTCTGTTCCTTCATGAGGCAATGATACAGTTCAGAATAGATCCACCTCCTTTTGAAATATGTATGCATTTCTTACCAACTGCGCAAGGAAGGAAATAACAGTGCTTTGGATAATTACAGAGTATCTAAACGTCTCCCTGATCATCTTTGTGAAATGAAAAACATACATGTTTACAAAGGTCAAATGGTATGCAATTTTGTGGAAGGGAGTCTGAACTGGGATCATGGTGAGATGTGGGTTGCCTTTGTTGTGATCCCCATTCAGATTTAACCTCTTTCCATACATTAATTGCTATATGTTAGATAAATCTGATAAAGGAGTGCTAGGCAGATGGGCCTAATTTTATTATACTACATATGAAAAATGGTCTGTTGGAATTTTTTTTAAAAAACAGTGGGGATAGTATTTAATGTAACAAAACAATGGTGGATGGTAGGGGGGTTTAGGACTTTAGGACATATGGTTACATTTCCAAACATGCTCCTGTGTGAAAATTTAAAGAGAAAGAAGCACCAAATGGTTTGTCAATGCAAACATTGTTCTGTTTAAAATCGTGCAGCAGTTCCCAAACTGTGAGTCCGAAACCCACCAGTGGGACTTGACCCCATTTTTGTTTGGGTGTGAAAATGACAGGGCAGACTGTGCATCAAGGGTGCAACAAGCTGCTAATCGGGAGGGGGGAGAGCACTCCTGCCCAATCACCATTATAGCCACATTCTTGCCATTTATAAATCAGGCTGCAGCATCTAAGGCCTCTAAAAAGATTGCAAACCACTGGAATATTGTATAGCAGTGAGATCAGGAGTAGAAACAAAGCAAAGTCCTAAAGAACTGCGGCCACATCCTCAAACTTCTGCTCTGTTTGTCAGGTCCTCCAACTGCTATTTGACTTCTAAAAAAATAAAAAAGAAGGCAAAGCAGCCATCCCATGCTATGAATTTAGTGTTATATATTATTTACTCTGGCTCTGACTCGGGTCTGAGGCCACTGACTCAGAAAGGAGTCCTCACACAGGCAGAATCTATTCTGTCTCTGTCTGGGTGAAGTAGTTGGCAACCTTCAGTCTCTAAAGACTATGGTATTGCGCTCTGAAAGGTGGTTCTGGAACAGCGTCTAGTGTGGCTGAAAAGGCTGATTCGGGAGTGACAATCCCTTCCACACTGGGAGCAAGTGCAGTCTGTCCCTGGTCTGTCTCCCTGGCTATGGGCCTTCCTTCTTTGCCTCTTTGCCTCAGTCTGTTGGCCAAGTGTCTCTTCAAACTGGGAAAGGCCATGCTGCACAGCCTGCCTCCAAGCGGGCCGCTCAGAGGCCAGGTTTTCCCACCTGCTGAGGTCCAGTCCTAAGGCCTTCAGATCCCTCTTGCAGATGTCCTTGTATTGCAGCTGTGGTCTACCTGTAGGGCGCTTTCCTTGCACGAGTTCTCCATAGAGGAGATCCTTTGGGATCCAGCCATCATCCATTCTCACAACATGACCGAGCCAACGCAGGTGTCTCTGTTTCAGCAGTGCATACATGCTAGGGATTCTAGCTCATTCCAGGACTGTGTTGTTTGGAACTTTGTCCTGACAGGTGATGCCAAGGATGCATCGGAGGCAGCACATGTGGAAAGCATTCAGTTTCCTCTCCTGTTGTGAGCGAAGAGTCCATGACTCGCTGCAGTACAGAAGTGTACTCAGGTCACAAGCTCTGTAGACCTGGATGTTGGTATGTTCCGTCAGCTTCTTGTTGGACCAGACTCTCTTTGTGAGTCTGGAAAACATGGTAGCTGCTTTACCAATGCATTTGTTTAGCTCGGTATCGAGAGAAAGAGTGTCGGAGATCGTTGAGCCAAGGTTCACAAAGTCATGGACAACCTCCAGTTCATGCACAGAGATTGTAATGCAGGGAGGTGAGTCCACATCCTGAACCATGACCTGTGTTTTCTTCAGGCTGATCGTCAGTCCAAAATCTTGGCAGGTCTTGCTAAAACGATCCATGAGCTGCTGGAGATCTTTGGCAGAGTGGGTAGTGATAGCTGCATCATCGGCAAAGAGGAAGTCACGCAGACATTTCAGCTGGACTTTGGACTTTGCTCTCAGTCTGGAGAGGTTGAAGAGCTTTCCATCTGATCTGGTCCGGAGATAGATGCCTTCTGTTGCAGTTCCAAAGGCCTGCTTCAGCAGGACAGCGAAGAAAATCCCAAACAAGGTTGGTGCAAGAACACAGCCCTGCTTCACGCCGCTTTGGATGTCAAAGGGGTCTGATGTGGAGCCATCGAAGACAACAGTGCCCTTCATGTCCTTGTGGAAAGATCTGATGATGCTGAGGAGCCTGGGTGGACATCCAATCTTGGGGAGAATCTTGAAGAGGCCATTCCTGCTGACCAGGTCTTATTGCACCTTATTGCAATAACACCTTATTGCAGCAGTTCTCAATCTTTTAGCACCGGGACCCACTTTTTAGAATGACAATCTGTCCCGGACCCATTGAAAGTGTTGTTAGGGCCAGAAGTGACATCATCAAGCAAATTAAAATAAATAACTATAAATAATTAAATTAAAAGAAAAGAAATAATTAAATAAGGGGGAGCCAGTCCTCTTCCACCAAGTGAATTTTCTCTGTAGCCTGCCTGCAATAACCCCCCCCCCCAAAGAATCAGTGAGATTTCCAGCCCTCCCCAGTGCCCAGTTTCAAGTTCTTCTATTTCAAGCACATCAAGATGAAGACCCACCTGGTTTTACAAGTGCAAAATAGAAAACCTTCCCCTTACCTGTTGAAGCCTCTTTTTTGTCCTTTTTAATGGGAGGGAGGCTGCCTTCTGGAGCATTTGTTGCGCCACTTTATCAACTCCCCTAATGTCTCTCTATCCATATTGACCATATAGCACCAATTTGGTATCAGCTATTATCAGTCCCTGTTTGCTTCTAGGCCCAATTCAAAGGCTGGCATTGCCTTTAAACCTCTACATCAGTTATTTTCAACTGATTTTTATAGCGCAAATTTTTATAGTCAGGCACAGGTATCCCACAGGAGTTTGAGGGAGGATCATTTATTAGTTGGGCCATTGCAGGATGTGAGCCCCCCACTGGCAGCATGGTATGCCTTGTCCATTGCAAAAAAAACCCAGAAACAAACAAAAAAACTAAGGGTGTGCCCTTAAAATTTTAGTGATCCTGTATTCCCCCATATGCTGGCACTGCACCTGCTATTGGAGCCAAAGGTGTTGGGGCCACAGCTGCTGTCAGAGACCAGGTAAGCACTGAGCAGCACAGAGGTATGGGGAGGTGGTAAGAGGGCATGGGGGAGGCATTGTTTGGGTGGGGGAGGGTGGAATGATCCCAGGAGGGGACTGGGACTGAAAGAGGACTCCTCCACTGAATGCCATCCCTGCTCATGAGCTCAGAAGCCTGACATGGAGTTCCTTGAGTCTTTGCCAGCTAAATAGCTGGCATAGCTCCAGTAAACCCCATTAAGCAGGCTGGGGCTTTACCATGTCTCCTTACTCTGAGGAGACCTCCAGCATGCTCACATCCACCATAGGATGCAGCAGCTGCCATTTAATGCCAATATTCTTAATGCTGGATAGGATGGGACCCTCAGGCCTTGCTGATGAGGAAGATGCTCCAGCACCTTGGTCATTCTTATTGCCCTTTACTGATCCTCTTCCAGATCCATTGGCTCTAATACAGACACTGCTGACTCCATGCCCTTTTGCAGTTTGCCAGTCCAAATCTACACTATGCGGTGGTTTTAGAAATGTGACTCTTTGTCATCTCAGAATGGTATTCATCTAACAGTAGTTGGGTGGGATGCTGGTCTGAAACCTATTTTGTTTTCAAGCTGCTATGCAGGATGTCTTGTTGCTGAAAATGGGTGATGTTGTTGGCTGCCACCTGCCTTTGCTACCACATGGAAATTGGGTAGAGATGCACCTTGAAAGTGATAGTTCACCCCAGTATTGTGCTCTTTCCAGTGATGGAAATACTTTACTTTAGATTTAAAGTCCTTGGGGAGAGAGAATGATTTTGACTTTATTTGTTGTGCTATGTAAGGCATTAATGAGCTTCAGGTTTTAATAAATAATCTTATATAAATATTCAAAATAATAGTAATAATTTATTTTTGCAAAACTGAGAAGGATTTTTCTGATGTGTGACTGATGTCATTTCCAACACAATTAGGAGTGTACATAACTTTATTGTTGCCACCGATCTTTATTTGAGGGATTAAGGGCACAATCTTGAACTGCCCTTGGACCAGCCAAGTCCCTTGCGCCAGCCCAAGGCACAAGGGACTGTCACAAAAGTGCTGTAACGATATCAGGAGTCACGCCACCTCAAGAGTCGGGAAGCTATTGTGCCGGGAGAGCCATGAGTTTGCACTGGAAGAGATTGGGGTGGGATGTGAAGCAGACCTGTAAAGGGAAACCAACAGGTCAGTGGGTTAGGTTGTGATCCCCTCCAGCATTGAAATGACAAGCTGGAAGGGTGAATGTAGAAACCAAAACCACAGTGTAAACAAGTTCTAACAGTAACTTGCCTGTGGTTATGACTACAGATCCTGCAACACTGATTCTACAAAGTTAGTATAATGACATCAGCATAGAAGCCAAACTACAAGTATTAGCAGCTTCTTCCATCACAACGATGGGCTGTATTTCTGCTTCTGTCAACATCTCATGTCTTTCCAAGAAGCAAGCAATGGCTAACTATTCTACAGTTTCAGTTTCTGCTCCTGGAATTCTCAGAAGTCTGGGAACTGCAGATTCTGGACTTCCTTTATTTCTGGTGTTGTACTTGGCAGCCTTAATGGGAAACATTCTCATCAACTTCGCTGTAGTCTTCGATCATCGTATGCATCCCCCTCCATGTACTTCTTCCTGATGAAATTGGCCACATTTGATATTGGTTCAGTTTCAGCCATTGTTCCCAAATCCATGGCCAATTCTCTCATCGATGTGAGACTCATAACTTATTCTGGATGTGTGGCTCAGGTTTTCTTTTGTGTACTCTTTGCGGTATCTGGTTTTTTTCTGCTCACGGTCATGGCTTCCATCTGCAATCCATTAAGATATGAGATGGTGATGAATAGGCAAGCTTGCCTATAAATGGTGACCACTGCATGGATCAGTGGCCTCCTCTTTGGAGCATTATACACCAGTGGCACCTTTGCAGCTCCTTTCTGCTCCAATGTTGTCAATCGGTTTTTCTGTGAAGTCCCCCAGTTGCTGACACTCACCTGCTCTGACTTACATCCTATCGAGAGTGGAGTAATTGTGCTCATATATGTCTTTGGGTTCAGCTATTGTATTTTCATCCTTGTGAGCTATGTGTACATCTTCACTGTGGTCCTCAGAATACCTTCTGTGCAGGGAAGGAAAAAGGCCCTCAACCTGCATTCTCCACCTCATTATCCTCTCCACGTTTGTAGCTACTTCAAGCTTTGCCTACTTCAGGTCCCCCAGGAATGGTCCATCTCATCTGGATTTGGCCTTTCTGTGTGTTTTCCTTCAGAAGAGTGCCATCCAGCTCAGGGAAGCATGGCAACAGTTTCTGGCAGTCACCTTTTCCAAACAAATGGGCCAAGAGTCTGATTTCCTTGTATCAACATGGCTAATGGCAGTTTCCCATGATCCCATACTGAACTCCCTTCAAGGTTAAGCAACTAAGGATGCAATCCTATCCTGCGCTGGAACAGGCAAGCCGAGAGGCTTGCTCTGTATCCAGCACGGGATAGGGTCCCAAAGCGGCTTAGCCAGAGGTAAGGGGAAACTTTCCCCCTGATCTCTGGGTATGGCATGCTGGCCCCATGGGTCTCCTCGGATTTGTGCCACCTCCTGAGGTAGCACAAGTCTGAGGAAAGCAGAGGGCTTGAGACTGCTCCGAACTCCCTGGGAACAGGGGATGGATCCAGCATAAGTATGCAAAGTTTCATTTTTAATTATTGGAGGGGGGAGTACCCTGCTAACAATTCCAGTGGCTCAGTTTCTCTAAAGCAGTTATCTGTCCCGTTCTGGCGCATAAAATGAAGTGATCCTAACAATCTGGAAAAAGTGCAGAAAAATAGTTTAATCTCTCCACTTTACACAGAAAAAATTGAGAAGACTTGGTGGGTGTAGGGTTTTTTATTTTTTATTTTATTTTTTTTTGACCCCACATCTTACCCCCATTGCACAAATGCAGCTAAAGCCTTTCAAATACTGTGCATGAAAAGAACACATTCTCTGTGGCTGAACTGTGTTGGCCTCCCAAGACCAAATCCCTAGGAACACAAAAGAGATATTAATAAGGCCTTTGCAAACCCTGATAGATTCTTATTCTCACTGCAGACCAGAAAAAGGGAGCAATTCCGTAGCCTTTCATTGATGACTGGTCTGGAATGCAGTCATATAAAATCACTGGAGAAGAACCTGTCTCTACAGAACTCCATGGAGAAATAATAGTAAACTATTTATAGTATTCTAATTCACACTACAAGAATGCTGTTTACTGCCCTTAACTTTCCTCCCTCATTGTTTCACTACCAATATAAATCTCCTCTTCTGAAATTAACGACACTTGTCTCTTGTCTTGCCCCTTGTAAATTTTATGTTCAGAATCAGTATGTACAGCTAAAATCATGTCTATGTAAAACTGCTTTAAAAACCTCTGACATCAGAAAAATAGCTCCTGTCTCTTCAAAAATTGCAAGAAACAGGTTGGAATTGAGTGAGCAGATGCTTGATTCTCTGATCTCACACTCATTCTCAGGCATGTATTTAGTAAGTGGAATTTAGTAAGTAAGCCTTCACTATTTAAACTATTCCTTTTCTCAGTGTTCTTGCTACTTTTGGGGTGGGGGGGAGGTTGCCAAGCACATACAGTTGATTTTGCGCAAATGAACTGTGCTTAAGATCAGGAGCAACTGTACACTCCCAGTCATTATTATTGCACCTTCTGGATGTGAATTCCATAAATTAATTCTATACTCTCTTGCTCCACTTAAATCATTGCCAAAACATCTCATTGAACAACCCTGAATTCTAGTATTATGATACTCAAAATCCAGTCTTATCCTTTTCCTCCCTTTCATTTCCCTACAAATCTTCAACACATCATGCTTTTGTTAAAGACCTAATATTTGAGGCAGGCGATCCACCACCCCCTCCCCCTAATGGAGAAGGCAGAGATCTGGCTCCTTATCACTTATCTCCTTCCTTTCTTGAGTGTCTCTTTCAACAGAAGTGCAGAACAAAGAGTGATGGTAGGTGATAGGGAGCCCTATAGCTGCCTTCAGAGTTGCTTCCTAATGGTTTTCAATAAGCAAGAAGTGAGTTGAAGCAGCTCTCTTTGGAGCCAAATGGAGGGAGGTGACCACATACTCTAACTGAAAGGCACCCTGAATCCATCTGCCGCTTCCTGCAACTTGCTGACAGACATCAGCCTCAATGCTTGTTTCATACACGGGCTGGCCATACTGTAAGGGTCACCAGAAGAGTCGTGCTTTCTACGTCCAGGCAGCAGCATTCTTGTCAACAGAAGTGGCATCGACATTGCTCATCTTGTTTGTACTCTATCGATAGCTGGCCTTGATAACATGAGGCCATGCATGTCTTACTTTAAGAAATATAAGTTTTTCACCCACCGGCATGCTCATTGCGTTATGGTTCAAAAAGAACCATTGCGCTTGGGGCAACACACAGCCTACAGTCTGGATTGCATAAAACTAAAATTGTGAGATCCCCTTACAATCCCAATTGTACTGTGCTATCATGTTAACAGGTATCATTCTGCTTCTTTCTGCAAACAGAATGCTTGTGTAAGATGCAACGGATGACAAACCATTCTATAGTTTCTACTTCTGGAATTCTCAGACCTTTGGGAGCTTCAGGCTGTTCATTTCCTTCTGTTCCTGATGTTGTACCTGGCAACTGTAATGGGAAACCTTCTTATCATCTCAGCAGTAGTGATTGACCACAGTCTACACACCCCCATATACTTCTTCCTGGTGAACTTGGCCATACTCGACATTAGTTCCGTGTCAGTCATTCTCCTCAAATCCATGGCTAATTCTCTCTTAAACATCAGACTCATTTCTTTTTCTGGGTGTGTTGCACAAGTTTTCTTTTACACATTCTTTGTAATATCTGATTTCTTCCTGCTCACGGTCATGGCATATGATCGCTATGTGGCCATTTGCAATCCATTGCAATATGAATTGGTGATGAATAGGCAAGCCTGCCCGGAAATGTTAGTGAGCGTATGGGTCTGTAGAAAATCTGTTTCACCCTACCAGTCACTCAAGCCTCTGTGGCTATAATGATGATTGAGCAGCAGTGTTCCCTCCCTTCCCAATTAGGGGGTTGTTTAACCCTCGATGCACATATCCTAATTTTCACATTGGAGAGAGGTGAAAAGTGGTGTGCCCCAAGGATCTCTCCTGGAATTGGTGCTTTTCAACTGTTCATAAATGACCTGGAGACAGGGTTGAGCAGCGAGGTGGTCAAGTTTGCGGGCGAATGGTGACGACCAGAAGAGATTGTGAAGAGCTCCACAAGGATCATTCCAAACTGGGAGAATGGGCAGGAAAATGGTAGATGCATTTCAGTGTAAGTGTAAAGTCATGCTTATTGGGGTAAAAAAAAATCAAAACTTCACATATAGGCTAATGGGTTCTGAGTGGTCTGTGATGGAACAGATCTTGGGGTGGTGGTGGACAATTTGATGAAAGTTCGACCCAATGTGCGGCGGCAGTGAAGAAGGCCAATTCTATGCTTGGGATTATTAGAAAATATAATAAGAATAAAACGGCTGATATTATGCCATTGTACAAATCTATGGTAAGGCCACACCTGGAATATTGCATCCAGTTCTGGTAGCCACATCTCAAAAAAGATATAGTAGAAATAGTAAAGGTGCAAAAGAGAGCAACCAAAATGATTACTAGGATGGGGCACCTTCCCTATGAGGAAAGGCTACAGTGTTTGGGTGTCTTCAGTCTAGAAAAAAGGTGCCTGAGGAGGGACATGATTGAGACATACAAAATTATGCACGGGTTGGACAGAGTGAATAGAGAGATGCTCTTTTCCCTCTCAGATGGCAGATGCATTTCAATGTAAGTAAATGCAAAGTAAAGCACACTGGGGCAAAAAAAAATCTAAACATCACAAATAGGCTAATGGATTCTGAGCTGTCTGTGATGGATTAAAAGAGAGATCTTGGGGTGATGGTGGATAGCTAGATGAAAGTGCCAACCCAATGTGCAGCGGCAGTGAAGAAGGCCAGTTCTATGCTTGGGATCATTAGAAAAAGTATTGAGAATAAAATGGCTAATATTATAATGCTGTTGTACAAATTGATGGTAAGGCCACACCTGGAGTATTGCATTCAGTTCTGTTAGCCACATCTCAGAAAGGATATCATGGAAATGGAAAAGATGCAAGAAGGAGTAACTAAGGGTGCAATCCTAAGGCGCCCTTGGGCCGGCACAAGCCTCCTCAGGAGTTGGCTGGGATGGCACAGGGATGTACACTGCCCCGTGTAGAGACTGAACCTACACCGACTGCATGGAGGAGACGAGCTTGGCTGATGCAAGGCTCTGGGGAGGGCAGGGAGGAGGCAGAGAGGAGGGGGGAGGGAGGCGTTCCGGGGTGGGGGAGGGCGGGCGGAGGGTGGTCCTGGGGGCAGGCAGGCAGAGAATGGGAGGTGGGGTTGGGACCAGGCAGTTATGCTGGATCCCAACTCCCGTTCCTGAGCAGTGCAGAGTGGCTTCAATCAGTTCCACTCTCCTTGGACTGATGCCACCTCTGGAGGTGACACAAGTCTCATTGGGGTGCAGGGGTAAGGGGAAGAGTTTCCCCTTACTTCTTGCAGAGCCACTTTGGGGCCCTATTTTGCTCTGGATGCAGCACAGGCCTTCTGGCCTGCCTGTTCTAACACAGGATAGGATTGTGGTGTAAAATGATCACTCAGCTGGACAAATTTATGGAGGAAAAGTCCATCACAGGTTACAAACCATGATGTGTATGTGCAACCTGCTGATTTTTAGAAGTGGGTCACCTCAGAACACCAGATGCAAGGGATGGCACCAGGATGCAGGTCTCTTGTTGTCTTATGTGCTTCCTGAGGCATTTGGTGGGCCACTGTGAGATACAGGAAGCTGGACTAGATGGGCCTATGGCCTGATCCAGCAGGGTTGCTCTTATGTTCTTATGTAATCTACCCTGGCAGTTTTGCAAACCACCAAAAATTGGGTCATGACCCACTGGTGGGTCATGAACCAACAGTTTGGGAAGTGCTGCTATAGAGACAGGGATGCTACATTCAGGATCTATTGAAGGAAGGTTAGAATTTCCTGGTTTTCAGGCATTTTCAATAATTTGGCTCCAAATAGGTCCCAATGGTGTTGGGTTATCATAATTCTATTTTAAGTTATTGGAATAAGCCTTTTTGGGGTCAAGTCCCTGTTAACTGGGCAAATAGGCACCTTCTATAGTGATATCCTCTTATATGTAGCACAGGAGAGGAACTCTTCCTTTCCACCCCAGCTTGGCATCCTTTTCAGTGGCTTTTGCTGGTGAACCTGAAATTCATTTTCAACTGCAAGTCCCATTCAATACCATTGGAATGACTTCCAGGTAAGTGCATATGGAATTGCATCCTTAACAGCCCAATCTGCCTCCCTGCCACTGGAACGGCACACATTCCACCAGCAGAAGGTGGAGGATGCCAGGGGAATGTTACATGCTGACAAGCACATCAAGGCTATTACTGCTATCGGTGGTGGTCAGGTGTGCTGACTGATGGAGAAGACTCCATCTGCAGGCACAAGGAGAGTGGCAGTAGAGGTGGGTAATGGGAGGAATAGAGATGGAAGGGGGAGAAGTGGGGGTGTGGTGGAGGAATTGGGGAGTTTATGGGTAAGGGCAGAACAGGGAAGGAAGGGGGAGAGATCAGTGGCACTCACAAGTGGTCAGATCCTATCTTTCTCCCATTCCTTTTCTGCAACCCTTACACTCCTTGGTTCTACATAAGAAAAATAACTCGTGGAGGATCAAGAAGACCCATAGGAAACTAGAGGTATTACCCGGGGCAAGGGAACAAAAGGAGGAGACCTCTCCAACTCCCCCCCCCACTCAAGGATTCAGTGTGTGCTATATTTGTGCAGGGGCTTGTTGAGCCCCAGCACCCTTTACCCAGCCCCTCCCTTGCACTGGGAGGCAGAGGCGGGAAGTTCTGGGCAGCAAATTGGCTGACCGCTGTTCCTTGGGTGCAGGGACATGCCAGAGGCTGGGGAGAGCACTCCAACCAGCTCAGTCCGGCACGTCTTTTGAGCCCCGCCTGCTCGTCCTTTGATCAGTCCAAGATTAACTGGTTGCCTTTTGGGAGACGGGTAGGAATTTTTAGCAGTCACCTTGATAGGCCTTTGGGTGGCAGTTTTTTTCCACCTACCCTGGACTGTGTTGTGGAGGAGGGCTGTAGTGCTAGGTTTTCCAGTTTTGGTGGGTGATGTGATGGCTGGGTAGGCAGGAGCTGGCCTCGCATACTTCCTGAGGTAAGCAAGGTCAAGGAATAGGTCAGGATAGCTCTTACAATGCTTGTCTGAGTTGGGAGGACTGCTGACTTGTCCCCTGACTGGTTTGGCAATCACTATCACATGGCTTGGTCTGCGTGAGATCTTACAGACCAGCTGCCTCAACCCTCTGGGGTTGGCAGTGATAGGATCAACCAGTCTTCAGACTGAGCGACGTCTTGTCGGGTTATAATTAGATTTTTTCCGCTGCTGCAGGTCTGTTTTGAATTTAATAAAACAATTATATCCCAAGCATCTGTCTCCTGTGCTTTATTGGGGGTGCATGGGTAATGATTTGCCTTCATTGGTTGTGGGGAGATATGTAGGGTTGGGTTGTATTTCTAATAGCCAAAAATCAGCCCAACTAGATAATCCTTTTTTCTTTTTTCTTTTTTTTGGATGCATATACTGTTGTGAATTGTGTTGTACTCCTGAGAGCAAATCCCTGGGAGGTCAGAAGAGTCAGTAATGAGTCTTTTGGCAATTTCTTATTGTCACAGAACAAAGAGAGGAAGGATACGAGTATTTGTTCAGTTTCACTGGGTGGCTGGTCAGCTAAGTATCTGAGGTCACTGGAGGAGAACATGTCAGAAATCAAAATCCAGGAACTCATTAAGAAATCATAGTAAGGTATTCATAAACAAACATCTTTAATTATCCTCATAGTAGTTTCTAGGTTTAAAAAAGGTATGTTTTCCTAAATCTTTGTCTTCATTTTTCTCTTCCTATTAACATCTTTCTTTTAAAGTCTTCTATATGGGAGATTTTGTCACCATATATTATGGAAGTGAATCTGATGCAGCAGTTGCATATCCTGCACAGAAGTAATTATTTTTGTATGTCTACAATATCATTTCAGAAGGCCATTCCTATCTGCTTTAGAAATGCTGCTTGAGAAACTGGAAGAATAAAACCACTTTCCTTCCTATCTGCTTACATTTTTTTTTAATGAAAAGGCAGAAGATGACTATTCTGATGAAACTGAAATGTAGAAAAAGCCGAAATGCAAATGGGTAGATTCACTGGGAACATGGTTACCGTCCACGTCAGTATTTCAAGGCACTGGCTTTGATATTGAAAAATAAGTTTCGAAGAAAGTTCTGGAGTTTAAGGGCGCAATCCTATCCAACTTTCCAGTGCCAATGCAGCCACAAAGCAGCCTCGAGGTAAAAAATAAAATGTTCCCTTACCTTAAGGAGGCCTCTGTGACTGCCCCACAACTGCAGAGCACTACAACATCTCATTGGCACAGCTACATCAGTGCTGGAAAGTTGACCCAGTCCTATCCAACTTTCCAGCACTGGTACAGTCGCAATGCTGCCCTGAGGTAAGGGAACAAACATACCCTTATACAAACATACCACAGGAGGCCTCTGTGACCACTTCCCCACCACAGGATGCAACACATGCCCCATTGGCACAGCTGCGCCTGCTCTGCAAAAATGGATAGGATTGGGCCCTCCATCTGCTACTTCACTTGCTATTCGTAGCTATCAATTTGGAAACCGACAATATTGATTGCATAAAACTAAACGAGTGAGACATTCTTACAATCCAAATTGCAAGCATTGCGGCTTCAACGATTACAACACTGTGCTATCTTTTAGCATATACCTTTATGTCTCTTTCCACAGATGCCATTTGTCCTAGCAAGAAACCAATGATGACAAACCATTCCTTAGCTGCAGCGTTTCTGCTCCTGCAATTCTCAGATGTTCGGGAACTGCAGATTCTCCACGTCTTTCTCTTCCTTGGATTGTACCTGGCAACTTTAATTGGAAACCTTCTCATCATCTCTGCAATAGCCTTTGACCACCACCTGCACACCCCCATGTACTTCTTCCTGATGAACCTGGCCGTATTCGACATTGGTTCTGTTTCGGTCATTGTGCCCAGATCCATGGCCAATTCTCTCTTCAATACAAGACTCATTTCTTTTTCTGGGTGTGTGGCTCAAGTTTTCTTTTACATGTTCTTTTTAATATCTGATTTTTTTCTGCTCACGGTCATGGCCTATGATCGCTATGTGGCCATCTGCAGTCCATTAAGATATGAGATGGTGATGACTAGGCAAGCTTGTCTGGAAATGGTGACATGTGTGTGGCTCAGTAGCCTTCTCTTGGGAGTGTTACATTCTAGTGGAACTTTCACACTTCCTTTCTGCTCCAATGTTGTCAATCAGTTCTTCTGTGAAATCCCACAATTACTGAAGCTCACCTGCTCTGATTTATACCTTGTTGAAATTGGATTGCTTGCTTTAGGTTCTGTCTTTGTCTTCAGTTGCTGCATCCTTATTATTGTAAGCTATGTGAACATCTTCACTGTAGTCCTTGGAATGCCCTCTGTGCAAGGGAGGAGAAAAGCCTTCTCCACTTGCCTTCCTCACCTCATTGTCTTCTCTACATTAGTACTTACTTCAGAATTTGCGTACCTCAGGCCCGCCAGGAATGGCCCATCTCATTTGGATTTGACAGTAACCATAATCTATTCCATGGTTCCACCCTTACTGAATCCCATGATCTACAGCCTGAGGAACAAAGAGATCAAAGTTGCTTTGTCAAAACTACTGGGAGTGAGGAATTTGAGGAGAAATAGAATATTTCATTTTCTGCTGTAGGTATGGATTCTAAATACGCATAGTTACAAATTCAGCAATGTCATTATATTATCTTATTTGCTCTTCAAATATACCATCTATGTTGCTCATATTGCATTCAGTTGTTCATTAGTTTGTGTGTTTTCCTTTGGTTGCACATTGCATTTGATGTATTTATTTAAAACATTTTTACCTCACCTTTTCAGAAGCCCAGGGCAGTTATTTGGCTTCTGTTGGTTTGTGCACATTCAATAACATGTTGGGTCCTTTCAGGTTTCTGTTCCAAATCCATATTCAATTCCTTTAGGACTAACAGTCACATTTCTTTCTTATTTATTTATTTTTCACATTTTTATACCACCCTTCTTTCTAGAAGCTCAGGTGGCATACATAGTTCCTTCCCTCCTTTTTTCCTCACAACAACCCTGTGAGGTAGATTGGGCTGAGAGATCATGAGACATTTTGCACACAGGACTTCTGGCTGTACTCTGGATGCTTGGGGGCCCAGTACCGATGGATGGTAGCTTTGGGTTCCTACAGATCCCTAGATGAAAACAAGCTTGATGTTGGAACAGCACACACTTCTGCAGCTCATGGAGTGGGTTAGGAGAAAACAAACCAAAACCGGAACCATGTAAGGAGCACACTAGGTGCTTCATGCAGCTTAGATTGTTTTCCAGGCACATGCATTCTGTGCATGCTCTGTTACCAGAGGCATGAGCATTGGGAGGTTTCTCCTTCCATTCCTTCTGCAAAGCAACTTCAAAATAAAAGGTTTAATCACAGGAATGAAACTCTCCCTGGTGCAAATGGGGAATGCACTTGAGATGCTGCAAGTACAGTCAGGCTGCAATCCTATTCTCACTTTCCTAGGAGTAAGTTCCATTGAACACAACAGGACTTACTTCTGAGTAGACCTGCATAGGCTTTTGCCCTCAGTGTCTGTTGTCTCTTGCTTTGTTTCATGTGTGACATGCACATCGGATACAGAGTCTCCTTTCAAGCCTTATCGTGAAACAAAAAAGCAATTAATAAAGCTTCAAAGTTGTGAGCTGCACTCCTTGCAATGGTTGAAGAGAGTCCTAACAGCAGCTATGGATTGGTGACTTTGGTTTACCTTTTCCTAGATTCATAAAACAAAAAATATAGACAAAGACAATGAGCAAGCACAGTGCTGCTGTCATCATACTGTCATCATGCTGAGATGGCACGAAGACCTTGCTCTTAGTGCCTGGCATCTAGAACAGCGGTCGCCCAACTTGCGACCACTAAGTTACAAAAAAAAGTTCCCATTTGGATACAGCATATCATTTTGCCTGGTCTCCACATGACTTCTGCTGACTTTGGGGGACAAGGACACTCTGGGCAGTCATCTCTGCTGCCAAGTGTCCCAGAGGCTGTGCACAGGATGTCAGGGCAGATGCAATGGCCCAGAGCATCCCTGTTCCTGATCTCAGTAGAAGTCATGTGGCGACCTGGTCTAAAGGTATGCGCTGGTCATGGGGTGGAAAGCTTACTCCAAACCCTGGATCCAGCCCCAGGGCCAGGGTTTTGAAGACCCTGATCTAGAAGAAGAAGAAAAATGAAGGACTTTTAATATACTTTGTGTATATAAACAGGCTTTTGTTCAGCAAAAATAAATAATGTGTTTAACCCCACTGGTATAAAAGAAGAAGAAAAAGAGCAATCATACCCTTGCTTTACATCCAACAGTGCAGTTTTGAAAGACACAAAAGTTTCCTGGTTTGAAGAGTCTTCCATTTGCAATATTGGCACTTGGTCACTAGGTGTCTCACAATTTCGGGCAACAATGCAGCAAACTGTGTTTCTTTACCCTATAATTGGCAGACTTTCCTTATTTCCAACAACCCATTGCCAAGGAAGTGGGGATGGGTTTGAGCTGGGGGCACAGGCTTCCAAGCTCTGTCTCATGCCTGGGCCAGCGAACAAGGAAGAACTCCCTCCATAACCTCCACTTTCTTGAGGAAATTATGACTTCTAAATTTAGCGAAGGCCAGACGCGTGTGGCCTCTGGGAACCAAGTGCCTCGGGAACTAAGTGCCAGGTAAGGCACGAGAGTTTAGCATCTGGGCGAGTTCAGCAGCAGGGCGAGGAGGCCAGGGCCCCAGACACTGCCCTTCCTCTTCCCTTGAGAAGAGGGCTGCAATCCAGTGTAGGGTTTTTAAAAGCACCCCTAAATAAAACAACAACAACAACAACAAAAAAGCTATGCAGTCAGACAGCCAGCAGCAGGGTGGGGGCTATCCAGTGTTCTGCATCGAGTGCCACATGTATGATTATATGCCTCTGGGGCATAAATCATGGGTGTGTCCTCGGTGCAAGGAGCTCCAGGGTCTCAGGGAACACGCCCGCTCCCTTGAAGCCTTGGTGGCCGACCTGGAGAAGCGCAGGCAGGCAGAGGAGGACCGTGGGGAGACTTCTGGGGACGATCAGGCTTCGTCCCAACCTCAGGCGTCAGCTCCTCGGCTGCCCGGGTGGGAAGTCTCGGGACTGGAGGACGTCATCCTGGAGAGGAGGGAAACAATCCCCTAGGGGGGACCCCTTCTCCAGGGGACAGGCCCGTATCCAAACGCACTCGGGATACTCCTCGGCGGGAGGGGGGTCAGGGGCTTCTTGTAGTGGGGGATTCGATTATTAGAAACATAGAGAGGGGGGTTTGCGATGGATGTGAGGACCGCATGGTGACAGGAGCCGAGGGGCATCCGGTTCGGGACTCCTCATCCCTATGGGATGCAGATGGGGAGGTTAGAGAACAACAAGACAAAGGCAGAGTAGGAGAAGAAATTGGGAAAGGTAGCGTGATGGGATGTGATAGACGGTTTGGCACAATGAGAGGATGTGGGGACAAAGGAGCAAATAAGCAGCGCATCCTGGGGCATTCCGTGTACAAATGCTTTTATGCGAATGCCCGAAGTCTACGAGCAAAGGTGGGAGAACTGGAATGTCTGGTGACAAGGGAAAATATTGACATAATGGGCATAACGGAAACCTGGTGGAATGCGGAGAATCAGTGGGATACCGCAATCCCGGGCTATAAACTCTACAGGAGGGACAGGCAGGGGCATGTTGGAGGTGGGGTGGCCCTTTATGTTAAGGAAGGGATAGAATCCAGCAAAGTAGAGATTGAAGGTGGGTCCGACTCCACCGTAGAATCTCTGTGGGTTAAATTATCAGGCTTGTGCAGCAATGTAATACTTGGGGCATGCTATCATCCTCCAGACCAGAAATCAGATGGGGACCTTGAAATGAGGAAAAAGATCAGGGAGGTGACAAGGAGGGACAGGGTTGTAATCATGGGGGACTTCAATTATCCTCATATTGACTGGGTCAATTTGTGTTCTGGTCACGATAAGGAAATCGGATTTCTTGACGTGCTAAATGACTGTGGCTTAGAGCACCTAGTCACGGAGCCCACCAGAGGACAGGTGACTCTGGATTTAATATTGTGCGGTACGCAGGACCTGGTTAGAGATGTAAACGTTACTGAGCCATTGGGGAACAGTGATCATGCTGTAATCCGTTTTGACGTGCAAACGGATCCGTTGGGGGAAGAATACCAGGCAAATCTCTAACAAAAACCCTTGACTTCCGACGGGCGGACTTCCCTCAAATGAGGAGGCTGGTTAGAAGGAGGTTGAAAGGGAGGGTAAAAAGAGTCCAATCTCTCCAGAGTGCATGGAGGCTGCTTAAAACAACAGTAATAGAGGCCCAGCAGAGGTGTATACCGCAAAGAAAGAAGGGTTCCACTAAATCCAGGAGGGTGCCCGCATGGCTAACCAGCCAAGTTAGAGAGGCTGTGAAGGGCAAGGAAGCTTCTTTCCGTAAATGGAAGTCTTGCCCTAATGAGGAGAATAAAGAGGAACATAAACTGTGGCAAAAGAAATGTAAGAAGGTGATACGGGAGGCCAAGCGAGGCTATGAGGAACGCATGGCCAGCAACATTAAGGGGAATAATAAAAGCTTCTTCAAATATGTTAGAAGCAGGAAACCCGCCAGAGAAGCGGTTGGCCCTCTGGATGGTGAGGGAGGGAAAGGGGAGATAAAAGGAGACTTAGAGATGGCAGAGAAATTAAATGAGTTCTTTGCATCTGTCTTCACAGCAGAAGACCTCGGGCAGATACTGCTGCCCGAACGGCCCCTCCTAACCGAGGAGTTAAGTCAGATAGAGGTTAAAAGAGAAGATGTTTCAGACCTCATTGATAAATTAAAGATCAATAAGTCACCGGGCCCTGATGGCATCCACCCAAGAGTTATTAAGGAATTGAAGAATGAAGTTGCAGACCTCTTGACTAAGGTATGCAACTTGTCCCTCAAAACGGCCATGGTGCCAGAAGATTGGAGGATAGCAAATGTCATGCCTATCTTTAAAAAGGGAAAGAGGGGGGACCCGGGAAAATATAGGCCGGTCAGCCTAACATCCATATGGGGTAAGATGGTGGAATGCCTCATCAAAGATAGGATCTCAAAACACATAGACAAACAGGCCTTGCTGAGGGAGAGTCAGCATGGCTTCTGTAAGGGTAAGTCTTGCCTCACAAACCTTATAGAATTCTTTGAAAAGGTCAACAGGCATGTGGATGTGGGAGAACCCGTGGACATTATATATCTGGACTTTCAGAAGGCGTTTGACACGGTCCCTCACCAAAGGCTACTGAAAAAACTTCACAGTCAGGGAATTAGAGGACAGGTCCTCTCATGGATTGAGAACTGGTTGGAGGCCAGGAAGCAGAGAGTGGGTGTCAATGGGCAATTTTCACAATGGAGAGAGGTGAAAAGCGGTGTGCCCCAAGGATCTGTCCTGGGACCAGTGCTTTTCAACCTCTTCATAAATGACCTGGAGACAGGGTTGAGCAGTGAAGTGGCTAAGTTTGCAGATGACACCAAACTTTTCCGAGTGGTAAAGACCAGAAGTGATTGTGAGGAGCTCCAGAAGGATCTCTCCAGACTGGCAGAATGGGCAGCAAAATGACAGATGTACTTCAGTGTCAGTAAGTGTAAAGTCATGCACATTGGGGCAAAAAATCAAAACTTTAGATATAGGCTGATGGGTTCTGAGCTGTCTGTGACAGATCAGGAGAGAGATCTTGGGGTGGTGGTGGACAGGTCGATGAAAGTGTCGACCCAATGTGCGGCAGCAGTGAAGAAGGCCAATTCTATGCTTGGGATCATTAGGAAGGGTATTGAGAACAAAACGGCTAGTATTATAATGCCATTGTACAAATCTATGGTAAGGCCACACCTGGAGAATTGTGTCCAGTTCTGGTCGCCGCATCTCAAAAAAGACATAGTGGAAATGGAAAAGGTGCAAAAGAGAGCAACTAAGATGATTTCGGGGCTGGGGCACCTTCCTTATGAGGAAAGGCTACGGCGTTTGGGCCTCTTCAGCCTAGAAAAGAGACGCCTGACAGGGGACATGATTGAGACAAACAAAATCACTCACTGTCCCAGAGGGCTCACAATCTATAAAGAAAAGGAGGGGGAAAAGACACTAGGGAGACCTCCACAAAAAGACACTATTCTTAGGTGAAAAGGAACACTTGCTTTCCCCTTGCTGAATATAAGAGAAGCATCAATTAAAAGGCATTGCCATACTCAGCAGGGGGTTAAAATGTTCCACTTTTGTTGTTGTTGGCAACCTTCAGTCTTGAAAGACTATGGTATCATGCTCTGAATGGTGGTTCTGGCACAGCGTCTAGGGTGGCTGTAAAGGCCGATTCGGGAGTGACAATCCCTTCCACACTGGAAGCAAGTATAATGTGTCCCTGGTCTCTCCCCCGGCTATGGGCTTTCCTTCTTTGCCTCAGTCTGTTGGCCAAGTGTCTCTGGGAGACACTGGGAGAGGCAAACTGGGAGAGGCCATGCTGCACAGCCTGTCTCCAAGCGGGATGCTCAGAGGCTAAGGTTTCCCATCTGTTGAAGTCCATTCCTGAGGCCTTCAGATCCCTCTTGCAGATATCCTTGTTTTGCAGCTGTGGTCTACCTGTAGGGTGCTTTCCCTGCATGAGTTCTCCATAGAGAAGATCCTTTGGGATCTGGCCATCATCCATTCTCACAACATGACTGAGCCAACACAGGTGTCTCTGTTTCAGCAGTGCATACATGCTAGGGATTCCAGCTCGTTCCAGGACTGTGTTGTTAGGAACTTTGTCCTGCCAGGTGATGCCGAGGATGCGTCGGAGGCAGCGCATGTGGAAAGTGTCCAGTTTCCTCTCCTGTTGTGAGCGAAGAGTCCATGACTTGCTGTACAGCTCACATATTTCAAGAATGATAGGGCAATTTTCTGACAAGTAAAGCATGAAGAGGTCACAAAATAACCATTCACTTTCCCAGGTTGGCAATAAAATATGTTTAGAATCCACACCTTCAGTCAAAAAATGAATTATTATTCTTTGTAGATGAATCCCTCACACCCAAAAGTTTTGACAAGGCAATTCTGATCTCCTGGTTCCTCATGCTGTAGATCACAGGATTCATCAAGGGTGGAAGCATGGAATATATTGTGGTAAATGCCAAATCCAGATGCGAGGAAGAATTATTGGTAGGTTTGAGGAAGGCAAAGCTTGAAGTAACTACAGTTGCAGAGAAGACAATGAGGTGGGGAAGGCAAGTTGAGAAAACCTTTCTCCTTCCTTGCACAGAGGGTACACGGAGGACTACAGTGAAAATGCGTACATAGCTTACAATAATGAAAATACAGCAACTGAATCCAAGAACACCCCATAATGCAATCACTCCAGATTCAATAAGGTGTAAATCAGAGCAGGAGAGCTTCAGTAACTGTGAGGCTTCACAGAAAAAACTGGTTGACAACTTTTGAGCAGAAAGGGACTGCAAAAGCACCACTGGTGTGCAACCCTCCACAAAGAAGACTAATGAACCATACACCTGCAACCATTTCAAGGCAGGTTTGACTGTTCATTATCGTTTCATATCTCAATGGATTGCAAATGGCCACATAGCGATCATAGGCCATGACTACTAGAAGGAAAAGATCAGATGCTAAAAAGAACATGAACAAGAAGGCTTGAGCAACACATCCAGAATAAGAAATGTGCCTGGCATTTATTAAGGAGTTGACCACAGCTTTGGGGATTATGCCTGAAACTGAACCTATGTCAAAGATGGCCAGGTTCATCAGGAAGAAATACATGGGGGTGTGCAGCTGGTGGTCAGAAGCTACTATAGAGATGATGAGAAGGTTTCCTGTTAAAGTTGCCAGGTACAATATTAGGAACAGAATAGTGTGGAGAATCTGCACTTCCAGAACCTCTGAGAATCCTAGGAGCAGAAACTCTGAAACCGTGGAATAGTTAGCGATGAACTGCTCCTGTCTCAGATGCATGCTACCTCTGGAAGAAAGAGAAAGGCACCAGTTTAAATGATAGCACTATATTGTGATGAGTGAAGCTATTATTAGTGAATAATTCACTACTCACTATTATTCACTGTTGTTGTTGGCTTTAGTACAGTTGCTATAATGTTTATTCCCTTTTACATTAGTGTCTAAAGATGGAATGCCTTGAAGCACTTACCAAGATTTTTGAATATACTGTCCTGTTTGGGGAATAGTTGAAAATTTGGTCTCATTAAGAGGATAAGAAAAGCCCGCTGGATCAGGCCAATCACCCAATTTGACCAGCTTCCTGTATCTCACAGTGGTCCACCCAGTTGTGAAGCTGGCCCCTGTGCCATCCTGGGGCACAGGACCAAAACGTGCTGCCTGCCCCCCCTCCCATGGAGAGGAGACTTACCTGCAGTCAGTGGCATCACTAGGGTTTGTGTCACTGGTGCAGGAGACCAGCATATCAACCCCATGATGGACTTCCTTCCATGAAGTGGGTGGGGCAATGCCTTGGGCCATGGGCATGTGATGCACTATTGCCCCATGCCCTCTGGCTTTTTGGCTGTAACTTTCAATAGAATAGAGATATTTTAGTGTGCTTTATTTCACTGCATTCTGCATGAAACTATACATCAGATGATATATACCATGATGGTATTATTGAAAAGTACCAAGGTTTTAAAAATTTGGGCCAGTAGTAGTGTAACCGCCCCCCGCGGATGTCACCTGGTGTGGCCCGCACCCCCTAGTGACGCTACTGATCCTGATAAAGCCAAGGCCAAATCTTTCATGAATACCAATCAGTTAGAGATGTGATAAATGAGGATGAACACTAGTCAATACACCAGCAACTAGCAAGCCAGTTCATTCATTAACAGTCCCCATGCTGGCTTCCAGTGAAATGCCAATTCACTTCTACAACTTTTTAACTGGGAACAAGATTAAACAGTTTCTCTGTATTGAAGGATACTGGCTGGTGAATGGAAGGGAGCACTAGTCACAGCAAGCGATTCAAAACACCACTTCATGCAGACCGAACCTCAGTAATAATCATGTGTAATATCACAATGTATATGAGGAACCAAGAGCTCTTGATGGTTTCCATTGTCAGCCCTATTTCTTAATGTGTACAAATGATGCCATGACTCTGCTGGTGTTCCAGACATATTTAGAAGGTTGTAAACACGTGTATGTGTATTGATGATTTGTAGGAAAAGTTTTGGCTTTTAGTCAAACACCTAAATGGCAAGTAACAAAGGCACAACTCAAAAAGAATGGCACAGACGATCTGTACCAGATATGGGCTGGGCTGTCAGTACCCAGATACACATGTTCACATAAATGACTGTACTTTGGCATATATATTTTCCTGAGAGTAAGCCCTATTGCATAGAATGGAACTTACTTCTGCATAGACATGCATAAACTTGCACAGTACCTAGGTACAGGCTAGCAGTTGGTGGCTTTTCGCCACCCATGTGAATTCTTGGAATGGAACCCTCAGCCTGTATAGCACAATGTGTGGATGACTTTGAACACACAATTTTTGGAGAGTGCTGAGTTGGGGAGAATTTTTGGCCACTGCAGCCATAGGTTAAGGGCTGATCCTACAGGAAGTAGGAAAAAAACACAGAATTATTATTTTTTTTTAAAGGAAGTGGACTGCATCAAGAATTGCTTTTACTGGTCCTTACTCTCTTGCTCATGCATGCTCTCCCTCACTCAGTGTCAACAAATTCACTCAGTACTCAGACAACACACATAAAGTACAGTAGAATACTTACAGCCCAATCCTGTGCGTGTCTACTTAGAAGTAAGTCATATGAGATCAGTGAACCTTAGGGCCCAATCTTATCCAACTTTCTAGCACAGATGCAGCCATGCTAACTGGGCATGTGCTTCATCCTTCGGTGGGAGGGCAGTCACAGAGGCCTCCTCATGGTAAGGGAATGTTTGTTCCCTTACCTCAGGGCTGCACCACACCTGCATCACTGCTGGAAAACTGGGTAGTATTGGGCCCTTACTCCCTAGGTAAGTGTGAATGGGATTATAGCCCTAGTTTATGAAGATCCAGGTTAGACATTCTAACAGCCTGCCTTTCTTTTGAAGTAAATTGTATGAATAGTGGAATACTAGAGGAGGGGAGTCATGGCAAATCACAGCCCCTCTTTCATAATGAGAAAAGAAAGTCTCACGGAGATGTAGCTGCTCTCTCACTCATGTCTCCCCTCCCCATGATATTACTTATATGAGTAGACTAGCTGTGTGTGAGAAGTTACTGTCATGGGGAAGTCAACTGCAGTAATATGTGCACTGTTCAAAGGATCCAAGGAAGAAATGATAGATCACTTACCCATTTTCTTCACAGCTATCTTCTGATCCAAATGCATGTTTTTTCTGAAACTACTTCCAAAAATTTCATTCTGGTTACATGTTTTCCAATGCAATGCTATTCCTGTTTTCTAGACTCATAGGCTGCTTACAAAACCTGTAGGATAACAAATGAAACAGCTCTTTGTGCCTTTGCAAATGGGTACAAATCTTTCTACCTTCCCCTTGTTTTTCAAAGCCACATTGTGCCAGTCTACACTGGCATGTAGCAAATGTTCCTGGGAA
The DNA here is from genome assembly GCF_035046505.1 of Tiliqua scincoides. Lineage (NCBI taxonomy): Eukaryota > Metazoa > Chordata > Lepidosauria > Squamata > Scincidae > Tiliqua > Tiliqua scincoides. The sequence goes on along the minus strand of NC_089825.1, from coordinate 105,344,228 downwards.
ACTTATAGGTATCTGGGTTGAGTTCCTGGAGAAATGCTCCCAGGAGCCCAGCACAACGAGGCAGAACACAAACAGGCGGTTTTCTGGTGTAACACTTTCATCAAGTGCAATACTGTTTTCAGAGTGGTAGCTAATAAAGTCTTGTTGTTCAGGTGGTTGGATGTTAATGACATTTTTTTGGTTTCTTTTATTTTGAACATCTGATGTGTGACATGTTTGTGTTGCACTTGTTTGTGCTACTGGGTCCTTTCCATAAGAGCACAAGAAATACCGTGCCTTCACATTTCCACCAGTGCCTCCTTTAATATTTTACAATTACAGACATCCCCCTGTATAGACAGACCCCCTATCCAGGCCCCCGAACCACTTGTCTACGGTTGTCATTACCCCCCACGCCCATTACCTTTTTTAAAAAAAAAAATTTACTGTGATGCCAGGCACTCATGTCTCTTCCTTTGCTGAATGCTAGAAGAGGAACACAACAAGCAGGTAACCTAAATGCTAGTGGAGGGAGGTAGCCAGAACATTAACAGGAAGCTGGAAGCTTCTTGCTTCTTGTCAGCATTCTCTTTGTCTCCCTCTAGCGCAGCCATTTTCAACCTTTTTCAGCTCACGGCACACTGACAAGGCACTAAAATTGTCAAGGCACACGACCAGTTTTTAACTCACATTAAATTACTACATTACAATTAATCTTGAATTAATAAACTTAATACAATTAAATCATTACATGACCAAAAAAAAATTGACAAGAAGCATGGAGAGGGAAGTATATGTGGTTTCTGAAAAGGAGGAAAAATCCTATGTTCAAATTCTTATCAAAAGTGCCAGAAAGTGTTGGCAAAGACAGGGCAGGTTGATCACTTAGTGGAGAATGTGGGTGAGGGGCAGTGAGGTGACATGATTGAAACAAGTGCAGGATTAAACTGGGGGTGGGGAAGAGAGAGAGAATGTGAGGCACTGATTCTGTATCTTTGGAAGGTGCAAACAAGTGAGGGGAGGGACAGTAAGAGTGTTGCTAATTGTGATTGTGAGATTTGGGGGGGGGAATATGCCTGGGGATGGGGTGGGGGAGAAGAGGAGAGAGAAGTGCCCATTGCCTGCTTGTGTGTTTGAGAAAAAAAAGAGTGCAACCAAAAGCCCAATCCTATGCATGCCTGCTCGGAAGTAAGCCCTACTATAGTCAATGGGGCTTACTGCCAGGAAAGTGTGGAGGGGATTGCGGCCCCAGAGCCCAATCCTACTCAGAAGTAAGTCCCATTATAGTCAATAAGGCTTATTCCCAGGAAAGTGTGGATTGTGGCCCAGCACCCTTCCTCTAAAAGCCCCAAAGTGCAGGGAGGGTCGCTTTGGGGAGTTGCAGGCAAACTTGCAAGGAAAAGGGACTTCCAGGGACCCTTTTCAGCCAGCCAGTCCTTAGGTTGGGGGCCTCAGCAGACTCGCTCACTGCATGCCTGCTTTCAGCTCCCTCTTCTCAATCCCACCTCCTGGCTCCTCCAGGCTTCTCTGGTTGGGCAATCAGCAGGCAGGCAACAACCTCCTTCGTGCCCAACCCTATGCATGTCTACTCAGAAGTAAGCCCCCAAATAGCCAATGGGGCTTACTCCCAGGCAAGTGAGGATCAGGTTGCAGCCTGAGTTGTGCTCAGTAGCAGGAGCAAGCTCCAAGCGGACTCTTCAGCTGCTGAGTAGGATGCAAAGCAGCCATGACCAGCCCCTTCCCTGGCTGCTCCCTTGCTTGTGCTGCTGCCTGCCTCCTCTGATCCCATGGCACACCTGGGGCAGCCTCATGGCACACCAGTGTGCCACGAGGAAACCGCTTCTCTAGCATTTGGGCTGTCTGCTTGTCAGATATATGTTCTTCTTATAGCATTCTGCAAAGGAAGAGACTTGATTGCTTAGCATCACAATAAGTATAGGGTTCCTTTTTATCCTCAGTTTCAGTACCCATGGGGGTGCGTAAACATATCCATGTGGGTTTGGGGAGATGCCTGTTTTAATATTTTACATGCCACAGTTTCTCAGCTGGTGGGCCATTTCCTTCTGGAAGGCTACATTCCAGCACCCCTCAGCTGCCCCATGGGATGCCAATTGGGGGATGTTGAGCTCCAGCTCACAGCCCATATGAGAGCTCCCACAGCCTCTGTAAACCATGAGGTCCAGGTCTATCAGACATTTTTGTGTAGGCTGACCAGTTGCTGTGCTACAATGTCACAAATACCCTCAAATGCTGGCCGGGCATGTTTGTGACATGTTTGCCACAGTCTCAGTTCAGGATTGTTGAGGGGGTGCATCTTTTATCATTGTCATTATTCAGAGTATTTAAATACAGTGAACCCTCATGTGCAAGCTCAGCATCTATAGACTGAACCATCTGCAGATGCTTCCCCGCACCTCAGAAGGCCTCCAGGACATGCATGGAAGCAACTTGTGGTTCGCAACCATGACTTCCGGTTGCATCCAGGAGGTTTTCTGAGGCAAGGGGAGGCCTCTTAGAACACCTCCCAGACACATTTGAAAGTCACTTCTGGTTGCATCCTAGAGTCCTTCTGAGGAGACGGGGAAGCACATGGAGGCATGGCGTGACCTTTGGAGGGCCAGGCACGACCTGCAGGTAAATTCTTGTGGCACTACAACCCTGCCCCTACCAATACTCCAGCATCTGTGGGGGTCTCCAGAATGAAGCCCCCACAGGTAATGAGGCCCCACTGTATTGCTCTGCATTACAAACAAAATCCCACAAAAAGAACACACAAAACAAACACATTGTCCCGTTTTGAATCTCTGCTGATGGAGAAGGAGTACCAGCAACTAACTCCTGGAGAAGATGCTATGCTGGAGTGAATGGGGGCAGTTTTACCTTCTCCCCCTAAATATAAGAGTAGCATCATTTTACAAAGGGCCCCTTGACCTCATTAGCAAGTGTTAAAAATGACAGATACCATGATACTAGGATGGAACACTAGCAGGAAGGATCCTTGCAGAGCCAATGGGTCCATCAGGTTTTTATATATGATGCCTTTTGGTAATAGTGGGCCACTCACATGGCTGAGGAGGACCAGCCTTCCCCTCTGGGGTGGTAGCTGTAATGGATTTAGAGGATATGCTGCCAGGGATGGCAGAGCAGCCACACCTACTATATTCCCCCTACTTCTGCAGAAACAGGACAACATAGTGAAAAAGAAAATAAAAATCCTTGTGTGCATGTTAGTGAAATCATGTCTCATAACTGCTGCCAATGCTGCCTTGCCCCACCCCACTATCTTTGGAAGCAGTTGGGTTGGCAAAGAGAGAAAGTCAATGTACTGCCCCCCAACACCTCATTTTACTTGTCCACAGGTCCATTTCTATGTCCTCCCACTTCTTCTGCTTGAAACTAAGGGGATGGATTGAGCGTGATGCCAGGAAGAGGAAGGAGGTGGAAGCAGCTCTGGAAGTGCAGGCAAGTAACAAGAGGTGCGGGGGAAATCCTGGACATTTTCTGCATGGACTACTGCTGGGTGTAAAGCAGGGGTGTCCAAAGTTTTTGGCAGGAGGGTCACATCATCTCTCATTATCCCTGGTGTAAAGGATGAGTCCCTGGGGAGAACAGGGGTCAAGTCCAGCCTTGCCTTTGGTTGACAGGCTACCTTGCTGCCAGACATGTGGCAAATTGCCTGCTGCCCAATGCACCTTCAGCAGCTAAAGTACTCCTCTGGCTCTTGGAATTCACCACGTGTGCAGGGGTAATGCTGAAGTTGCAGCCTGCTAAAGCTACAGCCTTGATTAAAATCTTGACTATAATACACTGAGCCATTATGGATTATGTTGGCATATTCTGGCTGGATTATGATGGAACATTTAGGATGAGCACCATCTGGGACCCAGGCTTGAACAGGTAGAAGCCAGCAGATGGAGCTCTAGCTTCAGATTATGCCTTGTATTGAATCTAACTAGGCCAACAGGTCAGACAGTGAGCATTTAGTTGTTCTCCAGGGTCAGCCACCCAGATGAGTGTGACTGAATAGTGGGTTTTACACCACACCCTTTGTGAGGACTTCAACCATGGAGTCAGGTCCAGGAGGATTTTTGGTTATAGAAAGACCTAGAAGATCCAGGTGCAAGTCCCTGCTCAGCCATGAAGCTTCCTGGGTGACCTTGGGCCGTCACTCACTCACTCATAGCCTGAGCTGCCTCACAGGGTTTTTGTGCGGACAAAAGCAGGGTTCGAGCACTACTCTGGTTTCTTTGGAGGAAGGCAGTATAAAAATGTGAAAAAAAATTCTTTTAAAAACTGTCAACCTTGCCATTTCTTGCACGACTATGAAGTTTGTGAGTTTGAAGCATCTGAATTCAAGTTGTCCAACACAGTGTTTCAGTAAGTAGGGAAAAACAGACAAGTGGCCAAGCACTAAGACAAGAGGAGGTTACCAAAGATACTTTTCATGTGGGAAAGGGACACAGACAAATTTAATGGGCAGTCCTGCAACACTTATTTGAGCTGTATCCTGACAGCCCAGTATTTGTGGCAGGGGTTCCGTGAAGAATTTAGGATCCCTGGTGTTATACTATGGAAGGAAGTGTGAGAGGCCAATCTGAAGTCTGCGCAGAACATAGAGGAAGTGGTGTGCAGAACCACTAAGGAGGTGTCAGCAGTTTGGGTGGCTAGACCTTTTAATCCATTGTCTTTGCCAAAACTTCAAGTGTCCCATAAGACGTAGTGCCCAACAGAGTGTCATCTTATTTCTTATCTTTCTTTCTGTAAAATTTTGTCAGGCATTTCTCTAGATGAAGATACAGTTTCCTACCCAGCTTTTGATGAGACTAAGCCAATTCTGAGGGGTTTTGGATTGGGAACAGTAATGACAAGATGTGACACTGAGATAATATATTGACTATTTCCTATTTATCGTGATGACTTCAACCTGCTGGGTATCTCCTTTGTTGACCAGAGCAAGGCAGTCCCAATGGGGAACTTGGTTTCTTGAGCTGCATTACTTACCTTTTCAACAATGTAGCCTTCTTGCCCTTTGGATATGAAGTTTTCTGCCAGTGGTGTGACTAGAGTTTGCATCACCCAGTATGGGATGCCAGTGTATCACTCCCATGATGGATCTCCTCCCATGTAGTGAGTGGGGCAAAGTTCCAGGTAGGTCTGGTGAGGTACCACCGCCCTAGCCTAGTGGTTTTTCAGCTATAACATTTGGTAGAATAGAGATACTTCAGTGCCATTTGTTTCATTGCATTCTGCATGAAATTCCACATTGAATGATATATAACATGAAGGAATTATTCAAAAATACCAATATTCTAAAAAATTGGGCTAGTAGTGGTGTCACTCCTCCCAGTGTGTCACCTGATGCGACCCCCCCCAGGGATACCAGTACTTCCTGCCATAAGTCCAGGAATTAAGTCTCACTATTGGCCTAGTCCATGTTTTCCTGAACTTCACACAGCGCAAAGAACACATTAAAAAAAATGTCTCCAACACACCTTGAAATAAAAGGAAAGAAAAGATTGACCAGGTAACACTTGTGACAGCTACAACATTTGCCAGCCAAGCAGTGTGCATTCCACACCCTGACCATGCAAGCTCAGAAAAGAGTAAGAACAAGATGACATAGAAATATGAATTTGACCCTCGACTCTAACTCTAATTTAACTGTATGGACTAATCCTGAATTAAAGATCAATAAGGACCCCCACCCTTTTATTGAGGGTCATGGTTGGATAGGCTCAGTTTTACTTTAGATCAGGTTATTAATCATGACCAGGAGATTTTCTCTTTTTCATGCCTAAGGGAGAAACATGGATTACCAGAATCCAATAACTGACAATAGTTGCAATGGTGGCACCTACTCGTGTTTAAATGTGACCCTTCAGCACTCCACCAATGACCTCTCAGACTCCACCAATTTTAGAGCTACTCTCAAATGAAAAGAAGTCAGTTATATTTGTTTAGAAATATTTGATGTCACTGAATAAATAAATAAATATGACAAACAGGCACTTAGAGCTAGTTGGAATGCAGAATTGGATCACCCTGTTCTGTATGATCAATGGACAATGGTATTAAAAATTTGTCTGCAATATCCATGGGTCTTAGATTATGTTTTGTTCTTTACATGTTCTTTTTTTCTTTCACACGAAATGAAAAATAAAGCTGGGGAGGTGGGGAGCAAGAACAAGATCCAATTGTTACAGAGCAGCCAAAAGAATTTTACCCAATTCTCGCAAGTATAGGATGAGAATCACTGGCATAGCTAGAGGAGGTGCAAAGCAGTACGTTTTGCAGGAAGTCTCACTGCAGCTTCCAAGCAGTCACTCCCACTTGGAGCTATTCACCTCCATTTTGCTTCCACTGCCCAGAATGGCTCCCAGGGGAAGGGAGCTTGCACGCTGCTTGCACGCTGCGGTGGGGCTCCCTGCAAAATTTACAGCTTTGGACCCCTCTAGCTATGCCACTGATGACAATCTTTGTGTCTCAAAGCCCAATCCTGAGCTCAATGCGCTGGCTCACCACTGGTGGTACTGCTGGGCGAGTGCCGGAGCTCTGCCGCTCGATGGTCACATGGACCACCGAGCAGCGGTGAGGTAGGTGGAGGCGTGGGGGAGGAGGGGAAGAGGCATTCCAGGATGGGGGGAGGCTTATCGTATCGTATCGTACTGTATCATACTCTATCTATCTATCTATCTATCTATCTATCTATCTATCTATCTATCTATCTATCTATCTATCTATCTATCCTAATCTAATCTGATCTGATCTGATCTGATCTGATCTGATCTGATCTGATCTGATCTGATCTGATCTAAACTGTTCATTCTCTTTCCATGGCTTGGGTAGTATCAAAAAGGACATATTCTTAGAAGTGTCCTCACACTCAATAACTTTGATTTCCTTGTTTGTCATGCTGTAGATCACTGGATTCTGCATGGGTGGAATATAATCGACTGTATCACAGTAAGGGCACAATCCTAACCAATTTTCCAGCACAGACATGGCTGTGCCACTGTGGTGTGCACTGCATCCTGCAGTGGGGAGGCAGTCAAGAGGGCCTCCTCAAGCTAAGGGCATGTTTGTTACCTTACCTTGGGGCTGCATTGCGGTTAGGTCAGTGCTGGAATGTTGGTTTGGATTGTGCCCTAAATGTCACATCCAGATATGACATGCATTGCAAGCTGGCCTGAAGTAGACAATATAAAGCAAACATAAGTGTGAAGAAGAGAGTGAGGTGAATGCCTTTTGCCTTCCTCCTGCAAAGATGATACTTGACCTAAAAGTAATGATCTAAAAATAAACAAGATTGACAGGTTTGGATGAAAGCATCCAGAATGATAAATGTGACTGGTATTCATGGAGGAGCTGACCATGAATGTGGCAACGATAACTGAAACAGACCTCTCAACTTGTTGAATTTGGATAAGCCAAGTTCTGGCAAAATCAAAGAACAACCGAAACAAGCCATTGCAAGTCATTTATGCACTACAGCTGGCATATTTCCAGAACGATGGGGTGATTTTCTGACAAGTAAAGTACGAGCAAGTCGCAACTATTCACTTCCATGAGTCTGTAATCAAATATTTTTTATAACCCACATTTACAGTCAAAAATGAATTATTCTTCTTTGAGATGAATTCCTAACACCCAAAAATTTTGACAAGGCAACTCTGATCTCCTGGTTCCTCATGCTGTAGATCATGGGATTCATCAAGGGTGGAAGCATGGAATATATTATGGTAAATGCCAAATCCAGATGTGAGGGAGAAGTAGAGGTAGGTTTGAGGTAGGCAAAACTTCTAGTAACTAAAAACGTGGAAAAGATAATGAGGTGGGGAATGCAAGTTGAGAAGGCTTTTCTCCTTCCTTGCACAGAAGGGATACGGAGAACAACAGCAAATATTCACACATAGGTTTCAACAATAAAAATAAAGCAGCTTAACCCCAGAGAAACCCCTAATGCAAGCACTACCATTTCAGTTAGGTACAAGTCAGAGCAAGCAAGCTTTAGTAACTGTGGGATTTCACAGAAAAACTGATTGACAACATTGGAGCAGAAAGGAGTTGCAAAAGTGCTACTTGTGTGTAACACTCCATAGTGTGTATAGGATTGCAGCCCTGGTTTATTAAGATTCAGTTCAGGCATTCTAATAGCCTGCCTTTCTGTTGAAGTAAATGGCATGAGCAGTGAAAAACAAGAGGAGAGGGTAATGGAAAATCAAAGTCCCTCCTTCATGATGAGGAAAAAAAAAAGTGTCATGGAGAAGAAGCTGCCCTCTTACTCAGATCTCCCCCTCTGATATGATATGTTGACCATATGAGTAGACATGATGTGTGTGAGCAGTTACTGCTATGGGGAAACCAATTGAAATACTACACATGCAGTTGAAAGGAAAGAAGACCAGATCACATACCCATTTTCTTCATAGATCTCTTCTGATCCCAATGCACATTCTCCTCCAATCACTTCCATGTATTTAGTTTACATGCTTAGTTTACATGCTTTATAATGCAATGCCATTCATATTTTATAGGCATTTAGGCAACTTACAAAACAAGAAATGAAACAGCCGTTTGTGCCTTGGCAAATGTGTACAAATTGTTCTTCTCCCCTTTTGGTTTTTTCAAAGTCACACACTGTGCCATGCTGCTGTGGCTCACAGAGGCTGTTCCTGGGAACTTTAACAGAGAGGTGAGTTGGATTCCTGGGGGATTGCTCCGAGCAGTCTATCACAACTCAGCAGAAGATAAAACCAAGGGGGGAAAAGTGGCTGTTCTTACGTGTCCCTTTTCCATCAAGTATTGCAAAGCTCCCAGAGCCCTGATGGATAAGATCTTGCTTCTCTTGTGGTGGATGTTAGATGACAACTTTATTCCTTTTGTTTTGGACACCAGATATGTGACGTTTCCAAACACTGGTGGCTCTGGGTCCCTGCCCCTAGAGAAGGAGCCTCCAAACTCTAGTCCTCATTGCACCAGGATGATGATCTCAGGCATGGTGGAGGAGAAGCTTCCCACCTCTGCAGTCAATCTTTGAAGAGAGTTACATGGAGCAGCTATTTCCACCACACATCATCCCAGAAGACTCTGTACCCCAATTTCCGGGGAAGGGGGTGGCTCCCCAGCACAACTCTCTGCAAAGATTGGCTGTGAACATAAGAGGCTACAGTGCAGAAGGATAAGGCTTTGCCACTATTGCATCTGAGATCATTTGCTGGTGCACTGGATCCAGCTTATGAACTGGAGTTTGGAGGCCCATACAGTACAGCACAAGAAAAGTCTTACCCTCACACTCCCCTCCCCACTTCTCTGTTAATCAACATGCCCTAGCCTTGTCTCACCTTGCCTACTAGTCCACTAATCACGGGTATGAAGCAAAGATACCATCCTGCACATTTTCCTTCAGGGACTGGCACAAATGTGCAGATGGTATCTGTTGCTACCCATGCCTCTCTGCAGGGAGACTGTAAGTATTAAGTATTAATACTTACTTATGGGGGGATAGTGGAGTGTTTGGGGCACAATGGAAGAGCAGGGATAAGGCCATTTACATTATGGGTGATGCCAGGCCAAGAGCAGTGAAGGCAGCACTCAGGTTGGCCTGCATCACAGTTCTGGGGCACTGCCTAGAAGCCATTGGGAGCTGGATGAGAGCCAATAAATTTAAATGAATTCCAGAGAAGTCAGAGGTGCTCCTGAGCTGGAAGGCCATGATGTGGGTAATAGATCTACAATGGGTAGGGAGAGGCAACCCTCTGGGCATTTCTCCATCAGGACCTAATTCTCTGCCCCAGTATAACCAACAAGCGCTGGTGAGCATGTTGAAGTTGCTGGAGGCCTGCAGAGCTCCGTTTCATGCATGTGCTGTTTGCCTCCGCCAGGGACTACACCACCTCTGGATCCTGGGACAATTGCAGGACATTCATCTCAGGACTCATTAGAAGTCTGGCTGCAGGAGATGGTAGGTGTTCTGGGGCCAGGTGTAATGACCATGTCTGCTGAGCTGTGCGCTCCCGAATCTGTGTCCTCTCCAGGTGCAGCACCAGCACTTGCCTCTCACAGGTCAGCTGCAGCGGCCCTGTCCAAGTTTGCTACCCTTTTTCATGAGTGGCTAGAGCAGCAATTTTTAGTATGCCGTGGCGCATTGGTTTGCTGTGAATGGTCTGCAGGTGTGCTGTGGGGGCTTAGGGGACAGTCATTTCTTTGTAGGCCCATTGGGGATAGCGACTCCCCCACCAGCAGCATGATGTGCTTTGTCAACTGTCAAAATACTGAGGATATGCCTTAACAATTTGAGCACCTTGTCAGTGTGCCATGAGGTGGAAAAGGTTGAAAATCACTAGGCTAGAGTATTTTTCTACCCTTCAATTTCATATAATGTGCTGTATAACAACAGTCACGCCACATCCCTTTCCACTTATTTATAGTGATTTTCCCCTGCTTTGAATTCCTCACATGCTCAAAAGACATTAAGGGCCCAGTTCTCTCCCCCCCACCATTGTACATGGTGCAGCTGTGCTGCCAGAGCTTGTGCTGCATGCAATGGTGGTGGTGGTTGGGGAACCAGACGGCCTGAGAGAGTTAAGTAAAACCACTTTTCACTTACCTCTCCATAGGCCACCTGGCGGTTGATGGTTCTCGAACCTATGCCAGCTCTTTTGCTGGTATAAGTCCAAGGAAAGTCTGGGCAGATATATATTATATTTCAGGGCAGGGAGTGCATATAAATATATATATTTAAACTTGCTTCCTTGAAGGCCTTCCGGCTGACTATGGGTCCTCTGAGACCCACGCCAGCTATGTAGATGGAGTACATCTGAGGAGAGAAAGCAATGGAGCAGGCTTGAAAATAGAAGAGAGGATCTTGGTGTAAGTTGCTCCCACCAGGATGCACTCCCTCTCCAGCCCCTGCACTCCCCCTCCTGACCCTCCTCTTCCTAGCCCACAGCCCACCTTCACTGCCAACTTACCTTCTCTGTTGCAACCCAAGTGGGCCATTGTCATGCACAGGGAGCCACAGCAGTGGAAGCAGAAGCTGCCAGTTCCTGTGGACTTGGGGGCAGCATGGTGGTGACCCCTGCTGATTACAACAGCAGAAGGCAATGTCTGCTGTTGTTCTCAAGGGATAGGATTGGGTCCTAAGCCTTTGTGGCCTCCAAGAAGGACACGCCTTAACTCAACCAAGCCCAGGAAACTCCTGGTTGCACATTAAGAAAATATTCCAGATACTGTTATTCACCCAGAAATATCTTTGTATTCTTTCCCCAAAGTCCTATTACTACCCGTCTTATGGAACATTCATTTCCCATTGAGTGAGTCCATGCTATGTGTTTTGGTAGTCTCTTCCTCCATCAAAGACTTCCATTCTGTCCATTTTTGATGTGGTTTTTCCAGCCTGGACAGCCTGGGGGAGTGTATGGGCAGGGAGGGGTAAGTGAGAAGCAAAATGGGGGAGAGAAGGGGCAGATCCTGGTGGCACCAGCATGAACCAGGTTCCTAATGCCAATCCTTTCCCTGGTCCCTCTCCCTTAATCTTGATTCTGCACCAGCAAAATGGTATGTTTTGCAACACCTGGGAGGCAGAAGAGGGGCCTGCACCAGCACAAGGCATTACCTTAAGATTGGCTGCCCATTGCAATCATAAAGCAGGTTACCCAAGTGACACAACAGAACAACAGCTCAAGTTTCTACTACATTTAAGGACAAACAGGAGAGCATGTAACTGTGGCGTACTGCAAAAGCATAGATAGACTTCACTAATGCAGAAAGGAATCTCAAACATGCAATGTCTCTGCAGCACTGCAGAGAAAGAACCAGTACTCTAAGTACTACCCAAATTTTGCAGTGCAGTTCTGCTTTTCATCACCTTCTCATACTGCAACACATCACAAACAGCAGTGCACCAGTCATGGCTATAAGAAGGAATAAATTAGATACTTTCAAGAAGTAAGATGTAAATAATGGATCCAGAATAAGAAAGGCATTCAGGAGGAAATTGACTCAGCATGTGGTTGGTCTGTGGAACTCCTTGCCACAGTATGTGGTGATGCCATCTGACCCTCATGCCTTTAAAAGAGGATTGGACAAATTTCTGGAGAAAAAGTCCATCATGCGTTACAAGCCATGATGTGTATGTTCAACCTGCTGATTTTAGAAGTAGGCTACCTCAGAATGCCGAATGCAAGGGCGGGCACCAGGATGCAGGTCTCTTGTTGTCTTATGTGCTCCCAGAGGCATCTGGTGGGCCACGGTGAGATACAGGAAGCTGGACTAGATGGGCCTATGGCCTGCTCCAATGGGGCTGTTCTTATGTTCTAATATCTATGAATCTGGAAATACAAGATGAAGAGAATTCCAACATCCTGTTGAATTTGAACAAGAAAATAGAAGCCAAATCCTATTAAAACCCGAGGAAAACAATTGCACCATGAAGCCATTAAACTTAATTTAAGCAATCATATTGAAACATTTTGAGAATGGTGGGATTATTTTGTAACACACACACCAATATTAAAATTCATAACAATTGATTCATTTCACAGATTTCAATGAGTCTCCCAAGTTTGCAATTAAGCAAGTTGAGAGTCCACATCAACAGAAAAAAATGAAAGATTCTGCTCCTTACATGCATTCCTCATTCCCAACAGTTTTGACAAGGCAACTTTGATCTCTTTGTTTCTCATGCTGTAAATCACTGGATTCAGCAGGGGTGGAACCATGGAGTAGATGACGGTAAATGCCAAACCCAGATGGGTTGGAGCAGCAGAGGTGGGCCTGAGATAGGCAAAGCCTCCAGTGACTACTAATGTGGAGAAGATAATGATATGGGGAAGGCAAGTTGAGAAGGCTTTTCTCCTTCCTTGCACTGAAGGCACTCTGAGGACTACCATAAATATCTGTACATAGGTTACAATGACAAAAATAAAGCAGCATAATCCAAGAAGAGCCACAAATGCATCTACCCCAGTTTCAATCAGATACACATCCAAGCAGGAGAGCTTTAGTAACTGTGGTGTTCACAAAAAAACTGGTTGACAGCACTGGAACAAAAAGAAATTGAGAAAGTACTACCAGTATGTAACACTCCACACAGAAAACTACCAAGACACACACCCACAACCATTTCAAGGCAGGCTTGTTTGTTCATCACCAGCTCATATCTTAATGGATTGCAAATAGCAACACACCGATCGTAGGCCATGACTGTGATGAAGAAATCAGATGATATAAAGAAAACAAACAAGAGGGCTTGAGCAACGCACCCAGAATATGAAATGTGCCTGGTATTCATGAATGAATTGGCTGTGGTTTTGGGGATTATGACTGAAACGGATCCCACATCAAGAATGGCCAGGTTCATCAGGAAGAAGTACATGGGGGTGTGCAGACGGTGGTCAAAGGCTACAGCGGAGATGATGAGAAGGTTTCCCATTACGGTTGCCAGGTACAATACCAGGAACAGAATGGTGTGGAGAATCTGCAGTTCCCAAATATCTGGGAATTCCATAACAAAAAGTCCAACATGGTGGAACGCTTGGCAGTGGGCTGCTCATTTCTCAGAAGCGTGATGGCTGCGGAACGAAACAGAAAGACACACATTGAAATTATAGCTCAAAAGTGAGATAAATGAAGCTGCAATGCTCATCGTTCAGATGCTAGCATGATTTAACTATTGGCAGACTTGTGTATAACGCTGCAGTGCCGTACCATGGTTTCACAAACTGACATGACTTCAGTATTTTTATTTCCAATACTATAAGTCATGCCATTTTTATTCTCATGATTATTACCATCATCCTATGGTATATGCTGAATCGCTTACTAACTTTCTCAATACAGTACCCCAGTTGAGGGGGGGGGGCATATTAAAATCATTTTTCAATACTTGTGAGAAAAAAGTGCAGCAGACTATCTACTAAATATCCTGAAAGCCCTTCCATGGATTAAGCATCCATACATTGTAGGATCCATAGACATAATCAGAAGCAAGTGAAAAAAAAAAATCAATATCTTTCCAAAATCATGTGTCGCAAAACTGGACAACAACCCTTTGTACCGAATAGCTAAGCATCAACATTCTGTAGTAATTAAAGCACGGGTCCAGCAGGGAGTAGGACAGAAGGAAGGAAGGAAGGAAGGAAGGAAGGAAGGAAGGAAGGAAGGAAGGAAGGAAGGAAGGAAGGAAGGATATATAACTTACTGATTTTTTTCATACATATCTTCCTCCTCAAATACATTTTCTCTTTCTACCTCTTCCATGTGTTTCATTAGGTCACATATTTTAAAGTAATACTACTCCTGTTTTCTGGACATATCATCCCACTTAAAAAATAAAAATATGTAATAAGAAATCAAACAGCATCTTATTACTTAGCAAGTATGTACAAATCCTTATACCCTTTCCCTTTGAAATCATCCATTGTGTCAGCCTCCACCAGCAGTTAAAGGCTGTGACTGGAAACCCATTTATAACTGATTCATGTTCTTGGAGAATTACACTCAGGAGACCAACACATCTAAGGTCTGGCTCAGTTGGTAGAGCTGCCGCCTTGTATGCCTGAAGATCTGAGGCTGCCAGATCGAAACAACCGGAAGTACCCCAGAACTGACGACATGCTGATATACTGATGAGCTGACCTTCAGTGGCAGAGAGGAGTTGCCGTCAAGTGGAGGGTGGAGGCGAAGGGCCAGACCAGGAAGGAATCCAGCTGGAACGAGGAGTTCTATGAAAGACTAGAACTATTCAATTGTAAAAAGCCCTACGGGGTTTTAGAACAGCCTGCCTATGTAAACCACTTTGGATTAAAGCAGGGGTGCTCAATAAGTCCATCTCGATCTACCAGTGAATCACGAGGCAAAATGAGTTGATTGCAGGCTTCTCTCCCATCCACGCATCCCTGGGAGTGAGCCCCATCCTGGGAGTGACGCATCCCTGGGAGTGAGCTCCTCTCCACGCATCCCTGGGAGTGAGCCCCGTCCTGGGAGTGACGCATCCCTGGGAGTGAGCTCCTGTCCACACATCCCTGGGAGTGAGACCCGTTGACTCTACTGGGGCTGACTCATGAGTAGACTTTGAGAGGAGCTGATTGCAGATTTCTCTCCCGTCCACACATCCCTGGGAGTGAGCCCCGTCCTTGGAGTGATGCTCCCTGGGAGTGACGCATCCCTGGGAGTATGCTCCTGTCCACGCACCCCTGAGAGTGAGCCCCGTTGACTCTACTGGGGCTGACTCGAGAGTAGACCTTGAGAGGAGCATTTGGCAGGCTTCTCTTCCATCCACGCATCCCTGGGAGTGAGCCCCATTGACTCTACTGGGGCTGACTTACCTTTCCCCTGTTTTTGCACTGGTATGTATGGAGATCTGCCCCCCCCAACTTCCATCTGTTGGTTCTGTGTGCAAGGGGTTTTGCACTGGTCTTGCTGTGATGTCTATATAGAGATCTTCCCTCCCCCACACTTTTCCCCTGTTTTTGCACTGGTCTGTATAGAGATCTGCCCCCCCCAACTTCCATCTGTGTGCAAGGGGTTTTGCACTGGTCTTGCTGTGATGTCTATATAGAGATCTTCCCTCCCACACACCTTTCCCCTGTTTTTGCACTGGTCTGTATAGAGATCTGCTCCCCCCCCCCCCACTTGTATTGGAATTGAGGAAGATCTGGTGAGGAGGTGGTGGTGAGATGTGGTGTCAGCAGTGGCCCCTTTAAGGGTAAGGCCTGGGCATCCAGCAGAGTGTGCTGCACAGCTGCAGCCACTTGAAGGCAATAGGGCCCTCAGGGATATAAGAGCACCTGAGGCAGGAAGGGCTTCACTTATTTATGTGAGTCAGCCTTTTCCTACATGAAGATCATTAAGTCCAAGTACCATTCCACCATGACTGATGAACATTTGGAAGTGTGCTTGAGGCTGGCTGTCAGCAGCTACTGTCCAGACTATGCATCCTTGGCTGATTCACTTCAGTGCAAGTTATCAAAGTAAACTCAAGTAATTACAAAAAATGTTTATAGTTAATTATGTTGTGTTGTGCAATATTGGCACATGCAAGGTACACCAACATACATTGTACACATAAATGTTATATGTTATGATGGTGCGAACATTGTAAAAAAACTCTGGTAGATCTCCAGACCTTGCTGGATTTCAAAGTAGCTCTCGAGCCAAAAAAGTGTGAGCACCCCTGGATTAAAGTCTGAGGAGAAATCTGAGGACCAAAGAAAGGCGGTATATAAATACCTGTAAAAATATAAATAAATATAAGCAGAAAAGGAAGATAAAAAAAGAAGTTCGTAAGCTTCAGCGATAGAGAAATAGCATATACGTACAATGGATGAACCCCAATCTATTTTTCAATGTTTACATATTATATTTTCTCTATATACAGGGGTATCTTTATGCTCAATGTGTGTGCCACCGATGCAGTTGCCTCAGCTCATATTTTACTGTTGGTGGGTATTTATCTGTTGTTGTGGATATTGATCTCTCCTTCTTTGTTCCCCATTATGTTAGAAGATGCAGAGTAAGGGTGAATTTGCATGTTATGTGTAGGCTGCAACTTGTTGGGGTAGCCCACATGGCGGACGAGAGTAGCATAAAGTGAGACTGGCATATTTATTTATTTAAATATGAATGAGTTTTCCATGCTAAACTTGTGCCAAAGGCGAGAAACTAATTAACTTCAGAAGAGTTTTTAAAATAAAAAATTTATCAATCAAGCAACACAAATAAAACAGTGATAAGATCACAATAAAAACCATACAGTCTTAAGGTCAAACACTTATCAACTCAACCCTTCCTCCTTCTGTGGCTTCCACAGAAAATCAACCTTTTTCAATTTCCTTTTATCCTAGCTGGAAAAATGTTTTGAGTATAGTGATCCCTCCTGATCCATGCCTTTGGCATGAGTGGATTTCAGTCTCAGCAGGTGCTGCTGACCCCACAGTGGGAGGGCCTCACACAGCAGCAAACCTCCCATTAGAAGAATGGGGCAAATGCCCAGGTGCAAAACTTGTGTGTCTCCAGGATCGCGCCGGAAGCCTGAATGAGGCTCCTGACGTGGTTGGAAACTGCACACACATCATGGTACAACCGTGATGCATTTTTATTTATTTCTATTGTTTCAAAATTGCTTAGTTGTGAGTAACAGCCATACAGGTTTAGGTGGATATAGCTGTAATAATTTACAATGGCTGTGAATAGCGATTACCCACTCTACCAGACATTGTCTCTGTTATAGAAAGATGGGTGCAATCCTACCCTGTGCTGGAACAGGCAAGCCAAGAGGCTCAGCCAAGGGTAAGGGGAAACATTTCCCCTTACTCCCTGGAAAGGCACCCTGGCCCCTATGGGTCTCCTTGGACTTGCACCATCTTTGGAGGTGGTGCAAGCCCAAGGAGAGCGGAGCAGCTTCAAGCTGCTCCAAACTCCCTGGGAATGGGGGCTGGGATCCAGCATAACTTCTGGCTCCAAGCCCTGCCTCCCGCTCCCCATCCACCCGTCCCCAGGGATGCCCATCGCCCGTCCTCCACCCCACCCCAGCCGGGCCGACACAAGGCTCGCTGAGTAAGCCACCATGAAGGCTGGATTCAACCTCCGTGTGCCAGCGCACCTCTGTGCACTGGTGCGGCTTGCTCATGAGGAGGCGCAAACATGCTTTATGGCACATTTGCAACCCTCCAGGGCCGGCGCAAGGGTGCCTCTGGTTTGTGCCCTGTGATGTACAACACCAGCCCTCAGCAGGTGCCATGAATCGAATGTGGCCCCCAGGTTGAAATGAGTTTGACACCCCTGACTGTTAGGGTTTTTAGGGTGCAATCCCAAAATTGTGTTGGGTCGGTGCAAGTCCCTTGCGCCAGCCCAGTGGTGTTGCAAAAGTGCTGCAAAGCATTTTCGTGCCACTGCTTGAGGAGGGAAATTGGTGCATGAACATGCTTTGGCCTCCCGAGACTGACATGCAGGCCAAAGCACCAGCGAACCGGTAAGGATGCAATGGCCAAGTCAGGATGATGCAGAGGTCGGGGGGGGTGGAAGGGAGAGGGGCAGGAAGGAGGCATTTTGGGGTGGGGGAGGGCGGGCTAGCCTGTGGGCGGGTTGTGGGTGAGAGGGAGATGGGGCCAGGATCTGGCACTTGTGCTGGATTCTATCCCTGGACCCTGGTAGTCCGGAGCAGCTCCAGGCTGCTTGGATCTGTGCATCCTCTTTAGGTGGCACAGATCTGAGTAGCCCCATTGGGGCTGCTGTGTTGTTACTCAGGGTAAGGGAAAGGAATTCCCCTTGCCTCAGACTGAGCTGCAGCTGGCCCAACCCTGCTCTGGATGCGGGGCAGGCCTGCTGGCCTGCTCGCTCCAGGGCAGGTTAGAACTGGGCTGCCCAACTGTTTTATTAAGGGCGCAATCCTTACCCCTTATGTCAGTGTTTTCCAGCCCTGGCATAGCGGTGCCAATGGGACATGTGCTGCATCCTGCAGTTGGGTGTCACTCACGGAGGCCTCCTCAAAATAAGGGAATGTTTGTTCTCTTACCTCTGAGCTGCACTGACATAAGGGGTTAGGATTGCGCCCTAAATCTGTATCTTTGCCATTACATGTTCATTTAAGAGATATCTTGTGACTTTGAAGATGCCCCCTTGCCTGTCTTTGAATGGATTCTCTCTGACGATGGTCTTCACACTTAGCCCCAAAGATCCCTTGTTTCCCTGGCTACTCCTTAAAAGAAAGTCATGGCTGGGGAGGACTTAACTATCCCAAGCCTTCTGAAGCCAACTCTGCACTCTTTTAGTTACTAATTTGAGCACCAATGCATACATAAAAAGCACATCCAGTAACACAATACACCAATATGTTCTCAAAAAGTTACTTGAAGCCCAAAAGCTTGCAGATAGCAACCTTAATGTCCTTATTCCTCATGCTGTAGATTACTGGATTCATCATGGGTGGAACCACAGAATACATGACAGCAAATACTATATTGGTGTGAGATGAAGTGTGTGGGATGGGTCTCAGATAGACCAGTGCTCCCATGAATAGAAACATGGAGAAAACTATGAGGTGGGGAAGGCACGTTGAGAAAGCCTTTTGCCTTCCCTGCGATGTGGGCATTTGCAGCACGGCACTGAAGATCTTTACATATGTTATGACAATAAAGAGGAAACAGCCAAAAGCAATGGCCACGCCCACACCAAGGAGCACATCTTCAAGTAAGTATAAATCAGAGCAGGAGATCTTTACTAGCTGTGGGACCTCACAGAAAAACTGGTCAACCACATTGGAGCAGAACTTCATGGCAAAGGTGGTAGCAGTGTGCAACATCGCATAGAGGATACCAGTAAGCCATGCACTGGCTGCCATTTGAATGCAGGCTTCTTTGTTCATCACCATCTCATACCGCAGCGGATTGCAGATGGCAACGTGGCGGTCGTGTGCCATGACGATGAGGAGCGTGAAATCTGAAGTCACAAAGACGAGAAATAAATACGCTTGAGTAACGCATCCCAAGTAAGAAATTATCCTGGTATTCATGAGGGAATTTGACATTGATTTAGGTATGGTGACAGAGACAGACCCCAGGTCTGTCACCGCTAAGTTCATCAAGAAGAAGTACATGGGAGTGTGAAGGTGTTGATCGAGAGCAATTGCGGAGATGATAAGAAGGTTCCCTGCAACCGCAGCCAAGTACAGAACCAAGAAGACCACAAAGTGTGCCATCTGTAGTTCTCGGGCATCAGAGAATTCCAGGAGTAAAAATTCTGCCACAGAAGTTTGGTTGGACATTTTTTTCTCTGAGTTTTAAAGTTCAATGTGTTCTATGGGAGAAATAAGAAAATAAAATAAAATAAAAAGGATGTTGAAATGACTGGTCCAAAAAACAATTTCCCCTGGAGCACAAAGATTTCTGCACACTTAATCAAGGGATGTCAAGGAAGCGGACAAGACTTGGTGGTGCTGAAGCCTGCTTGCGTTGAGGGGGGCCAAACAGAGTAGCTTTCTATTTGAACCTATCTTTTTTCCAAGCACATTTTACTGGAATTCAAAAAATTTGAGGGTTGCATGAAGGTGAAACAGGGATGAAGAGATTATCTTCATGGTTTTTCTGATAGTCTACCTGAGGTTCCATTCCATTTGAACCCTGTCAGGTACAAAGAAATTTGACATAGACCAATCAAGATCAACAATGTCTATGCAGAATGATGTAGGTTCTCTAAGGTTTCAGACAGGGGACTTTTTGTTTGTGCACCATCCAATGAACACTCGAGACAACAGATATGGGAGAAAGGGCCACTTTATTAGCAGTTACAACAGAAGGGGAGGCTGAGACCTGCAGTTGCAGAGGCAGCAAAGCCCCCCTGTGGTGCAGAGGCGGGACCGCTGGGCAGTACCAGAAACACATCTGCCCCCAGGCTGGCATGCACCTGACTCCAAGCCACGCCCCATTCCTAGGCGGTGTGGCTCATCCAGGTCTGTCCCTTAAGGGGAAGGCAGCCGGACTGCGGGCTGTACCGCCTCGAGCCACTGAGCCTCTGAGGTGGACCCCACGGTCCCGGCCAGAGCCCCATCTATGTCCTCATGCCACTGAGCCCCTGAGGAATGCAGTTGGGTTCTGCCCTGCCTGAAGGTGCACGCCAAAGTCCTTTTCATGCCTCCTAACCAACACCACCTGCCCTCTTAAAATGACCGATGATAGTTGGAAGGGGAGAAAACCTCTTGCCCCTGACAGTCTGGGGTAGGCGAAAAAATTCCCTGCCATCTGCCAATTTTGGCAGGCAGCAAAAAATTCCTACCCGGCCCCGAATGGCGGCCAGTAAAACTCAGACTGCAAGAAGGGCGGGTAGGTGGGTGTCCACACAGCGCCCACGTCTGAAGGAGGAAGAGGGCTGGGTGCTGTGCCCTTAAAACACCTCTGCTTCTGCCCAGATCCAGCCCTCCTCCAATCCCCCATGGGGGAGGAGACTCTTGTGTTCCAGGCCAGGCTAAACAAACCCCAATCACCCTGCTGTAATTGGGCAATTGGCATTCCAGCAGAATCTGGAAAGGCAGGAATGGAACCTGAGACCTTCTGAGTGAAAAACCATATATTCATCCACAAAGTTATATGTTGAGGTGGATTTTTTAGGTGATAACAAAATAAAAACATATAACATCGCTTTCTGCACTTCTTTTTTGGAAAAAAAAAGAAAAGGAAAAAAATGAAAATTTGCAAAATAATAAAGCCATTCTCTAATACCACTACATATTCTCTAACACCTCTACATACATGTGGCTGCATCTACTGACACTATACCCCTTACATCACCTACCTAGTACACTTTTAAAGTAATTATAATTTATAACTAGATTATAACTAGATTATAATTTATAATTATAATTTATAAAAATGCGCCCTTGGAATAAAAAGAGATAGAACCACTTTTTGCACTACTAACTTTGGAAAACACCAAAATCTGTGAAAAAATAAAATCATTTTCACCCACCTCTAGTTATATATGCATAGACAGAGTATAATTACGTATTGTATTTCATAGTTATCTATAAATTACAGATTATTATCATTCATAATGTTTCCTGCTCTCTGCCACACTTTGCAATTTTATGCCGATCAAGCAATGCAAGCAGTTGATTGGGGTTTGTTTGGCTGAACCTGGAACACGAGAGTCCCTCCCCTGTGAGGGGATTGGAGGAGGGCTGGGGCAGGGCTGACTCAGAGGGCTCTTAGGGAACCCGCACCCAGCCCTCTTCCTCCTATGCACGTGGGCACAGTACTGACACCCACCCGCCCACCCTAAAAGTATTCTGAGTTCTACTGGTCGCCATTTGAGGCCGGGTAGGAATTTTTTGCTGCCTGCCAGGATTGGCCAATGGAGGGTAGTTTATTCGCCTACCCCTGACTGTCAGGGGTCGGGGGATTTTCCTCTACTGACTAACATTGGTCACTTTATGAGAGCAGGTGGTGCAGGTTAGAAGGCGTGAGATGGACTGTGGCGCAGTGGCGTAGCTAGCGGGGGACAGGGGCAGTCAGCCCCGGGTACCGTCCTTGGGGGGGTGTAACACCACAAATGCCCCAACATCGCTAACATCGTGAAGGTTAGGATTAACCCCATCATGCCATATAATGTTGGATGTGGAATTTCCAGCGGAAAGCATTGCAAAAAATCGGATTGTAATATCTCCCTTCCATCAAAAGTTATGGCCAAAAAACCTGAAACCAAAAAATACATTGAATCCTATGGAAAATTAAACTGAGCCATATCACACGTTTACTTGCGCGTAGACAAATGTGCCGTAGTTAGTTGGAAAGGGCAGGCTGAGAGGAATCCAATGAGACTAGAATGTTTTCTATCCAATGAAAGCAGCCCCCAAAAAACATCCAACAAGGAAGTTCCTCCCTCCAAGCAGGCGAATGTATTGAGCCCTATGGAAAGCAAAAGGAACCCACAGGTTCACGTTTACTCGTGAGTAAGCAAATCTGCCTTGGCTCCTGTTCAAGTCAGGCAAAGGGGAATACAAGGCTAGCTGCATATATCTAATCTAATGAAAGTGGATCTCAACAAATGTTCCAGAAGGCAGCCCCCCCCCCCCCAAGAATAAACCAGAGGCTTGAAGCTTGAGTTGGTAAGGTGGGCACTGGGGAGGGCTGAAATCACACTGCTTTATTTGTGTGTGTGTGTGGGGGGGGTGTTATTGCAGGCAGGCTAATTCACTTGGTGAAACAGGGCTGGCTTCCCCTTATTTATCTGTTTTTCTTTAATTTAATTATTTATAATTATTTTATTTTACTTGATGATGTAGTCATCACATGTCATCACATCACAGCTATGACATCACTTCCGGTGGTTCCTGGACACATTGTAATTCTAAAAAGTGGGTTCCAGTGTTAAAGTTTGAGAACCACTGCCTTAACTCAAAACAGGCCAATGAGACATCTGGGGGGGGGGGGGGTGACACCCTAGTGACCAAAATTCTAGAAATTGTGGCTTTTAGGAATAATACCATCATGTTATATACCATTTGATGCAGAATTTCATCCATTGCTTGTGGGGAAATATTGACTGCATTTATTTTTCTGGCCATTTTTATTATTCATGCCATGTCATGACTATTACTATCTCTGTCTCACCTACTTCACAGGGTTGTGGTGAGGACAAAATAAGGGGAGGAACCATGCACACCACCCTGAGCTGCTTAGAGGAAGGGTAGTATAAAAAGTGAATTAATTAATGAAACAATATATTTACTTAAGTAATTAATTAAACAATATAGTTAATGAAACAATATAATTAATTAATGAAACAATTTAATTAATTAATTTATGAAACAATATAATTAATTAATATCGGCTGACAAAAATTTATTGGCCCTGGGTGTGAAATGACCTAGCTACGCCTCTGCTGTGGCTGACCCCTCCTTATGGCAGTTGGTGCGGGGTAGAAGGCATGAACTGGACTTTGGGGTGCACCTTCAGGCAGCATAGGCAGGGCAGAACCCACTTGCAGTCCTCAGGGGCCCTATGGCACAAGGACATAGACAGGACCCTGGGCCACAACTGCAGGGTCTGCCTCAGAGGCTCAGCAGCTGGAGGTGGCATGGCCCGCAGTCTGGCTGCCTTCCCCTTACAGGATAGACCTGGATGAGCTGTGCCGCCCGAGAAAGGGGCGTGGCTTGGAGTCGGGTGCACAACCAGCCTGGGGGACAGATGTGATTCTGCTGCCTTCCAGTGGTCCAGCCTCCGCACCACAGGGGCTTTGCTGCCACAGCAACTGCAGGTCTCAGCCACTCCCTTCTGTATTATAACTGCTAATAAAGTGGCCCTTTCTCCCATGTCTATTGTCTTGAATGTTCATTGGGGGTGCACAAATAATGGAAAGTTTGTTTTATATAAGTGGAATACCTTTTTTTCTTTTTATAAAAATGTATTTTGCTAGGAGCTGGGGTGAAACAGGGTATGGCATGAACCTGCTTGAAGTTGGAGGCTTCAGATTGAATCCTACAAGACTTGTAATTCCATGCAAACCTCTTTATAACAGATTGAATCATAAGAACATAAGAAGAGTCCCGCTGGATCAGGCCAAGTAGCCATCTAATCCAGCTTCCTGTAGCTCACAGCGGCCCACCAAATGCCCGAGGGAGCACACAAGACAACAGACACAACCTGCATCCTGGTGCCCTCCCCTGCTTCTGGCAATCAGAGGCAGCTTGCCTCTAAGACCAAGAGCTTACACATACGTACTTACTATGACTTGTAACCCGTAAAGAATTTTTCCTCCAGAAATTTGTCCAATCCCCTGTTAAAGGCATCCAGGCAAGATGCCATCACTACTTCCTGTGGCAAAGTGTTCCAGCAACTAATTACATGCTGAGTAAAGAAATATTTTATTCTCTCTGTCCTAACTCTCCCAACACTCAACTTTCGTGGATGTCTCCTGGTTCTGGTGTTATGTGAGAGGGAAAAGAGTGTCTCTCTATCCACTCTGTCCATCCCTTGCATGATTCAAGTTCAGTGGGCTCTTTTAAGACTCCGCTTGTCATGCTGAGGAAGGAAAAAAATGTGGATAAAAAAAATAGAAGTACTTTAATTTTTGCCTTTTCCAAGCCAGAAGAACTTGACCCCTATAACATCTATTGCTTCTCCTTGTCAATATTATTTTTTAAGCAGACCATTTATACCCTCAGGGAAAAATCAAAACAAAAGAAATAAATCCCCAAATTTCTGATGTCAATTTGCCATTCTGCCTTGTGCAAACAATTTCCACTTGCTAAATCTGTAATCAATCCCTATATTTCCAGTTTACTTTGATTAGTGCAGGATTTCATACTAATGAACCCTTGTGATGTGAGAAGAAGTTCCACATGCAAATGGGAGAAGAGGTTCCCCTTTCTGCTGATCCACCCTTCCTGCTGCAGCCCCTCATCTCTATATGTTGTATAGAGATTCTGCATACCACATGGGTCTTTTAGTATGCTCTGTTCAGTATTTGGAAGTAGATTGGGGGGCACAGGGGCCTGCAGAGGGAAGGGGACATGGCTGAAATCAGGATTCAGTGTCACCATCTGCATTGATTCTCAACCATTATAGCATGCATATTTGGTTCTAAACTTATCAGTCAGCTGAAAACAATGCAGATGCCAGATATGAAGAGTGACAGGCTCAGCCCTAAGAATCTTCCTAACATGACACTCCTAATACACGTAAGATTACTTGTGTCTGAACAGTTATTTGCCTGAATAAATTGGATGCAGTGAGAGAAAGCCTGAGTGAGAGAATGAATGAATGAATGAATGAATGAATGACTTACCCCTTTGCTTCAGAGATATCTCCAAATCCACTCCAGATATCATGCTAACCATTCTTAAAGTGGCAACAACACCTTGACTCGACTTCTAGAATTTCAGACAATCCGTAACATATTGGAAATAAAAAATCACTTTGTGTATATTTGTCTATCCGCTTCATGGTATTTCCACCCTTATGTGTTTCTTAACTAGGCAGTGTCCCCATCTCCATTGGCAGTGACACATGGTCCATGCTGAGACAAGATGTACTGAAATCTCTGATGCGTTCTTGGAGATTTGCTCCCAGGAGTCCACCCCAATTAAGCAGAAGAGGCTGTCAGGAAAACACACAAACATAACAAAACCTTAACTCTGGCAAAAAGTGTGCTAAAGTACTGACATGGGAAGTCTGCCTCTGCAGGTGGTGTGAACAAGTCAACACTTCTGCTCCATAAGAACCACTTTATCAACTCCCCTAATGTCTCTCTATCCATATTGACCATATAGCACCAATCTGGTATCAGCTGTTATCAGTCCCTGTTTGCTTCTAGACCTGATTCAAAGGCTGGCATTACCTTTAAACCTCTACATCAGTTATTTTCAACCATTTTTTGAAAATTTTTATAGTCTGGCACAGGTATCCCACAGGAATTTGGGGGAGGATCATTTATTAGTTGGGCCATTGCAGGATGTGAGCCCCCCACTGGCAGCATGGTATGCCTTGTCAATTGCAAAAAAAAAGAAAAGAAAGGAAGGGTGTGCCCTTAAAATTTAATGTCTTGTCAGTATGCCATGAGATGAAAAAGGATGACACTGTGGATCTTTTGATCTGCTGCCATAAGGCCCAAGCTGCTGGTGTGCCAGGTACTTTGCTGTTCTATGGGCTGCTGCTGCCAGCACAAAGCCCTAGAAGCTTTACTTGTGCGACATAGGCCAGCAAAAATTCTGCTGCTGTTGGTAAGTCTGTGATGGGGACAGAGAGGGGCAGAGATATGGGGATTGGAATGGGGAGCTGGCCAAGCCAGAGGCAGGATGGGAAGAATCTTGGTGGCAGCCATATTCAGCTCCTATTCCCCCTTCCTAGCCTGATCACGGCCCCTGAGTCTTACTAAGCCTTACCCCAGCTGAATTGCTGGGGTAGGTTTGAGGAGACCAATTGGGAACCAGGTGGTCAACAGGGAGGTAAGTAAAAATGTTCTTTGCTTACCTCCCCTGGGCTATCTGGTGACTTCCCACCCATAGCAAGGAGTGTGTGTTCTGTTGGTGGAACTGCCTGCTCTGGGCTGGCATAGGATTGGGATGTTAGTCATGGATCTAGCCTAATATCTCTTTCAAGATATAAGATAGCCACTTGCTATCATCATTCATTCTACACCTTCTTCCCTTGACTGAAATGCTGGCAACCTTCAAATTTCACTGTTTCAATCCTCCAGGTGACCTGTGCAGCTTTAATGGGATGAGGGCAAGGCTGACCCAAGTTTCCCTGATTTTGATCCCATGCCCCACATTCCTCTTCCTCTATGTTGCCCTCTTCCTTTTCCATTCTAGGAACTGGAAGGAGGACCAGTGGAGGTAAGAAAGCAAACAGAGATGAGTGCCTCTGACTAATCTGCAGCCTGACACAGCTGCAGTTGGCTTCATGGATGGGCAGGATGGTTTGGAGTTATTTGGTAGCACTCATTTGTAATCCAGACCCCTTTGGTTGTGAAAATTACACTTACTTAATTGAAAAGATAGTTCAGTATAGTTCAGTACTGAAGTGTAGGAAGGTGCCATTAGCTGAATTGGGATAGAACCAGTGGTGGGATTCAGCAGGTTCTCACCTATTCTATAGAACCCGTACCTAATCCAGCTGTTGGTTCTAAGAACCATTTGCTGGCCAGGGAGCTTGCGCTTTGAAATGTCAGGGTTAACCCTCCTGGGGGCAGCAGCCGTGCGGGGCCAACCCCTCCCAGGGGAAAGCGGGTCGCTCCCAGCGGGTGCCGAGGCTGCTGGGGCTGAAGGGACAAGCCAGACACGGCCAACTGGAGTCTCCCGCGACGTGCGCCCGCAGATGCGGCCTACTGACTAGGGTGAGAGAAGCAGCCCAGCTGCCTGTCCCGCACCTCCCCTCCCCGGCCAAGCTGGCCGACTGGCGAGTAGACTGCTCCTGCGCCTGGAGGCTCCTTGGGCTCAGCTCTCGAGGTGGGTTGGGGGCACGGGCAGGACAAAGAGGAGGGCGCCGGAGCAGCTCCCACCCAAAGAGCCCCTGCTGCCCCTGAGGGCAAGCCCCCCTCCCCCCGCACGTCCATGGACACACAATGGAACTTACCTCTGGGTAGGCACTGAGCACAATCCTAACCAGGTCTACTCAGAAGTAACTCCTATTTTGTTCAATGGGGCTTACTCTCAGGAAAGTGTGGTTAGGATTGCAGCCACTGTCAATCAGAAGGCGAAGGAAGGAAGCATCTCATCCTCATCACTGAGGCTGCGATCCTATCCACACTTTCCTGGGAGTAAGCCCCTTTGGCTATAATGACTTACTCCTGAGTAGACATGCATAGGATTGTGCTGAAAGGCTGCAGTCCTAGCCACACTTTCTTGCGAGTAAGCCCCTTTGGCTATAATGAGACTCTATAATGAGTAGACATGCATAGGCTTGGGCTCTCAAGCTGCAGTAAGCTCTGTTGACTATAATGGGACTTACTTCTGAGTAGACGGGCATAGGGTTTGTGCCCTTACTTCCCAAAAGCACAGGACTGCACCATGGGGTTGGTTTTCATCCTTGGGGTTTGGGAATGCAGTTTTGTGCCTGGGATCTTTTCATTGCAATACAATGTGTTGTTACACAACAATTGTTTATTACACTATCAGACACATAGAGGCGATGCTCCCACAGCTGAAATTCCTCAGGTTAAAAAAAGGCAGGAATGTGGCACAAAACATTACTTCATTAAGGGTACAATCCATGCAGGTCTTCTCAGAAGTAAGTCCTGTTGTGTTCAATGGGTCTTACTCCCAGGAAAGTGTGGAGAGGATTGCAGCCTTTGAGCAGAATCCTATGCATATCTACTCAGAAGTAAATCTCATTATAGCCAATGGGGCTTATTCCCAGGAAAGTGGAAGTAGGATTGCAGCCTTAGGGCACAATCCTATGCATGTCTACTCAGAAGTAAGTCCTATTGTGCTCAGTGAGGCTTTCTTCTAGCACCTGTGCAGTCACAATGCAGCCCTGAGGTAAGGGAACAAATGTTCCCTGCCCCCCACCACAGGATGCAGTGCATGCGCTATTGGTACAGCTGCACTGGCACTGGAAAATTGGATAGGATTAGGTCCCAAGTCCTCTTAACTGTAACTTTTCAGCACCAAGTCCTGGAGGTCTCCTTGTGACAAGGGAATGTTTGTTCCCTTACCTCGGGACTGCAATGTGGCTGCATTGGCTCTGGAAAGTTGGATAGCCCTTAGGCTGCAATCCTACTCACACCTGAGAAGCAAGCCCAATTGACTATATAATGTGATTTACTCCTGTGTAGGCTTGCATAGGATTGGGCTGCTATTCCTAGGTAAGTGTGCTGAGGATGGTACAGTTAGCATTGCTCCTTCTCTAGCAGAAAAGTTCCTTTAGGTTATTCTCCCCCCCTCTCCCCGCTTATCACCTAATGAAGAAGGTCTTATCACCTAATGAAGAAGAACTGGAGAAGCACTGGGAAGAACTTGTGATCAGGGTGAACCTCAAAACCTGCAAGGCTTGTTACATGTGCTGTTAATTTTCATTTTTAGGCTGGGTTGTGGGTGCTTGGGCACCTACACAGCTGCAACACTTTCAAAGGACTGTTGTGGGGAGGTTCTGCCTCACCTGCCTCCCCACCCACTGCAGGCCCCTGCTTTGCACTCCCTGGTCAGTAGCAGCCCTCAAATTTGTGGGAGACTCGCCACTAGAGTAGACCAAAGTGATGGGTATCTGCTGTTGCCTGTCGGAAAGCTACCTAGAAGAACAGTCCCCTCATAGTACCTTTTTGCTCATTAGTGAAACTGTCCTTCAAGGCTGCCATTCTATCTCAAACCCTGGAAGTCAACAACTCCCCTTGAACTTGTTGGGCTTCTGAGTAGACGTGCATTGGATTGCAGAGTTGGAAGTTGGAGGGGGAAGCTTTAGAGTTCACTGGAATTATTTTTGGGGCTGGGTGGTAAAAGGAATAGAACAGCATTTCTCAACCAGTAGTACTCATACCACCAGTGGTACTTGAGGTAGTGCCCAGTCGTACTCATGGCGGGACCCCCCCCCCAGACCTCCACTGCCTGGCAGTGAGACCAGCAATATGATGCAACAAACAGTGGTAGGAGGCTCAGTTCTGCTTTTCTTGTGCTCAAAAAAGCCCTCCCATCTACCCTGGGAGCCCAATCCTATGCATGTCTACTCAGGAGTAAGTTCCATTATAGTCAATGGGACTTATTACCAGGAAAAAGTGGATAGGATTGTAGCCTGAGCCTCTTACCCTGGTTTGTTGCATCATGTCTGGCCTCTTAGTATGGAAATAACTGGTGATAAAGTCATTCCAGTTACTTCCAGTTGTACTTCCCAGAGGTGGGCCATGCACAATGGCGAGAGGGAGATGCTGACGAATGTTGTAATAGAACAAAAAAGAAGGGGAGATGTAAAGATGTTGCTGTGCTGTTGTTGCTTTTGGTTGATGATGAGGTGTCAGACTATGTGCTCAGTGCACTTTTGCTGACCAGATGTTCACCACTAAAAGTGAACCAGATTCTTGAGAGGATTGACTGCTCTGGTAAAAATCACCAAGTTACCACTGAGAAGGAAGGTGGCCCAGCTCAAAGCCCAGTGCAGCAAGTTGGTTTGTGCAGATCTGAAGGTGTTATGCTGCTGTGGTGTCTCCAGAGGTTGGTAGCCTGGAGCCCTGGCAGTTCCCACCTCCTCTTCTTGGTGCCTTCCTGATTTCATTATACAACTGCCTTGAGAATTCAAGAAAAATGTCCATTTGAAGTGTGCATTTCAGCCGTATGTTTATCCTCCTTGGAAACTAGTGGCCAGAGGCCTGTAAGTGTGACTACAGAGGACAGAATTGCAGCCTTGCAATTTGGATTTAGACATTGGGTTAAAGTTACAGTGAAATCCTATGACTGTCTACTCAGAAGTAAGTCCCATTATGTTCAATGGGACTTACTCCTAGGAAAGTGTGTACTGTACAGTATAGGAGTGCAGCCGTAGTCTTTCAACATCCTTTGCGGCAGACAATTGAAGCTGAGTTGCTTATTGTTCATTAGGACATAGAACCTGTTGCTAATTTATTTGAATCCCACCACTGGATAGAACCCCAAGTCATGAAAGAACTGGAGGTCTAGGTCACAAAAATTCGTTACTTGGGCCTTTTGTTTGACAAATGGGCCCTGTCACCAAACTGTCATATCCTGCTGCTGGCAGTGGCTGCCCTCCCTTGACGGACTGGGGTTAGCAGTGGTGCAGAGTAGTCAGCTTCATCTACTAACTGGTAGTTTTAACAACTCCCAGTGGGCTTCAGCAGAATGTCAAGGGAACGTATGTAAGAATAGGCTTGGACGTTTGGAAGCGTCCTGTCCCTTCACTGAATCTGAAGTACCAGAGGTGGATACTGTGCATTACGCATCCCCTAACACTGGAGACAAGGAAGTAATATTTTCAGACCGCTCGTCCATGCCAGCCAGGTGTCGGCATCCAAGATTTGGGAGTCAATCTCAACCAGCCTGCCAGTGCCTCAATGCCCACCCAGGAGCCCAATGGATGCCCCTGTTACAAGGAAAAGCCACATGGAGCTTGCTGTACCATATGGTTCATAATGAAATGTGAGACCCCTGGTGGCCAAGTGCCCTTCCTGAAAATTAAATGGCAGCCGAGAACCAAAACTTCCTATTTTGCCAGTCTCCAAACTTAGACCAAAAGCACATACAGACATCCCTTGACTTTCATCGCTTTGCTCTTTCTACTGCTTTCAGTTAGAACTACATTTCAAATTTCTTCCACATGCTTTCCTATTTCATTGGATTTCCAGGATAGTCACCTATTTTTTAATTTAGATTTTATTTGCATTTGCACATTACGTAATTAATTATTTATGGTTTTCACTGACACACTCAAATACCCAGGAGTTGAGAACCAGCCCCTTCATTTCTGTCTCAGCCACCTCCCCTTCTGCATCCCTCAGACCCAGCGGTAGGCTTCGTTAATTAATTGATTGATTGATTGATTCATACATTCATTCATTCATTCATTTATCTTCCAGACAGAGACAAGAAAAAAAATGCCACCCCCATTGGCCAATCAATCACCCATCTCTTCCAAGATTGACAACATTCCCGCCTGTCCTGGCTACCCCTGCCTTCTAGCCATGTCAAGCATAAGCTCCTGGGTGAACAGGTGACATGAAGGGAGGCATCATGCCCCACCCATTCCACCTGGGGACACCCCAGGATACTACCCCAAGGATACTAAGGGGTAGACCCAGTGAGGGGAAGCAGTGACACCCTCCCTGTAATCCCATACATCCCCAAAGCATCTGGATCAAGTTGAGGAACCTCATCTACAGCAGAAGAATCAATAATGGCAAATGTATAGCATTAAGCTGAATTCTTGTAAGTCCTAGCATCTCTGACAGGCAGGGCAGCCAAGGGTGAGCTAGAATCAGCACATTTCTCAAGGGCAGCCACCCTAGAAGATATACCCAAGATAAGTTTAGTTGAGAAGGCATGCAAGCCTCTTGTTGACCTAATATGGGCTCAGAGAAAGCCTCACCCCCCATCCCTGCAGCCGGCAGTGCGAGTTGCTTTTTCCTGCTCAAGAGCGTCAATTCATATGATCAGATCCCACACATTAGAAGACTGATCCTCCTCCTCTAAGGAGGGGAAATAAAAAAAACAAAAAACATGCACTTGATGAGCAGGAGGGCACATAAACACTTTCCCACCAGACTTTTGGACCCTCTTTGGTATTTTGTTAAAATTTGTTAAATAGGCTTATTAATTACTTATAGAACATTATTGTAAAAACTCCATTTGTAAAGATGAGGTTTGGTGACAGCCTGCCTGTGTGTACCACCAAGGGTCTGTAAGACTCTCACTCATTGTGAGAATTGGTGAGAAAGGTGGTATAGAAATACTATATGATGATGACGATGATATTTTAGTCATAGATTCTAAGAAAATGTGGAATCTGTAAGCGCACCAGCTGTGAACTGAACATTAGCCAAAGCAAACCATGCTATGAATACCATGTAATATTTATTTTATATATACAGGTATTTATATACCGCCTTTCTTTGGTCGTCAGATTTCTCCTCGGATTTTAATCCAAGGCGGTTTACATAGGCAGGCTGTTCTAAACCTTACAATTGAATAGTTCTAGTCTTCCATAGAACTCCTCGTTCCAGCTGGATTCCTTCCCGGTCTGGTCTCTCTCTGGCCCTTTGCCTCCCATGCTCCACCTGACGGCAACTCCTCTCTGCCACCAAGAGTCAGCTCATCAGTATATCAGCGTGTCGTCAGTTCTGGGGTACTTCCAGTTGTTTTGAACTGGCAGCCTCAGATCTTCAGGCATACAAGGTGGCAGCTCTACCAACTGAGCCAGACCTCCTGCCAGACCACATGTAATATGTGCTTTGAACTTATACTTTAAGCTTTCAATAATGGCAATAGCTTACACATAGAGTTACTTCTCATCTTCAACTTTCAAACGCTGAAGCCATAAATCTTACACACAAATACCTAGCAAGTAGAGCTCCTTGGAGAAGTGCCTGTAATTATATTTGCAATTGTGATTGACAACTTAGTTCTCATGATGGTTCTTTCATATCCAACATACTAATAACCAGCTGTCAGAGGATGACAACTTCTGGCTGCCATTGTAGACAGAGCTTTTCAGGGCTGCAACATGAAAAGAATAGGTGGACTTTTCAATAAATCTTCATTGGTGGTTGGATAGGAATAATACTTCAATATGGCTTGAGAACAATGTGCTTCTGGAAATTCAAACATACATGAAGATAAATAGTAAGTAATTTGTACACGTTTAACTTTAGTGATTCTTGAGTAGTTTTGCAATGGAACTCAACATCCTGAGTTCAGTAGTGCTGTAACATAAGGTGCTCCAAGACTGTTACCATATCTTCTTTTTCCTCTTCATTATCAGTTTGGTTTTTTTAAAAAACAGATATGTATTATAATTTCACATGAGAAATCCCTTTATTTCACATTTGTTCTCCCTTTATTTAAGACGAAATGAGACTATTCAGCAAGCTGCACATGAAAATCATGTAGAAACAATGGATGAACATACTTTGTTTTGTCTCAGGATTGTGTGTCATTGAAGGGAAATGGAATGTAAAGAATGATAAAAGGTTGGATCCGTCTGGAAAGATGCACAAATCAAATGCCCATAACCAGATGAGACCTTGGACATTCTATCATATATTGCATGCTTTGTTGTATCCAAAAAGTCTTGGGGGATAAAAAGAGGGACATTCTTTTTTTCTGCCAATATTGGAAATGGGAATACAGCAGGCATCAAGTTGTGAAGGGTGCACAGATATCAGAGAGCCCTTTTGGCCAGACTGATCGCTGAAACTGTTGGTTATTCACCGTCAGAACTAAGGTAAGGATGCAATGGAGGTCTCAGTACAAAGCTTTGCCTTTAGGTTCCCAAGAATTCTGGCACCAAACAGTGAAGTGGATGATATTCTAGGAAATATTCTATATTCTATAAGAAATATATTTCTATAAGAAATATTCAGATATTCTAGGAAATATCTGGCAGCCTTGAAATCATCATTCATCATCATCAACAACATGTTACTAAATCAGTATATGAGCATTGACAGTTTCCATCTGTTTCCATCTACAGTATGAAGCAGACCAAGTGCAAAATGTCCGATGAAACTTCAGCATCAGGGTTCCTGCTCTTGCCCTTCTCAGATGTTCTGGAATAGCAGCTTCTACATTTTGGGGCCTTCCTGCTGTTGTACTTGGGGATTGTCTCAGGGAACCTTCTCATTATCTCTGCAATAGCTCTTGACCATCTCCTACACAGCCCCATGTACTTCTTTTTAATGAATCTGGCCATTCAAGATATTGGGTTTCTTTCTGTCATTATCCCTAAATCCATGGCCAATTCCCTTATGAATACCAGGCACATATATTATTCTGGATGTGTTGCTCATGTCCTCTTCTTCGTCTTCTTTTCAGCATCCAGTTTTGCCCTTCTCACAGTCATGGCTTATGACCGGTATGTAGCTATTTGCAACCCATTAGAGTATGAAATGATCATGAACAGGAATGCTTGTCTGCAAATAATTGCCATTGTATGGATCACTGGTTTTCTCTATTCAGTGTTGCACACCAGTGGCACTTTTGCAAGCCCTTTCTGCTCCAACGTTGTCAACCAGTTCTTCTGTGAAATCCCTCAATTACTGAAGCTTGCCTGTTCTGACTTACACTTAATTGAAATGGGAGTTCTTGTAGTCAGCATTTTCATGTGTTTAGGCTGCTTTATTTTCATTGTTCTTTCTTATGTGCACATCTTCAGTGAAGTGCGTAAGATCCGTTCTGTGCACAGAAGAAGAAAAGCCTTCTCAACTTGCCTTCCCCACCTCATTGTTGTCTCCACATTTTTGTGTAGTGCAGTTTTTGCTTACCTGAGACCTTCTCCTGACAATCCATCACATCTTGATATAGCAATAACTATTCTGTATTCTGTGGTTCCACCCATGCTAAATCCAGTGATCTACAGCATGAGAAACAAGGAGATCAAAAATGCTGTGCTACCACTGCTGGGCTTCAGAGCATCTAAGAATATAGTGTAGAAGAGGCAATTGGACATTTTGGTGAGGCTACAGAACTGAGTGCTTCCTTCTCCCTTTCCAGTTAGTCAGTTTTGGTTGACGATGAGGACACAGCAGTGAAGCTGTGAAATGGATCTTCTTAGGGATCCTGGACTGTGACACTTTCAGAAATGGATTTGGTGTGTTCACTGGTTTTCAGAACCAATACAAATGAAAACCAAGGTGCCCATAATTTTTTTTCATTCATTTTGCCTTGAAAAGAAATGTGCTAGAATGGAAATACATTTCTCCATTCATATCAGTTCAAAAATTGTAGTTTATAGGAGAATTGAGGAATTAAATCCTTAGGAATTGTGATTTCCTTAGAAAAGTGTGCGATGCATTCCGATGAAAGGAGGAGTGGACAATGAGTTCTGATTGAAGAGTGGATTTCAGACTCCAGCAACTACAAAGGTCTGGGTTACTTTTAGCCTGCCTGAAATTATAGCAGTTTTAAAACTTCCCTCTGAAACTTCAGGTGTTTGCAATCATATTTTTTCCTCCAATATACACTGTCCACCTACTTTTGGGTCACCCTGTATACTTATATATTTTTTAAATTTCTTCATTGGGCTGTTTAGATTATGTCAAAAAAAATCCAGAATCTTTCAAGTGGCTCAGAAAATTCACTGTCTGTTTCAGGTGATGAGGATTGAGAAGTTCCAATTTTAGATCACAATTGAAATAAGGACAATGTTCTTCAATGTTCGTTAGCTGAGTCCCACCGGTTTGTGGCATGGTGCAATGCCATTTGCTTGTTGCAGGGTACAAGCCCCTCTTTGTGTGTGGTGTGTTGCTGTGTGCTTGCAGAGTGTGGCTTATCGTAGCAGCATACAAATACCAGTTGTTCTGGTCCCTAGTCGTGACCTGGAGGATTAAGCCACAACCACCCCTCAGATTTGGCCTACGAGCCTTGAATACTGGGGCATTGGCAGCATAACCTCAACCGCAGTGCAGCATTGTTACCAAAAGAGCAGATTTTAAGGGGAATTTTGCACAGCTCTGTTGGAACATGGGATCTTATGACTGGATAAACAAATTGGCATAACGTAGAGAATCCCTTTCCTTCAACGAAAAAACTGAGAGAAATTGCTTTCAATAAAAGATCTTAGCTTTATTGAGAAAGAACAAAGATAGCAATATTGCATACATAGGAGTAATAAAGATACGTTTCTTTGCCCTAAAAAAGTATAAGATGTACCTGCCTTAGAACCCAATCCTGAGTTGTACATGCCTACTTACCGCCAGTGTACACTGTCACAAACATGTTGTAAGGCACATTTATAGGGCTTAGAACTGGTCCTGCACTGGAGTGAGCCCTCTTGGCTCGACACAGGACTCTGTTTCTCTGTGCCCGCTTGATAGTGGCACAAAATCGTGTAGCCCCATTGCGGGGCTACTTTCCTTACGCAGGGGAAGGGGATGAATGTCCCCTTTTCCCAAGGTGGCACCGGTAGCTGCCCAGCATGGTCAGGGAGCCGGGTAGTCCTTTTGGTGGCGCGACAACTCCCAGTCTAGCCCTAGATTCCCACAACACTTTGCACACAGACTTGGTGTTCGGCACAGCTTTGCTACTGTACCATAAACCTGCTCCCATCTCATATGCAGAGAAGTTGATGACATGTTTAATGCCTCTGAAATTTCTCTTCTGTGGGTATATGTGCGTGGTGCATACGTGCATTACAGTGCTCCTTCTGAACATTTCTATAATCATCCCCACAATAAATATTGCATTGTTGCACTGTCTCCTTCACTCCTTCTTCCTTCCCCACTGAACCATTGCTGAGTTATGCCATTGGCCATAGCACACGGTTCCAGCAGATGGAATCAGTGTCCTCTGTCCGTGCATACTAACGTGTTCTGAAATGCAGACCCAGTAACACGATCTTCAGGAGGCATGAGAATGACTGCAACAATTTGAAAGTCAGGTTCTTGCTGCTGGTTGGCAGTGCCGTAGTCCCCCCCATGGGTGAGTGTTGTTTATGTCATCTTCCAGGTACAGAAATGGTAGAACATTTTAAACTGGTTACAGCCACCAAGCATTTTGCTCCCTCAAAATCAGGTGGAAATATGGTGACATCATGATGTCATGTCAACTTTGTATATTGAATTTTAGGTGTGTAGACTTTTAAAAAGTCAGTACTGTGCCCACATGCAAAGGAGGAAGAGGGCTGGGTGCTGGTGCCCTAAGAAGCCTTTGAGACCACCCAGCTCCCATCCCTCCTCCAGTCTCTGCACCGAGGAGGAAACTCTCTTATTCCAGGCCATGCCAAACAAGCCCTAGTCTCGCTGCTTGTATTGCAGAAGCAGCATACTATGTAGTTTGCTCTAAACCAGTGTTCTTCAACCTGTAGGTTGTGATGCCAAGGGAATCGCGAAGTCTCATTTGGAGTTCACGGCAACCTTTCAAAGCCTGTCACTTACAGAAACAAAAATGACTTCACTCACATGTATTTGACACAATTATCCACATGCGCAAAGGGGGGGAAGGGAACCCAGAGAGGGAGCAGAATTGGCAGGTGGGCCCTCAATTTATTCGTTAGTTTGTTTGTTTGTGTTGTGGCATGAAAAAGGTTGAAGAGCATTGCTCTAAACTTTTAAAAATGGCAATAGAATATACCCAGAGTTGATTGTCAATTTATGACCCAATCTATTTGGGCAGCAATTTTCATGCTTTTCATATCACGGCACACTGATGAGATGCTACAATGGTCAAGGTACACCATAAATTTTTTAGTGATATATTGGATCATTTAAAAAATGAGTATTGATAAAGGGTTAAACAACAAACCAAACATGAATACAAGCTTAAATGGAATCACACACCCAATCCCAAAAGCAGCTGACTGAGGAATGACAATGGTTCACACTCCCCCAATGATTTTCCTCTAGACTTTCTCAGGACATCTGTGGACCGTTCACGGCACATGGTGATACAGCACAGTAGTTGAAAATAGCTGCTATTGGAACTCGCTGCCAGTGGGCTGCACATTCTACTGGTGGTAACTGCTGCAAAAGGGAAGAAAAGCATGCTCTGGGAAAGCCCAAGTAGCACACTGCTGGAGGACTGGTGGGATAGATCCGAGAGGACCTGCTGAAACAGGAAAGATGGGAAGGGAGGCGGGAAGGGGGCAGGTAGAGCAGGGCAGCTTGGGGGAGAAATGGGGGACAGGGTGGCTGCCCCTGTTCTGCCTTTTGTCTGCCATTGTAGACAGAACTTTTGAGGACTGCAAAATTAAAAGGACAGTTGGACTTCTCAATCAATCTTCTCCATTGAAAGATCCTACCCCCCTTTTCTGCAGCCTCCCTGCCCACTTTTCATTGACTTCAGATACCAAAATTGCTAGTGCAGGTCCAAGGAGACCCTTTGCAGTGGGGGAGGCTTCAGCAGAGGTAAGTGGTTTAAATCCTCCTTATCCCCTGCTGGATACACTACTCCTGCTGGATACACTACTCCTGCTTTGGATATGGCTGCACTAGTGGAGAGGGGGATGATAGGATTAGACTGCTAAACATTTAAATGCTTAAGCTATAACACACACACACACACACACACACACACACACACACACACACACACACACACACACCCCTTTTTCTTCTACATATCTACCTAGGGACAGCAGCTAGTTAAACATATTAATTGAAGTGAAGACAAGCAAGTTAACTGTTCTCTGTGTGTCTCTGATGACTTGCTGTATGGGGCTCCAGGGACCAAGCCTCCAGGAACACCAGACATGATGACATCTTTGCCTGCATTGTAGACAGAACGTTGCAGAGTTGCAGCATTAAAAAGGTTAGTTGGACTTTTTCATAGATTTCATTAGTGATTCGATATGGATCCAGTGCTATGAATGGGTTGGAGAAGAGTGTGTGTAAGGAAATTCCATATCCCTGAAGAAAAATAGTAAGTTGTATCTGTTTAACTGTACTGATACTTGAGCAGTTTTCCTCATGGCCAAATGCCTACATAACTGTATCATTTGTATGTAAGTAATATGGGCCAGATCCTATCCAATTTTCCAGTGTTGGTGCAGTTGTTTCATTGAGGTGTGTGCTGTATCCTGTGGTGGAGGGGAAGTCACTGGGGGATCCTCAAGTACGGCAACATGTGTTCCCTTATCATGGGGCTGCATTGTGGCTGCACCGGAGCTGGAAAGTTGGGTAGAATTGGACCCTTTGTCACCTTGGTAGGAAACCCTGAGGATAGATGCAGTTGCATAGCTAGGTCATTTGACACCGGGGCCCATAAATTGTCGACACCCCCTTGTTACCAAAATTATTTTCCGTAATAGACAAGATTTAAATTTTTTCCAAATTTTTTTTTTAAATTTAAATTTTTACCAAAATTATTTTCCGTAATAGACAAGATTTAAAATGAATACTACTACTACTACTACTACTACTACTACTACTACTACTAATAATAATAATAATAATAATAGCCAGAAAATAAAAGCAGAGAGTGAACATTTTCTTTCATTGAACTTTGTATATATAATAAACTTTCCACCACTCCCAATATTATTAACCTCTCCCCACCATGCCCATCTCCATGATTCCACCCCTCACCAGGTTCTGGGGTTCACTTTAAAAGTCATCTAAGCCCAAAAACACTCAAACCTCCCACCTCCCCACATTAACTTCCAGCTCTTTCCTCCTATTCAGCAAGCTGCAGGAACTTTGCATCCAAGCAAAACCATCAGAAGCATGCAGGAACCTTCCACCCATTTACCCCTCCCCCCACACACCTGAGGCTCAGGTTTATGGATGCATCTGAGATGGCAACAGTATTATGGAATTTTGAGTGCAATCCTAACTTACTTTCCAGTACCAAGGTAAGGACAATGCAACAAACATTGCCTTAACTTGAGGAGGCCTCCGTGACTGCCCTCCAACTGCAGGATGCAGCACACGCCCCATTGGCACAACTATGCTAATGCTGGAAAGTTGGTTAGAATTGTGTCCCAAATCTTTCTATTCTGCCTAAATGGTGGAGTGGATTGTGAAAGCCAGAAAGGCTTCTGCAAATCACTTTGTGGAGAAAGTCTGGTGCAAATGCTCTCTTGCAAAATGTTCAGATCTGTTTATTACAACAGCTGCATACAGCAGGCAAGAATTAAAGACACAAGTCACGAGATAACTTTCCTGCTGCCGAGCTAGATTGCTATACACAAAAGATCCATGATCTGTTTGTGCACGATCTGTTCTGAGTATAAAATTAAGTTCCTTTGGGTTACACAATTTGAATTTTTGGAGTACAGTCTAATATCCCAGCCCCAGGACTGGGTGCCCACACTACATGGAATGATTGAGCAGGAACAGATAAAGACTAGATGAGGAACTCTCAGCTGTTGGCTATTCACCATCAGAGGGCAGGTTGTGGTGCTGTGGGAATTCCAGGGCTTTGCCTGGAGGTCTCAAGAAATCCGGCACCAATACTGAACTGGAGTTTTCAAATATTCTAGAAAATAAGTGAACAGATGAGAAATCATCACTTGTATCATCATCATAGTCATAAATGTGTTACTAAATCAGGATGTAGTTGTTGAAGGCTTCTGTTTCCTTCTACAGATTATAGCACACCAAGTGCAAAATGTCCAACAAAACTTCAATGTCTTCAGTGTCTTCAGCATCTGGGTTCCTGCTCCTGCCATTCTCAGATGTTCGTGAATTCCAGATTCTACATTTTGTGGCGTTCCTGCTGTTGTACTTGGGGATTGTCTCAGGGAACCTTCTCATCATCGCTGCAATAGCTCTTGACCATCACCTGCACAGCCCCATGTACTTCTTTTTAATGAACTTGGCCATACAGGACGCTGGGCTTGTGTCAATCTTTATTCCCAAATCCATGGCCAACTCCCTCATGAACACCAGGTACATATCTTATTCTGGATGTGTGGCACAAATCTTCTTGTATGCCTTCTTTATATTATCCAATTTTTCCCTTCTCACTGTCATGGCATATGATAGATACGTTGCCATTTGCATTCCTTTAGAATATGAAATGATCATGAACAGGGGCGCTTGTCTGCAAATAATTGCCATTGTATGGATTACTGGTTTTCTCTATTCGGTGTTGCACACCAGTGGCACTTTTGCAAGTCCTTTCTGCTCCAACATTGTCAACCAGTTCTTCTGTGAAATTCCACAATTACTGAAGCTTGCCTGTTCTGACTTATACCTGATTGAAATGGGAGTTGTTGTATTCAGCATTTTCATGTGCTTGGGCTGCTTTATTTTCATTGTTGTAACCTATGTGCACATCTTCACTGCAGTGCGCAGAATCCGTTCTGTGCAAGGCAGGAAAAAGGCCCTCTCAACTTGCCTTCCCCACCTTATTGTTGTCTCCACCTTTGTGTCCACTGCATGTTTTGCTTACCTGAGGCCCTCCTCTGACAATCCATCACATCTGGACATAGCAGTAACTATTATGTACTCTGTGGTTCCACCCCTGCTGAATCCAGTAATCTATAGCATGAGAAATAAGGAGATCAAAAACACAGTGAGAAGACTTTTGGGTTTCTGAACACTTAAAAATAGAGTTTTGATCTTCTATTTGTACGAGTGAGTTCTGTATGTGTGTGTATGTATTATCGAGGGAGTGGCAGTATGCGGCATCCTGTGGCTGTGAAGTGTGACTGAACCTCCTGCAAGGTAAGATAAGAGGCCTGAAATAATGTTTTAGACGTAAGAAACTGTGTAGATGATTCATAGCCCTACTGATGCGAATGTTGCCATATGTCAAAATTTCAGAGAAGAGAGCAGAAGAAAGTTGGAAGTAGTGGGATTAAGCAACTTTCACCTGGGAAGAGCTGCCAGTACCTGGGATTGCCATGAGCAGAGGGACACTTACTGGGGTCCACCAACATGGATTGTGTGGAAGTTCTTGCACCCTTCTCTCTAGAACAACTATTCGCAACCTTCTTTGTCACATGGCACATGAGAAAGCACTAAAATTGTCAAGGCACACCATTGGTTTTGTAAGGGCCAGTGCAGGGCCTGGCAACCATCAAGCATCTTCCGTGCCTGTCAGTGATCTTCTGCATGCCTCCCAGCCTCTGGGAGCTGCCTGCATCTCACTGAGCTCTTTCCGTGAGAAGCAAGAGAAACCTCGAACCCAGCCTCAGCCTTTCCACCTGCCTGATGTTATGAGAATGGGGCAATAATATGCAAGTCTACTTCAAAGCCCCAGACAAGATCTATTTTTCATGTGGATTAATTTAGATGCACTGGCTAGATCTTGCTGTCGTTTAGCTTAGTGCTTACCAATTAGCACTGGTTTACCAATAAGTTTACCAAACTGGTTTACTTAAGCCTATATGTTGTTGGCATCCTTCAGTCTTGGAAGACTATGGTGTCACGCTCTGAATGGTGGTTCTGGAACAGAGTGTCCTCTCCAGTGCACGAAGCCTGGGTAAAGTAGGTATGGAGGATAGGCTGTTACCCAGGCAGCAAATTCCCCCTCTCCACGTCACTGAAATGGTCCAATGGAAAGGCAGAGGCCAATACGGTTGGTTCCAGCAGCGTCGCAGGAGTTGCCAGAACGTGACTGTGTTCAGCCATGAACTGCCTCAGGGACTCCGGCTCCAGATTTTCCCTCAAGGTTGACTCCTGAAGCCTCTTCCATAACTGGATGTAGCCACAAGGCAGTGGAGGTTTGGGATCAGAGTTTTCCTTCTTTCAGATGAGCTGCCTTCCCAGGCTAATGAGTCCCATCTACCCGGTGGCTGTTTAGTCGCCTCTTACGACAAGTACAGCCATACTGAGGGTCTATTCTTATCCTCAGACCCCAGGGGATAAGATTATAATAATTATAGGCTGAGGCAGTTCATTATATAATTATATATAGGCTTATAATTGCAAGATTATAAGCCTATATAATCTTGCAATAACAACTCCCCCCCAACACCAGCATGCTGCTGCATCACTCCTTGAGTCCACCTAACACTATAAGTTCTGTTTTGCTCTGTATGCTTTGTTTTAGATTTAAGAGAAATAAAGTGCTTTGTCTGCATCCTGACCCTGGACTAAGCATATTTCTTCCTCTGAGTCCAAACAGAACTCCCAGCTCTATCTGTCTCCTGGGACAAGCTTTTTTCACAACTGACAAAGCACTCCACGTTCAATCCCATGCTGTGGCCATATAGATCCCATTGAGAATGGCTGGAACAGGGAACCATATGATGAAACAAGGAACATGTGAGAGGGCAGGGACAGTTTGTCTTCTC
This sequence comes from Tiliqua scincoides, assembly GCF_035046505.1. Taxonomy (NCBI): domain Eukaryota; kingdom Metazoa; phylum Chordata; class Lepidosauria; order Squamata; family Scincidae; genus Tiliqua; species Tiliqua scincoides. Next base: position 105,300,921 of record NC_089825.1, on the reverse strand, counting down.
CTACTCTATTTGGTATGATGTAACTGGGAGCAACGTTAAAGCACAAAAGCTCCATCAGGCAAAATGGAGGTTCATAAGGTTTTGAAATGCACCATGTACGAAGTTGGCCAAGATCAGTGACAGCCCAATTCTGTGAAGGTCTGGGCTGCTCTATGCTGCGCTTTGCAGGAGTGGAAGAGACCTCCGCTGTCAAAAATGGCTGCTGATGGAGCAGATTGGCAGTCATTTTGGCAGCATTGCTGCATGAAGTAGCAGTGCCCCCCGCTCCATTGTCAGACCTGCCTGCACCTGCCAGAGAAGGTAAGGCAGTGGCACGGTTGGCAAGGGGGCAACTCAGGGCAGGAGGGAGGAGGAATGGGGTGGGGTAGCTGGGGAGGAAGTGGATCCAGCAGCAATGATGCGCACCAGAACCATTTTTACACCCTCCCCATCCCTTATCTTTCCTTGGATTTGCACCAGTGATATTGCTGGCGCAGGTCCAAGGAGACCTACTACAGAGCAAGAGGGATAAGGGAACTGAGGGTCCAATCTTAAGCAAGTCAAGCACTAGCACTAAGATCCAGTGCTGGTGCTGAGTGACACAAATGTGTCATAAGGCATGTCCATGGCACCCGGAGGGGCTGCCAGTGCTGAGCCAGCGCCAGTTGGTGATGAACCTCAGCGCCATGTGGAGGGCCGGCCAGTGCTCCATCAGTACCAGCCAATGGTGTTTTTGAGGTGGGGTCAGGAGGAGACTGAGCAGAACAGGGTGGGGGAGGGCAGGGTGGGGGAAGAACCGGCCCAGGAGGGGGGTGAGACTGGCAGAGGTCTGCTCCTCAGTATCCTATGCTCTGTGTAGGGCTGCAAAACTAGACATGGAGGCTCTCAAGTCTGAATAGCCAGCTCAAATTTGAGAAGCCCCATTGCAGGGCCTTGGGCTTCCCCTGGAAGAAGGGGACAAAAGTCCCCTTCCCCCCCAGAAGATCTCCTGTGGCCTTTGCAGTGCCACTGGACACAATGGTAGCCATTTCAGCACAGCTGCATCCAGTGGAGTTAGTGGCGTCAGACCGGGTGACATGTCGGGGGGCGCACCCTGGGGGGATGGTGCACTAAAATTGCGGCATTCGGAGCTGCCCTGTCATGCCATACACCGTTGGATGTGGAATGTCCAGCGGAATGCAATGGAAAAAGAGAGAGTAAAATAGCTCCTTTCCTTCAAAGGTAATGACCAAATAACGAGGAAAGAAAAAATGCATGGAGCCCTATGGAAAGTGAAAGTGAGCCGTATCGCGCATTTACTCATGAGTAGGCATATCTGCCATAGTCCTTCAGAAAGGGCAGGCTGAGAGGAATCCAACGACACCAGAATGGTCCCTATTCAATGAAGGCAGCCCCCCCAAAACACCCGAGAAATAGGTCCCTGCCTCCCAACTGCAAGTCTATTGAGCCCACGTGGCCATGTTTACTCGTGAGTAGGCGAATTTGCCTTAGTCCATTGGAAAGGGCATGCTGAGAGGACTCCAAGAACATCACAATGGTCCTGATCCAATGAATGCAGCCCCCCAAAACACCCAAGAAGTAGATTCCTCACTCCTAGCTGCGAGTCTATTGAGCACTATGGAAAGCGAAGCAGCCTTGCGGTCGTGTTTACTCATGAGTAGGCAGGTGTGCCTTGACTGGTGGTCAGACCAGGCAAACAGGAATGTGAGGACACCAGAATGGTCCTGATCCATGGAACTGGAGCACAACAAATGCTCCAGAAGGCAGCCTCCCCCCCACTAAAAAGGACAAATAAAGAGGCTTCAACTGGTAAGGGGAAGGTTTTCTGTTTTGCACTCGTAAAGCCAGGAGGGTCTTTGTATTGATCTGCTTGAAATAGAAGAACTTGAAACTGGGCACTGGGGAGGGCTGGAAATCTCACTGACTCTTTGGGGGGTGTTATTGCAGGCAGGCTACAGAGAAAATGCACTTGGTGGAAGAGGACTGGCTACCCCTTATTTAATTATTTTATTTATTTTAATTTAATTATTTATAATTATTTATTTTAATTTGCTTGATGATGTCACTTCTGGCCCTGACAACACTTCTGATGGGTCCTGATCAGATTGTCATTCTAAAAAGTGGGTCCCGGTGCTAAAAGATTGAGAACTGCTGCAATAAGGTGTTAGTAAGTTGACACGGGGTGTGTGTGTGTGACTCTACAAGTTTTCAAAATCACTAAAATCAGAGTTTGGAGGAATAAGACCATTATGTTATATATCAATCAATGCATAATTTCATGCAGAATGCAATGAAACAAACCACATTGAAATATCTATGTTCTAACAAAAGGTACAGCCAAAAAACCAGTGTGGGTGGGGCGATGGTACATCACCACGCCCACCACCTGGGGCGTTGCCCCACCTACTACATGGGGTGACACGCAGGCCTCCTGCGCCAGGTGACGTGAATCCTAGTGATGCCACTGGGTGGAGTCACTGGGGTTAGAATTGGACTACCCAATTCCCTTTCTCTTCTGAAGCCTCCCAAGCTGCCCCTCCCTCTCCCCCAACCCCAATACAGCAAGCTCATTTTTGGCATGGCTGCAAGATTGGGATTTAGGTTCTTTAAATTCTATATATTATTGGGCAAGACTGAGGTTTGTCTGGACTTTGATTTTTGCTGTGAATGTGGACAGGACTAGGCAGTAACTTCACTGCCTCATATGTGCATTCTTAACTTTCTCATGAGAGAAATTAACCAAACAAAAGTTTTGCAAGTTACCCAAATTAAATCTATTTTTAGATTAAAATACACCTGAAATTCATGAAACTGGGATATGGTGTAAAAAATGCAGGAGTCCAATAATTAAACAAACAAAACATGTGGTAGGTGAACAATTCCAAAAAAGTGTCTAAGGGTGCATGACTTTCAGGGATGAAATATGTCCAAGGCCGAGGACCGCACAATTGGAGACAGAAGACTTCCCATACATGGATAAATAATAATACAGGTATTTCTATACCGCCTTTCTTGGTCCTCAGATTTCTCCTCTGACTTTATTCAAGGCGGTTTACATAGGCAGGCTAATTAAATTAAATTAAATTAAAAAAAGGGTTTTTTACAATTTGAAAGAAGATTCTATCTTTCAAGAAACCACGACATTCAGATGTTTCTTTCTGATCTGGTCACAACATTCTGGCCTCCACCCTCCCATGCTCAGAGCAGATGGAATAACTCGACTCAGCTTGTCAGTGGCTTCAAGGTTGCATGGTGCTGGTGGCCTCGAACTGGTGACCTTCGGATGTTATCTTCAGGCAAATGGAGGCTCTACCCTCTAGACCAGACCTCCTGCCCTGGATGGATGCCTCCCTTAGTTTGATACATTTCAAACTGATACTTTTCAAACTTACATTTCAAGTAAGACAAGTTTGCAACTGCCCCATCTTCCAAACAAAATATTTTGTTTTCCTTTTGTTTCTGTGTTTGCTGAGCAACTGAGAGTTGGAATGGAATGCTCTTTGCATGAAGGTGGGCTTTGTAAACTCCTGCAACTGGTCTCTCTCTGGCTGATGGATGGGTTCTTCCTCTGGTCTTGCCATGAAAAGAGGGCAGGAAGAGATGGCTGAGCCACTGTTTCCCTCTTCCCATGACCCTGTCCTAGACTTAAGAGATCATGAAGAACTCCATCCACAAGAGAAACCTGTGGTCCTTCACCATCCAAGAGGAAAAGTCCCAGGCAATAGACAGGTGCATATGTGGTTTTGGAGGCTATCGCCCAGATGACATCAACAGGTTGATAGCAGCCTTCTAGGAGGAGATGGCAGAGAGTGGCAAAGAAACCCTCTCTCTGGTCACAGGGACTTCTTGGGAGGGAGAGGGAAGATGGAAGTCTTGGAGAATTGCATCTTGTGGTCATCAGCAAAATGACCATAGAGGGTAAGTGACCACTATTTTGCTCCTCTTGCAGATGGGTAGACTGAGGCATTGTAGCCATGCCAAAATAAAGATTCAAATAGGGCCTTTCCTGATTTGTAGTAAGGGGAACGTGGCTCTCTTGAGAAGAAGGTGGTTCACTATTTATCTCTCAGTGTATAATTTCCTCTTCCTCCTAAAGGAGTTTGTTGAACAGTCTGACTCTTCCCATTTCAGATGACAGCTACTCAAGGAGGTAGCTCCTAGTTCAGATTTCTCAGCTATTTTTTACTGGCTTTGATGACAAAGGCAGAAAAATGCATGTTGAAACTTGACGAGCAGTTTTGGTAGTCAATGGGGAAGTGATGACAGGGGATGTTGACAGGGGAGGGTGAGGGGCCAGATTTGGGGACATTCCTACGGAAGTCAAACTTGACTTCCTATGACTGATGGGCAGAGGGAATATACACTTGCTTCATCAGAATTTGCCAAATCCACATTTCAGGAAAACTTATTTGATGCTGCCATGGTTTAATTCCAACTGCAAGAAGTTGAACGGAAGGCTACTGGAGGGAAAAGAGCAAAGAGAACACCAGTGAAATGGGGAGGTTGGAAGGAACATGTGAGAGTTGAGTTGAAGAAATTCTGCTAGTTTCTCCTCAGTTTGTACTCTTTTTAGTCTTTCTCCAGTCACTGACAGAGGAAACCTCTAAGACGCAGAGGTAAATGAATCCTAACAAAGACTTCATACAAAATGTGGAGAGGTATATATTTGTGGAGAGGTATATATGTCCAAGGTAGGGAGAAGCAAACTACCAGCATCTGCTCCCTCCCGGGCTGATGGATGAGGTTTTCCCCTAGTCTTCCCAAGATGGCAACTCAAGGAAAGAAGAAATGGTGAAGTCCACAGTTCTCCTTTTTCCCATGGCTCTGCTCTAGGCTGAAGTGATCACGAGGAACTCCCTCAGCAAGAGGAACCCAACAGTCTCCCCCATCTAAGTGCAAAAGGCTAAGGAAGCAGGCAGCTGCAGAGTTGATGGTTTGGAAGTCAACTGAACTAGGAAATGCAGCCACTATTCAGTTTACTTCAGCATATTGATGGAAGCCTTCTTGAAGGGATAGGGGAGAATGGTGTGGAAATGTTCACTCTAGCCTCAGGTCCTTGATGGGAGAGAAAAGGAAGGCGGAGGACTTTGAGGCTTGCATCCTGTGGTAATCTGCAGAACTGTCACAGAGGATAGGTGGCCACTAATTTTGCAGATGGGAAGACTGAGGCATTGTGGCCATGCCACAGACAAGGTTCAAATAGGGCTTTTCCTGACGTGTAGTGAGAAATAACTGTCTCTCTTTGGTAGGCCTGATTTATCTCTCTTTATATCTCCCCCTCTTCCCCCAAACGATGTTCTTGAGCAGTCTGACCCTTCCCCTTTTCAGACACCAGCTACTCAGCAAGATTTGTCAGCTGCTTTTATTGGCTTTGAAGACAAAGGCAGAGAAATGCATCAGATAAACAGAGAATGTGATGTACTCCATTGTGGGGAGTGCAGTTCTGAGAGTCAGTGGGAAAGTGATGGGGAAAGATGGACAGTGGAGGATGAGGGACGGGATTTGCGGAAATTCTTATGGGAGTCAAACTTGTGTCTGTGGCTAAGGAGTGGAGGGAATATAGACTTATGTGAACCAAAATGACCAAACACTTGTGAAATGGGGAGGTTGGAAAGAGCAGGTGGGCGTGGGGTTGAAGAAGTCCTGCTACCTATAGGTTCTCATCTGCTGTTTTCTCTTTCATCAGTTCCAGCCACTGACAGAGGGAACTCTCATGAGCCAGAGGGAAATAAACCCTCACACTAACAACACACAAAATGAGGTGAGGTATACCTTATGCAAAGCTGTAAGGTACTGGCAGTGTGAAGATGGGCCAGGTCAGGAAGTGACATTTCTAACAACCCAATCCTATGATTGAGCTGCCATGTGGAGTGCATTACAACAGCAGAGGTGAATTCCATTTCACGCCTCCTAACCCACACCACCTGCCCTTTTAAAGTGACTGATGATAGTTGGAAGGGGAGAAAACCCCTTGCCCCTGACAGTCTGGGGTAGGCAAAAAACCTGCCTGCCATCTGCCAATTTAGGCAGGCAGCAAAAAATTCCTACCCAGCCCGGAATGGCGGCCAGTAAAACTCAGACTGACAGAACGGTGGGCATGTGGGTGTCCACACAGCGCCCACGTGCGGAGGAAGAGGGTTGGGTACTGTCCCCTTAAAACGCCTCTGCATCTGCCCAGCTCCAGCCCTCCTCCAATCCCCCCAGGGCAGGAGACTCTTATAAAAACATATAGCATTGCTTTCTGCACTTCTCATTTTTGGGGAAAAAAAAGAAAAGAAAAGGAAAAAAAAAACACAAAAATTTGCAAAATAATAAAGCCATTTTCTAATACCACTACATATTCTCTAACACCTCTACATACATGTGGCTGCATCTACTGACACTATAACCCCTACATCACCTACCTAGTACACTTTTAAAGCAATTATAATTTAGTACTAGATTATAACTAGATTATAATTTATAATTATAATTTATAAAAATACGCCCTTGGAATAAAAAGAGATAGAACCACTTTCTGTACTACTAACTTTGGAAAACACCAAAATCTGTGAAAAAATAAAACCATTTTCACCCACCTCTAGTTATATATGCAGAGACAGAGTATAAATACATATTGTATGTCATAGTTATCTATAAATTACAGATTATTATCATTCATAATGTTTCCTGTTCTCTGCCACACTTTGCAATTTTATGCCGATCAAGCAATGCAAGCAGTTGATTGGGGTTTGTTTGGCTGAACCTGGAACATGAGAGTCCCTCCCCTGTGAGGGGATTGGAGGAGGGCTGGGGCAAGGCTGGCTCAGAGGGCTCTTAGGGAACCAGCACCCAGCCCTCTTCCGCCTATGCATGTGGGCACAGTACTGACACCCACCCGCCCACCCTTAGAGCGGTCTGAGTTCTACTGGTCACTGTTTGGGGCCGGGTTGGAATTTTTTGCTGCCTGCCAGGATTGGCCAATGGACGGTAGTTTCTTCTACTACCCCAGATTGTCAGGGGTTGGGTTTTTTTTCCTCTACTGACTAACATTGGTCACTTTATGAGGGCAGGTGGTGCAGGTTAGAAGGCTTGAGATGGACTGTGGCGCAGTGGCGTAGCTAGCAGGGGATGGGGCGGTCAGCCCCAGGTACCACCCTTGGGGGGGTGTAACACTACAAATGCCACAACATCGCTAACATCGTGAAGGTTAGGATTAACCCCATCATGACATATAACGTTGGGTGTGGAATTCCCAGCGGAAAGCAATGCAAAAAATCAGATTGTAATACCTCCTTTCCATCAAAAGTTATGGCCAAAAAACCTGAAACCAAGAAATGCATTGAACCCTATGGAAAATTAAACTGAGCCATATGGCAGGTTTACTCGAGCGTAGGCAAATGTGCCATAGTTAGTCAGAAAGGGTAGGCTGAGAGGAATCCAATGACACTAGAATGGTTCCTATCCAATGAAAGCAGCCCCCAAAAAACACCCAAGAAGAAAGTCCCTTCCTCCAAGCAGGCAAATGTATTGAGCCCTATGGAAAGCGAAAGGAAGCCACAGGGTCACATTTACTTGTGAGTAAGAACATAAGAACATAACAACAGCCCCACTGGATCAGACCATAGGCCCATCTAGTCTAGCTTCCTGTATCTCACAGTGGCCCACCAAATGCCCCAGGGAGCACACCAGAAGAGACCTCATCCTGGTGCCCTCCCTTGCATCTGGCATTCTGACATAGCCCATTTCTAAAATCAGGAGGTTGCACGTACACCTCATGGCTTGTAACCCGTAATGGATTTTTCCTCCAGAAACTTGTCCAATTCCCTTTTAAAGGCGTCCAGGCCAGACGCCATCACCACATCCTGTGGAAAGGAGTTCCACGGACCAACCTCACGCTGAGTAAAGAAATATTTTCTTTTGTCTGTTCTAACTCTCCCAACACTCAATTTTAGCGGATGTCTCCTGGTTCTGGTGTTATGTGAGAGTGTAAAGAGCATCTCTCTATCCACTCTGTCCACCCCCTGCATAATTTTGTATGTCTCAAACATGTCCCCCCTCAGGCAAAGTAAGCAAATATGCCTTGGCTCCTGTTCAAGTCAGGCAAAGGGCAATACAAGGCTAGCTGCATGGTCCCCATCTGATGAAAGTGGAACTCAATAAATGCTCCATAAGGCAGACCCCCCCCAAGAATAAACCAGAGGATTGAGTTGGTAAAGTGGGCAATGGAGAGGGCTGAAAATCTCACTGCTTTATATGTGGGGGGTGTAGATATATAGAAGAAAAAGGGTTGTGTGTGTGTGTGTGTGTGTGGGTATGGGTGTAAGTTTTATAGCTTAAGCATTTAAATGTTTAGCAGTCTAATCCTATCATCCCCCTCTCCACTAGTGCAGCCATATCGAAACATACACACATACAGAACTCACTCATACAAATAGAAGATCAAAACTCTATTTTTAAGTGTTCAGAAACCCAAAAGTCTTCTCACTGTGTTTTTGATCTCCTTATTTCTCCTGCTGTAGATTACTGGATTCAGCAGGGGTGGAACCACAGAGTACACAATAGTTACTGCTATGTCCAGGTGAGATGGATTGTCAGAGGAGGGCCTCAGGTAAGCAAAACTTGCAGTGGACACAAAGGTGGAGAAAACAATAAGGTGGGGAAGGCAAGTTGAGAGGGCCTTTTTCCTGCCTTGCACAGAACGTATTCTGTGCACTGCAGTGAAGATGTGCACATAGGTTACAACAATGAAAATAAAGCAGCCCAAGCACATGAAAATGCTGAATACAAGAACTCCCATTTCAATCAGGTATAAGTCAGAACAGGCAAGCTTCAGTAATTGTGGGATTTTACAGAAGAACTGGTTGACAATGTTGGAGCAGAAAGTGATTGCAAAAGTGCCACTGGTGTGCAACACCGAATAGAGAAAACCAGTAATCCATACAATGCCAATTATTTGCATACAAGCGCCCTGTTCATGATCATTTCATATTCTAAAGGAATGCAAATGGCAACATATCTATCATATGCCATGACAGTGAGAAGGGAAAAATTAGATGATATAAAGAAAAGGTACAAGAAGACTTGTGCCACACATCCAGAATAAGATATGTACCTGGTGTTCATGAGGGAGTTGGCCATGGATTTGGGAATAAAGATTGACACAAGCCCAGTGTCCTATATGGCCAAGTTCATTAAAAAGAAGTACATGGGGCTGTGCAGGTGATGGTCAAGAGCTATTGCAGCGATGATGAGAAGGTTCCCTGAGACAATCCCCAAGTACAACAGCAGGAACGCCACAAAATGTAGAATCTGGAATTCACGAACATCTGAGAATGGCAGGAGTAGGAACCCAGATGCTGAAGACACTGAAGTTTTGCTGGACATTTTGCACTTGGTGTGCTATGATCTGTAGAAGGAAACAGAAGCCTTCAACAACTACATCCTGATTTAGTAACACATTTATGTCTATGATGATGATGATGATACAAGTGATGATTTCTCATCTGTTCACTTATTTTCTAGAATATTTGAAAACTCCAGTTCTGTATTGGTGCGGATTTCTTGAGACCTCCAGGCAAAGCCCTGGAATTCCCACAGCACCACAACCTGCCCTCTGATGGTGAATAGCCAACAGCTGAGAGTTCCTCGTCTAGTCTTTACCCGTTCCTGCTCAATCATTCCATGTAGTGTGGGCACCCAGTTCTGGGGCTGGGATATTAGACTGTACTCCAAAAATTCAAATTGTGTAACCCAAAGGAACTTAATTTTATACTCAGAACAGATCGTGCACATACAGATCAAGGACCTTTTCTGTACAGCAATCTAGCTTGGTAGCAGGGAAGTTATCCTCTGACTTGTGTCTTTAATTCTTGCCTGCTGTATGCAGCTGTTGTAATAAACAGATCTGCACATTTTGCAAGAGAGCCTTTGCACCAGCCTTTCTCCACAAAGTGATTTGCCGAAGACTTTCTGACTTTCACAATCCACTCCACATTTAGGCAGAATAGAAAGATTTGGGACACAATTCTAACCAATTTTCCAGCATTGGCATTGTGCCAATGGGGCATGTGCTGCATCCTGCAGTTGGGGGGCAGTCACAGAGGTCTCCTCAAGTTAAGGCAATGTTTGTTGCATTGCCCTTACCTTGGTACTGGAAAGTAAGTTAGGATTGCACTCAAAATTCCATAATACTGTTGCCAGCTCAGATGCATCCATAAACCTGAGCCTCAGGCGTGTGGGGGTGAGGGATAAATGGGTGGAAGGTTCCTGCATGCTTCTCATGGTTTTGCTTGGATGCAAAGTTCCTGCAGCTTGCTGAATAGGAGGAATGAGTTGGAAGTTAATGTGGGGGGGAGGGAGGTTTGAGTGTTTTTGGGCTTAGTTGACTTTTAAAGTGAACCCCAGAACCTGGTGAGGGGTGGAATCATGGAGATGGGCATGGTGGGGGGGGGGGTGGTTAATAATATTGGGAGTGGTGGAAAGTTTATAATATATACAAAGTTCAATAAAAGAAAATGTTCACTGCCTGCATTTATTTTCTGGCATTATTATTATTATTATTATTATTATTATTATTATTATTATTATTATTATTATTATTATTATTATTATTATTCATTTTACATCCTGTCTATTACGGAAAATAATTTTGTCATAAGAAGGGGTGTCAACCATTTGTGTGCCCCCGGTGTCAAATGACCTAGCTATGCCTATCTATCTTCAGGGTTTCCTACCGAGGTGACAAAGGGCCCAATTCTATCCAACTTTCCAGGTCTGGTGAAGCCACAATGCAGCCCCATGGCAAGGGAACACATGTTGCCATACTTGAGAAGCCCCCGTGACTGCCCCTCCACCACAGGATACAGCACACACCCCAATGACACAACCGCACCAGCACTGGAAAATTGGATAGGATCTGGCCCATATTACTTACATACAAATGATAGAGTTATGCAGGCATTTGGCCATGAGGAAAACTGCTCAAGTATCAGTACAGTTAAACAGATACAACTTACTATTTTTCTTCAGGGATATTGAATTTCCATACACACATTCTTCTCCAACCCATTCATAGCACTGGATCCGTATTCAACCACTAATGAAATTTATGAGGAAGTCCAACTGTCCTTTTTAATACTGCAACTCTGCAATGTTCTGTCTACAATGCAGGCAAAGATGTAATCATGTCTGCTATTCCTGGAGACTTGGTCCCTGGAGCCCAATACAGCAAATCATCAGAGACACACAGAGAACAGTTAACTTGCTTGTCTTCACTTCAGTTAATATGCTTAACTAGCTGCTGTCCCTAGGTAGATATATGAAGCAAAGAAGCAATCAAGACACAGTCACATGTTCAGAGTTCATGAAGGGAGCAAGACAGGCTGGCAAGCTTCAGGGAGAGAGCGCACACCAGGCAGCCTCCTCCCCTTCTTTTATTAACCTCCCTTTCAGCCCAGTACAAAGGTCAGCAGGTAAACACTGTAAGTTCCTTAGCTCCACTCTAACCTAGTACAAAGGTCAGCTGGGGAACAATGCAAGTTCCTCAAGGGATTTTTCCCTTTGTTGATTCAGCCTGTTTACCCCGTCTGTTTCCTGACTCAGACCTCACCCAGTTTGCTTCGTGACCCGGGCGTCACCCCGGAGTGTGCTCCAAGGGCCGGGGTTGAGTGTGCTCACTGGCCTTTGTCACGTAAGCAAAAGGGTAAGGTCCTGGTAAGGTCTGGTATTCCCCTGATTATTTCCTTCATCCCCACTTTTTTTGTTTTATTTTTCAGGGGGAGGGTAGTACCCCTGTAGGCACTTGTGTAGCAAGTCTAAGCCTTGTTGGCTGAGTAAAAGAGTACCAGGCTGATGTTTTGGGGTCAGCAAACTCATTATTTGACACAGTGAGGGGATACATTGAATAAAACCACCGATTATGATTAAAATAACTATCCCAAAAATCCCATACCCAAAAACCTGTCTAAGTCATGCAAAGTGTGTTAGCCATCCTGTAAACCAATCCCAAAGCCCACTAAAGTTTACCTCTTGTTGTATTTGTGCAGTAAGATTTTTTAGTTCCTCAAGTTGTTCTTCAATATTGCAGCTGTTGTCAGTCAGATTAAAGCAGCACAGATGTCTAAATGTTGAACACTCGTGATGATGTTTGAACAGTAAGAAATCAATGGCTGCTCTGTTGTCTAGAGTTGCCTCACATAATTCATGTTGTTCTGAATTTAATAAGGCTATTGCTTGAGAGGTGGAATTAATAGCTTTTAGAGCATAGCAAGCTAATTTGTTTAATTGTCTAGCATTGCCCACCACTAGTGCTGGGCTTCCTACTAGAGAGGCTGCCAGTGATACATACTCAGCTTTGCTTAACAATCTTACATTTGAATTGCAATCATTGTGGAGTGTTAGATGCATTTGGCCAGAGCAATTGGCTTAGGAGGTAAAGTGATTGCAAAAGTCTAAGGCAGCACTCTGTGCCATTAGTTAGATTGGCTGGAATGAAGTTAAAGGTTCTGCTTCCACATGTGAAAAACCATCCCTTGGGCAAGTGGTATGTTTGTACACAAAGGAGACATTCTGGAAACTGGAACAATTGAGCTGTGGCCCTGGGGGTTGATAGCAAAGTTTAGAACAATTAACAAACCTGGTACAGGTAGCATTAAAAGCAGTGACATGGGGTGTATGTAAGGACAATGCATCTTTAATAGATTCTCCCCATTGGAGGTATCCTTCATACCCCTATCTTGCCAAATTGATATTAGCAGAATCTTGCAATATTGTCTGGTTGATGACACACTGGAATCAGACATGTCCCCAATAGATCTCCTGCAGCAATTTCAGTAGACAAATTATTATTATTATTATTATTATTATTATTATTATTATTATTATTATTATTATTAACAGTATTTATTTTCAACAAAAAGTTCACAAAGTGGTTTACAGAGAAAAATCAAATAACTAATTATAATAATAACTAACTCCCTGCCCCAATAGGGCTCACAATCTAAAAAGATGCAAAAGAACACCAGCAGGTAGCCACTAGAAAAGACACTGCTGGGGTGAGGAGGGCCAGTTACTCTTCCCCTGCTAAAAAAGGAGGAGCACCCACTAGAAAAAGTGCCTCTTACTCAGTTAGCAGAGGTCACAAACAGAAATGTGAGGTGTTAACAATCTGAGCAAGGCGCTTCCATAAATTATATTTTATGCACTCCTTTAAAGGGGGCGCTTGTTGTCCAGCCCCCAGCAGGAGCACTAGCAATAGTAAAAAACACATCAGTAACAGCATTGAGTTTTTTGTAATCTCTGACATCATGGCCAGAAGCAGTTTTTCATGGGTCTCTGGTTCACCGGATGCCAGCAGCTATCTTTGCGCCTTGGATGTCAGAGCCTTCAGATCTCCCCAGGTTATGGGATGAGTCTCCTGTCGGGGTCTCTTGGCTGGCCGTCTGTTCCTTGGCTGCTCCTGAAGTCCCAGCATCATCTGGAAGTTGGGGATCGGATTCTCCAGGCCCTGATGCCATGACATCTTTGGCTGGCCACACACACCGAGCTGGTACCCAAAGTGTTCCTGTAGGAGTAAGCATAGCCTCACCCCCAAGTTACCAATAGGGCTGGGCCTTTCCATTCTGGGTCTGGCAGTTGTCTATAATAAACCATGGGTCTGGTTAGTGATTTCATGACTCCTTCATGTCTTTAATGAGGAGTGAACCCTTCTGCATTTAAAGTTAAAAAATTTAAAGTATATAATAAAGTATAGAGTGTTTCCTGAATATGAATTGGCCCAAATAAACGATGTCTCATATCCCGTTTTTAATTGTTTGAATAAAAGGGTTTTTATAGATCTGTGTGCCTGTTCTACTATTGCTTGTCCTGTAGAGTTATAGGGGCTGCCATGTTTCAGAATAATATCCCAGGTTGTGCAGAAGGAAAGAAGCTCCTTTGAAGTATAAGCTGGAGCACTGTCTGTTTTTAGTGTGGCTGGTCTCCCCATTACTGTGAAAGCATGCAAGAGGTGGGCAATCACATGTTTGGTGGTTTCCTTTTTAAAAGCTAAAGCCCAAACATAGCCAGAATAGGTATCAATACAAACATGTAAATATGAATGGGGTTTGAATTCAGGAACATGAGTAACATCCATCTGCCATAACTGGTTTGCATGAGTTCCATGAGGGTTTACCGCATGTGGGAATGATGCGGGGGCTCGAGAACAGTGTGGGCACCTATGGACAATGGTTTGTGCTTGTGATAAGGGAATTGAGATTTGTTTTACTAACATCTTCGCAGACTGATGAAAGAAAGCATGGCTGGCTATGGGATCAGAAAACAAAGAGTTAACTGATGGAGGAGGGAAGCCCTTAAAGGCCTGGTCAGCCCTGTCATTGCCTTCAGACAAAAAGCCTGGAAGAGGGGTGTGGCTACGAATGTGGGCAGCAAAATAAGGCTGAGTCCAAGTTTGAAGCAAATTTTGCAGGGTCAAAAAAAGACTTAGTAAATTGTGGTCAAGCTGAGAGGTGATGCAGGCCAGGGGGAGATGTTCTAACAGATTATAAACATGCAGGGTGTCTACTATCAAATTAAAAGGCTGATATTTCATAACCTTAAATGCCATAATAACAGCAGCTAATTCAGCTTTTTGGGCAGAGGTTTGTGAGCTTGTAAAATAGGTAGTCCATTGGCCCTCCTTTTGGTATGTAATTACCCCCCCCTTGGAGATCCATCAGTAAAGACAGTGATTGCTTTAGAGATGGGGGTAGAACATCTGACTGGTTTTAAAGGAAGACTAACCTGTGTTACTAGGGCAAGTCTAGGATCTTTAGGGGTGTTAAAATCTAGTTCCCCCACATATTCTGCTAAGGCAATTTGATAAGAGGTGGAGAATTCCCACAAATGAAGGTTTTCATTTTTTATAATAGGCAATGTAATTTTTACTACATCCTTGCCCTGGAGTCTCACTGCTCTTTCTTGCCCCTTGCAAATGAGAGCAGTGATAGCCTCCTGATAAGATAATACATTCCTGGATGGGTTGGCTGACAGGTAAAGCCATTCAAGAATGTATACCTAAGTGTCTGCTTTAGGGCTACAGAGAACACCGGTGGGGGTATGGGCAGAGGGTAGAATTACTAGCCATAGCAAAGGTTGATGTGGCAGGCAATCCACAAATTGGTGTCTCATGAGTTGTTGTCTTTCTTGTAGGGAATTATGACCTCTGGAGAGAGGGTGATTTGTTTTGTGGGGTCTTGGTCCTCCCTGAGATGATCAAATACTGGCTTTAACAGTTGTGTGAGAAGCTTAAAATAAGAGCGTACCCAATTAATATGTCCCAGCAACTGCTGCAATTGTACCAAAGTCAGGTGCTGGGGGATTTCTAATTCTGGGGTTATAGGCACAGCATAGGATGACAGCACTTTATGCCCAAGATACAAATAAGGGAGGAAGGCTAGAAAGAAAAAAGGTTTAAGTCAGTTGATTTTGTCACTCTTGTGACAGGACAGAGTTTCTACCTGCTGCTCAAAGGACCTCCTGATATTCTGAAAAGTATAGATAGATATATACTATGATGAAAACTCCCTTCCCCACCCCCCTCTCTCTCCCTGTCTCTGGTTGCTAGAAGATGGGTTAGAAGAACCAGGACTGCTGGAAACCTGCCCCCCCTTCCCTTTCCTCGGGCAGACCAAATGCACTCTGCATTAAACGTAATCACCAGAACAGCCCAATCCTGAGCTGCCTGGCACACGGAGCTGTCACGCCACCAAAATGACTACCCGGCACCCTGAGGATGCTGGGCAGCTACCGCTGCCTCCTTGGGAGAAGGGGACATTCATCCCTTTCCCCTGCATAAGGAAAGTAGCCCCGCAATGGGGCTACACGATTCTGCGCCGCTATCAAGCGGGCACAAAGAAACAGAGTCCTGTGTCCAGCCAAGAGGGCTCGCTCCAGTGCTGGGCCAGTGCTAAGCCCCATAAATGTGCCTTACGACATATTTGTGACAGTGTACACCGGCGGTAAGCAGGCGTGTACAACTCAGGATTGGGCTCTAAGGCAGGTACATCTTATACTTTTTTAGGGCAAAGAAACGTATCTTTATTACTCCTTTGTATGCAATATTGCTATCTTTGTTCTTTCTGAATAAAGCTAAGATCTTTTATTGAAAGCTATTTACCCCCACACCCGCAAATAAAGAGACCAGACTTCGGCTTGGATGAAAATGGGCCACTTTATTAAGTCTTAACTGCAGCAGGGCAATAACAATAACATCAAGCGTGCGGGGCAATATGGGGGAAACGGTCCTAGCTGTCTGCTTCCCCCTGCAAACTCATTGGGCATACCACCTGGCTCGAGCCCCCAGCTGTCAATAGCCAGCCTAGGCCTTTCAATGCCACCCCCAAGGGGGCAAGGCAGCCGGACTTCAGACCAGTAGATGGAGCCCCACCGGCCTGACAGTCCAGGCAAGAGGCTTGCCTGCCTGCCTCCTGGAGCTGGTCAGGCATTATAGGAGCAGTTCAGACACACCCCTCCCCCTGCTGCCTTGGATGGACACTGAGCCAGATACCTACCTACCCAGCCCTGCACGTATCCTGCCAAAGGGGAGGACAGCCTAGTGCTTGTAATCCCCACTCCCCACAAGGATAAAATCATTCAAGCCCTGCTGCAGGTCGGATAAAAACAAGTCATTGCCGACTGGTGACAGGTGCACCCCATCGCTGTGGAACAGGGCAGGCTGCCTGAACCCAATAGCAGGGTGTTGGATCACTGCCCCGCCCTGCTCAAGTACTACCCTCCCCAGGTAAGTGTTCACTCTTTTCCTGGTGACGTCTGTTCTGCGGATGCTCTGCACCCCGCACCAAACATGCCAGGGGAGGAGATTGGACCAAAGGATAGCAATCCCCAGGAACCAACTTCTAAGCAAAGAGAACTCCCTATGGGCCTGGAGCCTCAACAACATCGAAGTCCTCTGGCCCAGGTCATTCTCCCCTAAGTGTACCACGATTACCTGGGGAGGGGGATGCTGTGCCAGATAATTAAGCAACAGTGGCATGAACTGTCTCCAGTGCATGCCCCTTCTGGCAGCCCAGGTGACACTGGCCAGGCCTCCCAGTTCCAACTGGGAGCTGAAACTGCTGGCCAATGCCCTCTTCCGAGCCCAAAATATAATTGAGTGACCGCAGATCAGAACCCTTACGGGAGTCAACCAACAAAGACCTGCAACAGAAAAAGTAACATAAGCCACTAACACTGGAATGTAAGAAGATGCCCTCAGGCAAAACAATCAGGGACTCCAACCGGACCATCCCTCCACATTAACACCAAGGCTGGAAATGCCAGTCAACACCCCCCCGACCACTGGGGGAGCCCAACAAACCCAGGCCCCACAACCGGCAGGCCTCAGCGAACATAATATTTAAAGGCGCCCAAGCGCCATCGCCCGATCCTCTGGATAGCTCCAGCATGGAAGCCACAACCGCCTGAACCAGGCAGATATCCACATCGGCAGCTCTTTTCAGGTGGACCCACTGGCCTTTACCTCACTGGTTGGTCTTAGAGCACCTTAAAAACAGAGAAACAAGGTTAACAACCAACTGACCATTGCCCCATTGCAAGGCCCTGTCCCCGGGGGTGACTTTAGAAACGGATAATACCTCGCTAGGGCAGAAAGCCCCAAAGAACAATACCAGGCTACAAGCTTTAAACAGCATCGCCTCATAACGCGATGTGCAAAGCAGGCCGAAGTCGGCACATAGGCCCCGCAGTAGGACCGGGGTGACCGGCTTCTGGGCATCTGGGAGCATGGGACAGCTCCTCCTAATTCCTTCCAGCATCCGTTTAACCCGAAAGTCCGATGTGTTGTCAACCCAACCCAAGGCCTTGGACTGGAAAGACAGAGCTGCCAAGTAGACTGAGATCAATCGTGCTGACAACCCCCTACTCCGAAGGGCAATCACAAACTTCATTAGGTGGCTCACCGGCAGAGGCCATGCATCCGCCAGATGCTGCTGCCTGCAAAGAGCCAAAAACTCCTGAACCTTCTTCCTATAACTGTTCCTGGTAGCGGCCGCTAGGGAAGCCCAGATCATGTTTTGGGCGGTGCTGAGCCAAGGCTCCACAGCCATAGTGACATGGGTTCTGGGTCCAAATGTGCCTCTGGACCCAGCTGCCTGAAATGCTCCTCCTGAAAACGAGAGAGAGCATCGGCAATACTGTTTTGAACCCCGGGAACATGCTGTGCAGAAAAGAGGACATTAACTGATAGGCACCGGAGAACAAAAGCTCTCACCAAGCGCATAACCCTGGGCAATTTAGACGTTTGCTTGTTGATGATTCTGACCACCTCCTGGTTGTCACACCAGAAGGGAACGGAAGAATTGGCAAACTCGGGGGCCCATAAGTGCACGGCCACCAGGATGGGAAAGAACTCAAGAAAGGTCAAATCCCTTGTGATGCCCTCCTGCACCCATTCACTTGGCCAGTGGGCAGTGCACCAGCTACCCCTAAAATAGACTCCAAACCCATGACATCCTGCTGTGTCAGATTTCACCTGCAACTCGGCCTCAACCAACCTCAGTGTTCTCCAAAACGAAACCCCATTAAATTGATCAAGAAACCAGAGCCACACGGCCACGTCACCTCGCAGGGCGCCAGTGACCCGTATGCGGTGGGAAGGCCTGTGCAGTCCTGCCATTAAGTCACACATGCACCTCAAAAAAGGCCTGCCCTGGTACCATGACCTGGCAGGCGAAGTTGAGGTGCCTTACTAGCACCTGAAGCTCCCTCAGAATCATTTTCTTGGCCGCCAGGGCCTGCCTAAGCAAACCAACCAGTCGCTGCAGCTTGGCTTCTGGGAGCCTACTGCACTGGTTAACCATGTCAAGCTCGATGCCAAGGTACGTCAAGGTACGAGTGGCAGGACCCTAGGTCTAGTTGTGCGCCAGGGGGACTCCCAGCTGCTCACACAGAGCGATAAAAGTCAAGAGCAGCATTTTGCATGTTCCAGTACCAGCCGGTTTCATGAAAAGAAAATCGTTGAGGTAGTGAGCGAAAGTGACACGCCCCATCTGAAACTGGACAGCCCACTCCAAGAAGGTACTGAAACACTTGAAATGGGCACATGAAATGGCACATCCCATAGGCAACACTCTGTCAACATAATAGACACCTTCGAAACGAAAGCCCAGGTGGCAGAAATCATCTGGATGGACAGGCAACAGGTGGAACGTGGACCCATGTCTGCCTTCGCCATTAGCACGCCCATGTCGCATGACCACAGCCGCCCCACTGCTTGATTTAACAAAGTGTACCTAATGGAACACAGATCACTGGGGATCCCATTGTTCATGGAGCTGCCCTCTGGGAAGGAGAGATGGTGAATTAGCCGGAATTCCCCTGGGGATTTCTTGAGCACTACCCCCAAAGGAGAAACCTGCAGGTTATGAATAGGCAGGGTCGGAAAAGGTCCAACCACCCTTCCCGCTTTAGCAATCTTTTTCCTAATAACATGCTCCAACCCTTTAACTGAAGGCAAATTCTCAGCCAACACGGGCTCAACGGGCCTTGCTGCTGGAATTCAAAAACCCCAAGAACACCCCTCCACCAAATGTGCCGTGGCAACTTTGTTGGGGTAAGAACCCAACCATAAACATAACTGGGACAACTTAATCAGTGTTGGCCCCCTTGCTATTGGGGGGAAGGAAAGAGGGAGTGCCACCTCTGCGGCTATGCCCTGCCTGCTGTACAGCGCCCTGCCAGGGCCCACCCAGCTTAGAGCAGGAGGACACTGGGTGCTTGGCCCCGCACAAGCCGCATGCATGCAGGGAAGTGCAGTTGTTCCTTCCGCACTTTCCTGAGGCATTGAATTCAAAACAAATTCACAGGTTTTGAACCCATGCGGCACCATCGGGTGCCTTAATGGGTTCAGATTTATTCCTGGAAATAAGATGGCTCTGTCAGAGCAGTCACCCCACACCAGCCTGGAAGGGATGACCAACTGTGTCCACAGTTCCCATTGTGGAACACACTAATCCAATGCCAGATCATGTGCGGCACGCAACCTAAAATAGTGGTCATAAGCCGTCCAGGCTGTGCCAGGAAAGACCCTGAATGCCCTGTGCACAATGTCCAAGTACTTGAATAAAGCAGGGGCTCGGTTGCGAATACATCTGGAGCAGCATGGAAGCATAAATGACAAAACCGTTCAGCCAATTAGACCAGTTCTTGTCAAACTTCTGCTTCTTCACCATCTCCTGGTCCCAAACCGGCTCACCCAACTTCAGAATGGGTTCTGGTTTGATCTGCAGAAAGCTGAACATGTCCAAATTTTTGCCTCTCCAGATCTTTTCTTTGACTGCTAGAGCCAAGTGACAACCCAAGGGGAGAGCCACATCCCCATAGGAGACCCAGGGATGCTCAACCTGCTCCACACAACCTCCCAATGGCACACCGGGGGTGGGCAAAGGGGCCCATCAAGTTCCCCAAGGGGGAGGAAGACGCCAAGCCTGGTGCCCCAGGAGCCCAGAAAGGGGGTGGGGGAGTAGCTGCACCAACCGGCACCACTGCAGCCTGCGCTAGCCTGTCCTGGGCTCCTTGCTGGTATAAGACCCCCGGGAAATACGGGTTGGGCGCCCGCCACTGAGCCCAGGGCCACCACTGTGCCCCAAGGGCGGTGGAGATAACTGCGAAGCCTTCTCGCTCATCCCATATTGCTCCTAAACTGCCACCTGCATCCAGTGCCATCTCACCTGAAGCACTCGGTGCCGGTTGTGCACCCTTCTGCGCTACCTGCATGGCACCTGTGATCTCTACTTTGGGCGTGTGGTCCCTTTGGGTGGAGTGTTCTGGAACATCAACAACCCCTTGGCCCCTAACACGCTTCCTGGAAGATAAAATCTAGCTGAGACGGGCACTGCGCACTTTCCTAGTAGACCTACGTAGCGGGGTAGCCGTACCGGATACCTCACCCCATCACCTTTTCCCGCACCATGAAGGACTTTCTCCTTCTCTCTAGCCTCAAAGCGCGCTAACAGCGCCCTCAGCTCGTTGTAATCCTCCTCCCCTTCCAAAGAAAAAACTGGAGGGGAAGGAGGGGGTGCATGTCTCTTGGGGGCTTTCCCGCCCCTCTTTTGGCTTCTCTTACCCATTTTGAGTGAAAGAGAAATGTCCCCCCACCCCGAGTACTAGAATTCACTGGAGGATACGAATGCCGGAAAGCACCGAAAGCAGGGAATGAGGCAAAAGCCATGCTCACCAGACACTCCCATGCCTCCTGCTTCACTCCTCTGGACCCTAAGGTGGATGGAGGACCGGCAAAGCTTCCTCTGCACTCCCGCACCTCACGCGACAACACCCTCCACAGTGGGACCACTGCCTACCAGACCGCCTCAGCCTGACTGCTGAGACCGCCCAAAACGTGCCGCTACAGCCCGTCGTCAGCCTCACGCCTGCCTGCTCCTGCTCGCCCTTGCCTCGCGGCGAAGCACGCCTAGCCGCTTGGCAGGTCTGCGAGTCGCCCAGTTCGCTCCAACCGAGGACACGTCTGCCCTCGTTGATGGCCAGGAGCACACTGAGCCCAGCCAGTGGTGTGCAGCACTGAATAGAGAAAACCAGTGATCCATACAATAGCAACTATTTGCAGACAAGCATTCCTGTTCATGATCATTTCATACTCTAATGGGTTGTAAATAGCTACATACTGGTCATAAGCCATGACTGTGAGAAGGGCAAAACTGGATGCTAAAAAGAAGACGAAGAAGAGGACTTGAGCAACACATCCAGAATAAGATATGTGCCTGGTATTCATTAGGGAATTGGCCATGGATTTAGGGATAATGACCGAAAGAAACCCAATGTCTTGAATGGCCAGATTCATTAAAAAGAAGTACATGGGGCTGTGTAGGAGACGGTCAAGAGCTATTGCAGAGATGATGAGAAGGTTCCCTGAGACAATCCCCAAGTACAACAGCAGGAATGCCACAAAATGCAGGATCTGAAATTCCTGAAGGTCTGAGAATTGCAAGAGCAGGAACCCAGATATTGAAGTCTTGTTGGACATTTTGCATTCTGTGTGCTGTGCTCTGCAGAAGGAAACAGATGGAAACCTTCAACAACTACATCCCAATTTAGTGACACATTGATGATTATGATGGTGATGATGATTCAAGTGATGATCTCTGCTCTGTTCACTTATTTTCTAGATTATCTGAATGTTCCAGATCAGTGTTGTTGCCGGAGTGCCTCAGAGTTCAAGGCAAAACCCTGATCTGGAATGCTTACTGCAGCACCGATCAGCCTGGGGAAGAAGATTTTCAGCCACTGCTCAACTTGATGTCACCCATACCCCAGTTTCAAATGTTTGCAGAAAAAGAGAATAACCCTACTTCTTTCACTAGTCACCACTATTATAATCTGATGACGCAAAATTGTACACACTGCAATTGTACACACAGGAGCTTCCAGCACAAATGTCTAGAGGCCCCAAGCGCATGCACAATGGAGGCTCGCAGATGTCTTGCTGGAGCAGGTTGTTTGACAGCAGGGGCAGATTGTTGGAGGGCTGTGGGTAGATCACAGCAGCGAGTGAGCTGGGCAGGGGGTAATTCAGGGGCCGGAGGGGAAGGATCTGTATGGCAGTCATGCATGCTGGGATTCTATCTCCCTTCCCCTGACCCTAATTGTGCCCTGAATCTCCTTGGACTTATGCCAGATTAATAGGTAAATGGTTGGCATAGGTCCGAAGAAGCCCATTGACTGAGCTGCCTAAGAGAAGGTAAGTAAAAAGGATTTTACTTACCTCTCCTGGGCCATCTGGTCACCACCCCCAATAGCACACAACTTGTGCTGTCAATGGTGATGTATGTTGTGGACTTATGGGGGATAAGATTTAGTAGTATTCAACAGTACCTTAGAATAGATTGAAATTGTTCACTGGGAAAAGTTTGCTAGTCAGCCAGAACTGCAAAAAGAGGTGAGTGATCCAGTATTAGGATGTCACAATACATGGCTGGAAGGCTGCCACTGTGCTTGGTGCATTACAAATTGAGCACAACTGCTGCAGTCCAAACAGCACAGTCCTATGTACGTCTACTCAAATGTAATTTCTACTCAGTTCAATAAGGTTTACTTCCAAATAGGTGTATATTAGATTGCAGCTGAAATAGCTTCCAGCCAATATAATACAGCATCTGTATTAAGGATTTCCCCCTGAAGTGACAGGGTCACTTACACACAATAAATAAATAAATATAGTTATGTAGGTACATAATTATTAGGAAAACTTCTCAGGTACCACTACAGTTAAATATGTACAAAGCACTTACTATTTTAATTCAAGGATATGTGAATTTCTAGACACACATTCTTCTCCACCCCTTTTATAGCAGTGGATCCATATCCAACCACTGATGAAGATTTATTGAAAAGTTCAGCTATTCTTTCGATGTTGCAACCCTGCAATGTTCTGTCTACAATGGCAGGCAAAGATGTCATCATGTCTGGTGTTCCTGGAGACTTGGTCTCCAGAGCCCAGTACAACTAAGCAGCAGAGGCACACAGGGAACAGTTAACTTGCTTGTCTTTACTTATAGCTAATACGTTTAACCAGATGCTGTCCCTAGAGCAGTGTTCCTCAAGGTTTGTTCACCGTACAATTTCACATGGTCCACCTAATCAAGTACCACCGGAAGTAACTGGTGATGACATCATGGCCAGTTACTTCTGAGTTGGGAGGCCAGATGCAACACAACAAACACCAGTAAGAGGCTTAGGGTAGACAGGAGGGCTTTTTCAAGCACGGAAAAGCATGGTTCAGAGCTCAGCCCATTGAGCCAAGACGCTTACTGCTGTTTGTTGCGCCATGTTCTTGGTCTAGCTGCCAGGAGGTAGGTGTCCAAGGGTCCTGTGAGTACCACCAGATACCACCTCATGTACCAGGGACGGAAACTCGAGTTAGGTGACTCACAGTCATGAAAATGAGCGTTTTTTGTTGATTCGTGGACTCGTGGAAAACTCAGAAAAACACTCAAGTCAGGGACCCCCTGACTTGGCACTCATCCCCACATGTGCAGACTTGAGTCTGGCTGTGCTTGCTTACTGTTGCTGTGGCATGAAAAACCTTGTAAGCCATCATTCAGACCGGGCAAGCAGCAGGGAAGTTCCAGTCAGTAGGCAGGGAAGGGTTAATGTTTTGCTTTTGCATTGAGCGGGGAGGGGAGGCAGGAGTGGGCTCTGATAGGAAGAACGGAACCAATGATCATTGGAAGAAGGATGGGCATTCTGATATTTTCTTTGGCTGAGAGAGGGCAGGAGGAGTAGCCCAAGGGAGTTCTTGCCTTACAATTGGCTGGAGAAGCCCAGGGAAGGGGAGAGAAGCAGTCTGTGGCAATCACACTTGCCAACCGCATGGTATGGCTGCTTTAAGCTCTGTTGTTACTTGGGAGGAGGGAGCCCCATTGAATGACTGGTTGTAGTGAGAATACTTCTGAGTAGAACTGCCAAGAATCACGAGGACTTTGCTGAGGTAGAAGAAAAGAAACACAGTACCCATTCTGATAAATGTTTTCATTTAGTTTCAATCTTGCTCATGCTAAGTCAAAACTTTCAATTAAAAATGTGCTTTAAAAAAGTAGTAAAATCTAGTTTGTAGAATAAAGTTAGGAAGGGCCCCCATCATGCATCTTGCCTGCTCTCAGCAGCCCTGATTGAGTGTAGTTCACATGTGCCAATGCAGCAAATAAGGAAAGCAGGATTTGTCCTGTTCCCACCGGATGTTATTTTAATGTCACTGCTGGTTTGCCTGCGCCAGTTTCTAACAGGTCAAATTGTTGAGGGACCTTTAAAGGATTGGAGATGGTCTGGCAAAGTACATAATAAGCAATCAATTTTAAAAGAAGCACCTGTAATGTGTAAAACCCTTAATCTGTTTTTGGAACTGGGAATGTTTTGGTCTCTTGTTATCTGGTGTGCTCCCTGGGGCATGTGGTGGGCCGCTGTGAGATACAGGAAACTGGACTAGATGGGCCTATGGCCTGACCCAGTAGGGCTGTTCTTATGTCTTGTTTAGCTATCGTAGGAGAGTTCCCTCAGTGATTCTGATGAGGTTCAGGGAAAGAGATTTGGGTATGGTGAAGTTGCAATGTGGAAAGAGTTACATTAAAGAGTAGTTAATGATATAGCCAGTGAATGATAGTGATATAGCCGGAATGTTCCTTTACTGAAACGAGACTATTTCAGAGTGGGGCTCTGCTGCATCTGCAGGGGGAGAACAGGTAGGATTGAGCTCTTACGGCACACTCCTAACCCACTTTCCAGCACCGGCAAAAGCGCAACTGATGGAGAGATCTAAAAGGGTTAAATTCTCTTCTCTAATACTCCCTACAGGTTAATATTCTTGTCTGCACAAGGAGCAAGGGGTTTAGGTTTTCCAGACAATAGAATATTCAACCTGTAAACAACTCAGAAACTGGGAAAGCTACCCAGAAACTGGTAACCCTCCCAGAAGCTTGATAACCAACAGCTCTGGGGCCTATCTTTTTTTCCAAAGACAGTCTTTAAACAGGGATACTCTCCACTATCCCCAGGGACCTTATTTTGTTGGAAAGATTTTATTTTTTCTCAAATTAGAGAAGAGAATTTAACCCCTTTAGCTCTCTCCATCACAACGCAGCTCCGAAGTAAGGGAACAAACATTTCCTTATTTGGAGGAGGCTTCTGTGCCACCCAACTGCAGGATGCAGCACACATCCCATTAGGACTGCTATGCCAGTGCTGGAAAGTTGGTTAGGATTTGGGCCTTAGTCAAATTTAAAAAGGGTAATCATTCTTCTCTCCTGTGGGACTTCTTGGACATACCCTGATGAAAAGAACTCAACAGTGCCTGTGATTTTTACAAGATGGCAGATTCCATTCAAAGCTGAAACAGAAATCACAGTGATTCTTTTTTTGTTCTCTCTTTGCAGAGGCCTGAGGGCCCAATCCTATCCAACTTTCCAGCATCGATGCAGCCATGCCAAGGGGGGCTTACACTGCATCCTGTGGTAGAGGGGTAGTCACTGAGGCCTCCTCAAGATAAGGGAATATTTGTTCCCTGACCTGGGGACTGCATAGCAGCTGCATTGGCACTGGAAAGTTGGATAGGATTAGGCCCTGAGTCTGGCATCCATCCTGGAGCAACTGCTACAAGCATAGACAAGAAGAATGAGCAAGCCTGTGTTATGGAACAAATCGCCATACACTCCCTTCCCCCTTTATTCACATCTAATCCATATACAAAAACAGCCCTTATAATGGGAATCTGGATAATGAGTATTTTATTACATTAATTTAACTGGGGGAAAAATTCTAACTCATTCAAAAGCCATTCCAAGTTCACCCTGAAATCACCCTAAATGCCTAATGCCATGAACCAGCATTTTTCAAAGTGTAGGTCAAGGACCCCTTGACCAGGAAGCTGAAACCTTAAATGGCGCTTGATCCGCTTCATTGGCTGCAGTGCACCGCAGTCAATGAAACTGGTTTGCAACCACCAGATGGTGCTGGAGCTTCAGTGTAACTGAGAAGGAGGAAAGAGCAAAAGGTGATGTTCTTTCTTTGATGACCCGTAATTCTCCCATTCTCAGACTATATTTTGCAGAGGTAAATAAGACACGACACAACTGCACTTGGATTAGAAATTTGGTCACAACTTTATTAACAAAACATCACGTACCTAAGGATCAGAGTGAAGGGTGGAGTTAAGCCCTGAATTATAAACTTCATAAAGGAAGGAAGGGTGACGTTGGCCTTGCACCCTCCTCCCAGTCTCCCCAAGAACTAAAAGAGGTGGGGGGGGATTTCCTGGTGGAACCACGTAATTAGGCTGATTTTTGCCAAAGCGCCTTCACCTCTCTGCTGTCAGGCTCCACCCCTCCCATCCAGCCATGCAGTCACTGATCTCCCAGGGTCATTTCAGCATCTAATTAGTTAAAAGCCCCAAACTCAACTCTCCCTTCACACCGGTCAGAAACCATTCAGTTGTGACTATTAAAAAACAAAGCAGCCAATCAGTGCCAAACAGTGCCAATAAATGGTTAAATAGTAAACACCCCGGGGAAGGCAAAAAATCCAGCCACCAGAGCCAATCAATGGCTGAACAAAAATTCCTTCCCGGCCTCCAAAACTGGACGACCCATCTAAGTCAGGGTGCCACCATCAAATTAACAGTGAGTGTGAAACACTTACCCAGCCTCAGGAAAACGGGTGCATCTTCTACATCTTCACGCTTTACATTAGCCACAGGTCCATCCTCTTGCATTTTTACACGAGACTTGAAGCCCAATCAACTACCCAGATGCATCTCAAATTGGAGACATGCACCCAATCTCCTCAGAAAACATCCCCCAAGCAGGCAAAAAGCTCCAAGATCAGCTTGGCACCCCACCCCATAATTTGAGCTATCTCCCTACTGACCTTCCTCCTTGCAGTTACTTGCTATCAGCTTCCTGCCACCAGCTCCACTTCCTGCAAAACTTCCATGTGGAGGTATACCTCACATGCTGTGGACCTCCACCTGCCAACCTCTTTCAGGTGATCATCTCAAATTTCTGCAGTCACCTCTGAAGTTGCAGCTTCTCTCCTGGGAAAAAAGGGAATTAAACTCCCTCCCCTTGCCAGCAGGTTGAGCAGGACCCCTGAATGCCTCCTTCTGGTAAGCTGAAACTTACCTGTTAAGTCCTGGTAAGCTGAAACTGGTAAGCTGAAACTGAACAAGAGGCTGGCCAATCATTCAGCAAAACAGTGGCCCCAGCTTGGGAGGCCTCTGACTCAAATAAGTCAACCCTGCTGCCCCTGAACAAATCCCCAAATCCAGCAAAATCCCAGAGATGACCTTCTGTGCCTTACCTCTCTGGCTGATCTTGGATTGCTGCAGCATCAACTGGAAGCTGTCTCCCCAAACCTTGGCACGTCGGAAATGAGGAAATGAGGGGGAAAAACAACACCAGCAAAACAACCAACATCTTATGCGATGCACTTACCATCACAGAATGACCTGCTGCCTGGAGAGGTGAGCACCGCTCTGCTCAGCACTTGATGCCCTCCTGACTAAAAAATCAGCACAATGATCAGGAAAACCAATGTAATGGGAGTACCTGCCAATTTACCAGATATGCTGCAAGGCAACAAGCGCCCTCCCTCTGAAAAGCACACATTTGCAGGACTACTTCAGTAGAGATGGGCCTTCCCTCTGGACACCTTTGCTCTGCTGGAAACTGGAATTAAAAATAGCTGGGAGATCTGCCAAAAACCTTCCTCATTGCAGACAACACTGGAGCATCAATGGCTTGTAGTGCAGGGATGTGCTATGTGGTGAATACAACATTATTTTTTATGATGAACACAATATTGATCACCCCACTTGGAGTCAATCATGTTGGGGGAGGGGACTTTCAGGAAATAAACGATCTAATTTAAAAATCGAAGTCCACACAGACCTCAATCTTGCCCAATTATATATAGAATTTAAAAATCCTAGTGATCTTGCCCAATTTCATCAAGGGTCACTTTAAAAATCGAAGTCCACACAGACCTCAATCTTGCCCAATCAAACATCTGTAGAATTTAAAAATCCTAGTGATCTTGCCCAATTTCATCAAGGATCAAGTCAAAAATTAAAATCCACATAGGAACTCAACCTACGTAGAAGAGTGTTGTAGAAGAATACCCTGTGAAGAACGCTGTAGAATAAGGAAGGCTTTATTTTCTCCCTTTCTTCCTGAAAACTCCTTTGGCAGCACCCCCCCCCCCCACACACACACTTTATTCTGCTCTCTAACTTCCCTCAAGTTTCCCAAGTCCCTTTCTACTTGCTTTTGCCATTTCTTGCTGCGGAGAGGGTGCTCCTTTGGGCAGAGGGAAAGCAAGGCCTGATCTTGCCTGTGGAACATCTTGCCTTGATTAGAGGAACTCAACAGTGCCTGAAATGTTTGTGCGATGGCAGATTCCAGTGTTTTTCTCTTCAAAAGCTGGGAAGTTTGAGAGGTGGCCATTAGATTTTGTCATCTTCTTTGTCTTCAATTCAAGTTATTCTATGTGTGCATGACAGATGTAGTACATGTGTGCTTGTGAATGAGCAGTGTTGGCAACAGTCCTCCCCCTTACTGCCCACCAACCCACTAGTGATTTACTGGGTCACTTCCAGACCTGGCCCATCCTCACACTGCCAGTACCTTATAGCTTTGCATAAGATATAGCTCACCTCATTTGGTGTGTTGTTAGTGTGAGGGTTTATTTCCCTCTGGCTCATGAGAGTTCCCTCTGTCAGTGGCTGGAACTGAAAGAGAAAACAACAGATGAGGACATATAGGTAGCAGGACTTCTTCAACCCCACTCCCACCTGCTCTTTCCAACCTCCCCATTTCACGAGTGTTCTCTTTACTCTTTTTCCTCAACTGACTTGGCAGCAACAGTTCAATTTTCTTGAAATTTGTATGTGGTCATTTTGGTTCACATAAGTCTATATTCCCTCCACTCCTTAGCCACAGACACAAGTTTGACTCCCATAAGAATTTCCACAAATCCCGTCCCTCATCCTCCACTGTCCATCTTTCCCCATCACTTTCCCACTGACTCTCAGAACTGCACTCCCCACAATGGAGTACATCACATTCTCTGTTTATCTGATGCGTTTCTCTGCCTTTGTCTTCAAAGCCAATAAAAGCAGCTGACAAATCTCTGGGCCAGGAGGCATCTTGCTGAGTAACTGGTGTCTGAAAAAGGGAAGGGTCAGACTGCTCAAGAACATCGTTTGGGGGAAGAGGAGGAGATATAAAGAGAGATAAATCAGGACTACCAAAGAGAGACAGTTATTTCTCACTACACGTCAGGAAAAGCCCTATTTGAACCTTGCCTGTGGCAGGGCCACAATGCCTCAGTCTTCCCATCTGCAAAAATAGTGGCCACCTATCCTCTGTGACAGTTCTGCAGATTACCACAGGATGCAAGCCTCAAAGTCCTCCATCCTCCTTTTCTCTCCCAACAAGGACCTGAGGCTAGAGTGAACATTTCCACACCATTCCCCCCTTTCCCTTTTAGAAGTCTTCCATCAATATGCTGAAGTAAACTGAATAGTGGCTGCGTTTCCTAGTTCAGTTGACTTCCAAACCACCAACTCTGCAGCTGCCTGCCTCCTGAGACTTTTGCACTTAGATGGGGGAGACTGTTGGGTTCCTCTTACTGAGGGAGTTCCTCGTGGTCACTTCAGCCTAGAACAGAGCCATGGGAAAAAGGAGTACTGTGGACTTCACTATTTCTTCTTTCCTTGAGTTGCCATCTTGGGAAGACTAGGGAAAACCTCATCCATCAGCCCGGGAGGGAGCAGATGCCGGTAGTTTGCTTCTCCCTCCCTTGTGCAAAAGAACATGCCGCTCCAACTGTCGGTTGCTCAGCAACTTCAGAATTATTGTGTTTGGAAGATGGAAGTTGGAAGCTTGACTTACTTGATATGTAGAAGTGCATCAATGTAGGGGAAGGCTATGTAATTTGGGCCATCTTCTGCCTCAACTTGTGCTCAGTTTTGGGCATATTTTATCCCCAAATGCCATGTGCTCCTTAAAGACATTTCAGAATTATCCATACATCAGCTCTACTCACATGTATTATTTCAGTCATTGATCCCTGCAATTTTACTCCACAAGTTATATGAATTTCCAGTGCGGCTTTACTAATGAGGCCCCATATCCGCACATAGGCATATTTCACCATGTAAATCCACATAGTTCTGAACTACAGTTTGAATTTCTCTCTGTAACAGGTAAATAAAGCTTAGACAGTACCAAAGGAGAACCACAATTCAATGGGAGTATGGCAATCAAAATTAACTCAATCTCACCAGCTTCTTACAATGCTAATCTACTCCTTAGAGCTAGATCTTAACCAGAGGCAAATGGAACAAGCAGGTCACAGCAGCAACTCAGCTCTGTGTCAATGGAAAGGACCCAGAAGCTGGAAGTGGCTTTTATAAGCTGAGTCTGCACACAGCCCTCTAGCGCTGCACACAGCCCTTGATCAGTCTTGTGCAGGACCTTAACTTGCTGGTTTTCAGTAAGGTCCTCCAACTTCTACATGCCCTTCTCTGACTGCTGCTCCAAGAGGTGACTGAAAGTTCTCTGTACTTCTTATGGGAGTCATGTTCTGAAACAATACCTTTCCCAACATTTTGAACCCCCGAGGTTCATAACAGGTGGCTGAGGATGCCTCTTGAAATAAAACCAGTTGTGGAAGTGCTTCAACAAAAATCCAAACTACATCAAGCATAAAACCTTAGCAGATTTGTTAACTACCTGACCAAATGCTGTCCTCAGCTCCCTGATGTCTGTGAGGCTCTCTGGCATTGACTGGATCCAGGAGATCCAAGCATGAGGCAGCCCTGCAACAGCTCACAGCCCTTGTGCCCAAACACCCACTTTGGAACCATTGTGACATGAATGAAGATGTCACTGTTCCTTGTGATGCAAGCAAAGCTGCTTTAGGAGACCAACTTTGATCTTTTAAATTAATCCTCCAGTTTCTAGAGTTTTGCCAAAACTGGAAAGAATGGATTTCCCCATTTTATTTGACTTTGCAATGTCACTTCCCGCCCCGCCCCATCGCCACCCCTCTCTATCCTGGAGACGCCTTACAGCTTTGGATAAGTATTCTTTCCTCTATAAATATATACCTCTCCACATTTTGTATGAAGTCTTTGTCAGGATTCATTTACCTCTGCTTCTTAGAGGTTTCCTCTGTGCGGGAGACCTGCGCGTCACCCCATGTAGTGGGTGGGGCAACGCCCCAGGTGGTGGGTGTGGTGATGTACCATCTCCCCGCCCACACTGGTTTTTTGGCTGTACCTTTTGTTAGAACATAGATATTTCAATGTGGTTTGTTGCATTCTGCATGAAATTGCGCATTGATTGATATATAACAAGATGGTCTTATTCCTCCAAACTCTGATTTTAGTGATTTTGAAAACTTGTAAAGTCTCACACTCCCCCCCCCCATGTCAACTTACTAACACCTTGTTGCAGCAGTTCTCAGTCTTTTAGCACCGGACCCACTTTTTAGAATGACAATCTGTTCAGGACCGATCGGAAGTGTTGCCATGGCCAGAAGTCACATCATCAAGCAAATTAAAATAAATAATTATAAATAATTAAATTAAAAGAAAAGAAATAATTAAATAAGGGGGAGCCAGTTCTCTTCCACCAAGTGAATTTTCTCTGTAGCCTGCCTGCAATAACCCCCCCCCCAAAGAATCAGTGAGATTTCCAGCCCTCCCCAGTGCCCAGTTCTTCTATTTCAAGCACATCAAGATAAAGACACACCTGGCTTTACAAATGCGAAATAGAAAACTTTCCCCTTACCAGTTGAAGCCTGTTTTTCTGTCCTTTTTTAGTGTGTGTGTGTGTGGGGGGGAAGCTGTCTTCTGGAGCATTTGTTGCGCCCCAGTTCCATTGAATCAGGATCATTCTGGTGTCCTCACATTCCTGTTTGCCTGGTCTGACCACCAGCCAAGACACACCTGCCTACTCGCGAGTAAATGCAACTGTGAGGCTGCTTCACTTTCCATACAGCTCAATAGACTCGCAGCTGGGAGGGAGGGACCTCCTTCTTGGGTGTTTTGGGGGGGCTGCATTCATTGGATCAGGTCCATTCTCATGTCCTTGGAGTCCTCTCAGCCTGCCCTTTCCGATGGACTAAGGCAAATTCACCTACTAGTGAATAAACATGGCCACGGGGCTTCATTTTGGGCTCAATAGACTTGCAGCTGGGAGGCAGGGGCCTCCTTCTCAGGTGTTTTTGGGGTGCTGTATTCATTGGATAGGGACCATACTGGTGTCGTTGGATTCTTCTCAGCCAGCCCTTTCTGAAGGACTATGGCAAGTACACCTACTCATGAGTAAAAGCGCGATACAGCTCACTTTAACTTTCCATAGGGATTCATTCATTCATTCATTTCTCTTCCAGACAGAAAAAAAATGCCACCCCCATTGGCCAATCAATCGCCCATCTCTTCCAAGATGGACAACATTCTCGCCTGTCCTGGCTACCCCTGCTTTCTATCCATGTCAAGCATAAGCTCCTGGGTGAACAGGTGACATGAAGGGAGGCATCATGCCCCACCCATTCCACCTGCAGACAGGACAACCACCCCAAGGATACTAAGGGGTAGACCCAGTGAGGGGGAAGCAGTGACACCCTCCCTGTTATCCCATACATCCCCACAACATCTGGATCAAGTTGAGGAAACTCATCTACAGCAGAAGAATCAATAATGGTGAATGTATAGCATTAAACTGGATTCTTGTAAGTCCTAGCATCTCTGACAGGCAGGGCAGCCAAGGGTGAGCTAGAATCAGCACATTTCTCAAGGGCAGCCACCCTAGAAGATACTCCCAAGATAGGTTTAGCTGAGAAGGCATGCAAGCCTCTTGTTGACCTAATATGGGCTCAGAGAAAGCCTCACCCCCCATCCCTGCAGCCGGCAGTGCGAGTTGCTTTTTCCTGCTCAAGAGTGTCCATTCATATGATCAGGTCCCACACATTAGAAGACTGATCCTCCTCCTCTAAGGAGGGGAAATAATAATAATAAAAAAAACATGCACTTGATGAGCAGGACGGCACTTAAACACTTTCCCACCAGACTTTTGGACCCTCTTTGGTATTTTGTTAAAATGTGTAAAATAGGCTTATTAATTCCTTATAGAACATTAATTGTAAAAACTCCATTTGTAAAGAGGAGGTTTGGTGACAGCCTGCCTGTGTGTACCACCAAGGGTCTGTAAGACTCTCACTCATTGTGAGAATTGGTGAGAAAGGCGGTATAGAAATACTATATGATGATGGCGATGATGTTTTAGACATAGATTCTAAGAAAATGTGGAATCTGTAAGCGCACCAGCTGAGAAATGAAAATTAGCCAAAGCAAACCATGCTATGAATACCATGTAATATGGGCTTTGAACTTATACTCTAAGCTTTCAGTAATGGCAATAGCTTACACATAGAGTTGCTTCTCAGCTTCAATTTTCAAACGCTGAAGCCATAAATCTTACACACAAAAAACTAACTAGTAGAGCTCCTTGGAGAAGTGCCTGCAATTATATTTGCAATTGTGATTGACAACTTAGTTCTCATGATTGTTCTTTCATTTGTATACCCAGGGACAATACCTGGCAACGTATTAGCAGACGTATAGACCTGAAGGCTAACAATTCTCTGCATATCTCTAGGAGCATGTCTCTAGGAGCACCAAACATATTAATAACCAGCTGTCCCAGGATGACAACTTCTAGCTGCCATCGTAGACAGAGCTGTTTAGGGCTACAACATGAAAAGAATAGGTGGACCTTTCAATAAATCTTCATTGGCGGTTGGATAGGAATAATACTTCAATATGGCTTGAGAATAAGGTGCTTCTGGAAATTCAAACATACATGAAGATAAATAGTAAGTAATTTGTACATGTTCAACTTTAGTGATTCTTGAGTAGTTTTGCAATGGAACTCAACATCCTGAGTTCAGCAGTGCTGTAACATAAGGTGCTCCAAGACTGTAACCATATCTTCTTTTTCCTCTTCATTATCAGTTTGGTATTTTTAAAAACAGATATGTATTATAATTTTACATGAGAAATCAGTCTTTGTTCTCCCTTTATTTAAGACGAAATGAGACTATTCAGCAAGCTGCACATGAAAATCATGTAGAAACAATGGATGAACATACTTTGTTTTGTATCAGGATTGTGTCATTGGAGGGAAATGTAATGTAAAGAATGATAAAAGGTTGGATCCCTTTGGAAAGATGATTGATTGATTGGCAACCTTCAGTCTCAAAAGACTATGGTATAAGCCTACAGCACCTGGTATTGCGAGTCGGTCTCCCATCCAAGTACTAACCAGGCCTGACACTGCTTAGCTTCCGAGATCAGACGAGATCGGGCATGTGCAGGGTATGCCCATAACCAGAAGAGGCTTTGGACATTCTATCATATATTGCATGCTTTATTGTATCCATAAAGTTTTGGGGGATAAAAAGAGGGACATTTTTTTTCTGCCAATATTGGAAATGGGAATACAGAGGGCATCAAGTTGTGAAGGGTGCACAGATATTAGAGAGCCCTCTTGGCCAGACTGATCACTGAAACTGCCACTCTGTTGGCTATTCACCGCCAGAGCTAAGGTAAGGTTGCCATGGAGGTCTCAGTGCAAAGCTTTGCCTTTGGGTTCTCAAGAAATCTGGCACCAAACAGTGAAGTGGAGGATATTCTAGGAAATATTCTATATTCTATAAGAAATATATTTCTATAAGAAATATTCAGATATTCTAGGAAATATCTGGCAGCCTTGAAATCATCATTCATCATCATCAACAACAGGTTACTAAATCAGTATATGAGCATTGACAGTTTCCATCTGTTTCTGTCTACAGTATGAAGCAGACCAAGTGCAAAATGTCCGATGAAACTTCAGCATCTGGGTTCCTGCTCTTGCCCTTCTCAGATGTTCAGGAATTGCAGCTTCTACATTTTGGGGCCTTCCTGCTGTTGTACTTGGGGATTGTCTCAGGGAACCTTCTCATCATCTCTGCAATAGCTCTTGACCGTCTCCTACACAGCCCCATGTACTTCTTTTTAATGAATCTGGCCATTCAAGACATTGGGTTTCTTTCGGTCATTATCCCTAAATCCATGGCCAATTCCCTTATGAATACCAGGCACATATCTTATTCTGGATGTGTTGCTCAAGTTCTCTTCTTCGTCTTCTTTTTAGCATCCAATTTTGCCCTTCTCATAGTCATGGCTTATGACCGGTATGTAGCTATTTGCAACCCATTAGAGTATGAAATGATCATGAACAGGAATGCTTGTCTGCAAATAATTGCCATTGTATGGATTACTGGTTTTCTCTATTCAGTGTTGCACACCACTGGCACTTTTGCAAGCCCTTTCTGCTCAAACTTTGTCAACTAGTTCTTCTGTGAAATCCCTCAATTACTGAAGCTTGCCTGTTCTGACTTATACTTAATTGAACTGGGAGTTCTTGTAGTCAGCATTTTCATGTGTTTAGGCTGCTTTATTTTCATTGTTCTTTCTTATGTGCACGTTTTCAGTGCAGTGTGGAAGATCCGTTCTGTGCACGGAAGAAGGAAAGCCTTCTCAACTTGCCTTCCCCACCTCATTGTTGTCTCCACATTTTTGTGTAGTGCGGTTTTTGCTGACCTGAGACCTCCTCCTGACAATCCATCACATCTTGATATAGCAATAACTATTCTGTATTCTGTGGTTCCACCCATGCTGAATCCAGTGATCTACAGCATGAGAAACAAGGAGATCAAAAATGCTGTGCTACGACTGCTGGGTTTCAGAGCATCTAAGAATATAGTGTAGAAGAGGCAATTGGACATTTTGGTGAAGCTACAGAACTGAGTGCTTCCTTCTCCCTTTCCAGTTAGTCAGTTGTAGTTGACGATGAGGACACATCCGTGAAGCTGTGAAATGAATCTTCTTAAGGATCCTGGACTGTGACACTTTCAGAAATGGATTTGGTGTGTTCACTGGTTCTCAGAACCAATACAAATGAAAAGCAAGGTGCCCATAATTTTTTTTTTCATTCATTTCTCCTTGAAAAGAAATGTGCTAGAATGGAAATCCATTTCTCCATTCATATCTGTTCAGAAATTGTAGTTTATAGGAGAATTGGGGAATTAAATCCTTAGGAATTGTGATTTTCTTAGAAAAGTGTGCGATGCATTCCGATGAAAGGAGGAGTGGACAATGAGTTCTGATTGAAGAGTGGATTTCAGACTCCAGAAACTACAAAGGTCTGGGTTACTTTTAGCCTGCCTGAAATTATAGCAGTTTTAAAACTTCCCTCTGAAACTTCAGGTGTTTGCAATCATTTTCCTCCAATATACACTGTCCACCTACTTTTGGGTCACCCTGTATATATGGTGATGAGGTTTTAGAAGTTCCTATTTCCTATTTAGAAGTTCCTATTTGAGATCACAATTTTAATAAGGAGAATGTTCTCCAATGTTCTATAGCTGATTTCCATAGGTATGTGGCATGGTGCAATGCCATTTGCTTGTTGCATGGTACAAGCCCCTCTTTGTGTGTGGTGTGCTGCTGTGTGCTTGCAGAGTGTGGCTTATCGTGGCAGTATACAAATACCAGTTGTTCTGGTCCCTGGTCTTGACCTGGAGGATTAAGCCACAACCACCCCTCAGATCTGGCCTACAAGCCTTGAATACTGGGGCATTGGCAGCATAACCTCAACCGCAGTGCAGCATTGTTACCAAAAGAGCTGATTTTAAGGGGAATTTTGCACAGCTCTGTTGGAACATGGGATCTGATGACTGGATAAATAAATTGGCATAACGCAGAGAATCCCTTTCCTTCAAAGAAAAAACTGAGAGAAATAGCTTTCAATAAAAGATCTTAGCTTTATTCAGAAAGAACAAAGATAGCAATATTGCATACAAAGGAGTAATAAAGATAAATTTCTTTGCCCTAAAAAAGTATAAGATGTACCTGCCTTAGAGCCCAATCCTGAGATGTGCACGCCTGCTTACCGCCAGTGTACACTGTCACAAATATGTCTTAAGGCACATTTATGGGGCTTAGCACTGGAGCGAGCCCTCTTGGGTCGACACAGAACTCAGTTTCTCTGTGCCCGCTTAATAGCTGCGCAGAATCGTGTAGCCCCATTGTGGGGCTACTTTCCTTACACAGGGGAAGGGGATGAATGTCCCCTTCTCCCAAGGAGGCAGCAGTAGCTGCCCAGCACACTCAGGGTGCCGGGTAGTCATTTTGGTGGCATCATAGCTCTGTGTGCCGGGCAGCTCAGGATTGGGCTGTTCTGGTGATTACGTTTAATGCAGAGTGCATTTGGTCTGCCCAAGGAAAGGGAAGGGGGGGCAGGTTTCCAGCAGTCCCGGTTCTTCTAACCCATCTTCTAGCAACCAGAGACAGGGAGAGAGAGGGGGGTGGGGAAGGGAGTTTTCATCACAGTATATATCTACCTATATTTTTCAGAAGATCAGGAGGTCCTTTGAGCAGCAGGTCGAAACTCTGTCCTGTCACAACCAGAGTGACAAAATCAACTGACTTAAACCTTTTCTTTCTAACCTTCTTCCCTTATTCCATGCTACCCTTCCCCAAGCACAACCAAAAGCTGCTAACCCCACACTTGCTGGCCAGTTTTTTCTTGCATGTGCCTCCTTGGAACTTGCTGAATCGCCCAGAAAAAGAGCTTCATCTCTTCTTTCCCTACGGATTAGCATGTGGATTTCCTGAAAGGTCTTTCTCTGCATTGACATAGTCTTGGCCATCTAGCCCTAGATTCCCACAGCACTTTGCACACAGACTTGGTGTTAGGCACAGCTTTGGTACTGTACCATAAAACCTGCTCCCATCTCATATGCAGAGAAGTTGATTGCATGTTTAGTGCCTCTGAAATTTCTCTCCTGTGGGTCTGTGCGTGGCGCATACATGCGTTACAGTGCTCCTTCCGAACATTTCTATTATCATCCCCACAATAAATATTGTATTGCTGCAGTGTCTCCTTCACTCCTTCTTCCTTCCCCACTGAACCATTGCTGAGTTATGCCATTGGCCACAGCACACGGTTCCAGCAGATGGAATCAGTGTCCTCTGTCTGTGCATACTAACATGTTCTGAAATGCAGACCCAGTAATATTATCTTCAGGAGGCATGAGAATGACTGCAACAATTTGAAAGTCAGTTGCTTGCTGCTGGTTGGCAGTGTTGTCCCATCCCCCCACCCCTTGGGTGAGTGGTGTTTATGTCATCTTCCAGGTACAGAGAAGGCAGACCATTTTAAACTGGCTGGTAGTTACAGCCACCAAGCATTTTGCTCCCCCAAAATTCAGGTGGAAATATGGTGACATCATGATGTCATGTCACCTTCGTATATTGGATTTTAGGTGTGTAGACTTTTAAAAAATTAGTACTGTGCCCACGTGCAAAGGAGGAAGAGGGCTGGGTGCTGGTGCCCTAAGAACCCTTTGAGACCACCCAGCTCCCATCCCTCCTCCAGTCTCTGCACTGGGAAGGAAACTCTCTTGTTCCAGGCCATGCCAAACAAGCCCTAACCTCGCTGCTTGC
This sequence comes from Tiliqua scincoides, assembly GCF_035046505.1. NCBI lineage: Eukaryota > Metazoa > Chordata > Lepidosauria > Squamata > Scincidae > Tiliqua > Tiliqua scincoides. The sequence goes on along the minus strand of NC_089825.1, from coordinate 105,261,842 downwards.
ATTGCGGCAGCAGCATACTATGTAGTTTACTCTAAAGCAGTGTTCTTCAACCTGTAGGTTGTGATGCCAAGGGAATCGTGAAGCCTCATTTGGAGTTCACGGCAACCTTTCAAAGTCTGTCACAGAAACAAAAATGACTTCACTCACATGTATTTGACACAATTATCCACATGCGCAAAGGGGGGGAAGGGGACCCAGAGAGGGAGCAGAATTGGCAGGTGGGCCCTCAATTTATTTGTTTGCTTGTTTGTTTGTTTCTTTGAGTTGTGGCATGAAAAAGGTTAAAGAGCATTGCTCTAAACTTTAAAAAATGGCAATAGGATATACCCAGAGTTGACTGTCAATTTATGGCCCAATCTATTTGGGCTGCAATTTTCATATCACGGCACACTGATGAGATGCTACAACGGTCAAGGTACACCATAAATTTTTTAGTGATATATTGGATCATTTAAAAAATGAGTATTGATAAAGGCTTAAACAACAAACCAAACATGAATAGAAGCTTAAATGGAATAACACACCCAATCCCAAAAGCAGCTGACTGCAGAATGACAATGGTTCTACTCTCCCTCACACTCCACCAACGATCTTCCTCTAGACTTTCACAGGACATCTGCGGAGCATTCACAGCACATGGTTAAACAGCACAGTAGTTGAAAATAGCTGCCATTGGGCCTCGCTGCCAGCAGGCTGCACATTCTACTGGTGGCAACTGCTGCAAAAGGGCAGAAAAACATGCTCTGGCAAAGCCCAAGTAGCACACTGCTGGAGGGCTGGTGGGATAGATCCAAGAGGACCTGCTGGAGCAAGAATAGGCTTGAGCTCGTAAGGTCCATTTTTCTTTGTTTTTAGACTTGTAAAGCCAGGTGGGTCCTGATAGTGATATGCTTGAAATATAAAAACTTACACTGAACTGGGCACTGGGGAGGGCTGGAAATCTCACTATTTTGGGGGGGGTGTTATAGCAGACAGGCTACAGAGAAAAGTCACTTGACGAAACAGGGCTGGCTACCCCTTATTTAATTATTTGTTTTTAATTTAATTTTTTAATTATTTATTTTATTTTGCTTGATGATGTCCCTTCCAGTCATGACATCACTTCTGGTGGGTCCTGGACAGATTGCCATTCTAAAAAGTGGGTCTCAGTGGTAAAAGTTTGAGAACCACTGCCTTAACTCAAAACAGGTCAATGAGACATCCGCGGGGGAGTGGGGGGTGGGTGACACCCTAGTGACCAAAATTCTAGAAATCATGACTTTTAGGAATAATACCATCATGTTATATACCATTTGATGCAGAATTTCATGTGTTGCTTGTGGGGAAATATTCACTGCATTTATTTTCTGGCCATTATTATTATTCATTTCTTGTCATGAACATTACTATCTCTCAGTCTCACCTACCTCACAGGGTTGTGAGGACAAAATAAGGAGAGGAACCATGCACACCACCCTGAGCTGCTTAGAGGAAAAGTGGTATAAAAATGTGAAGGAAGGAATGATGTTTTATGGGGTGACAACAATTGATGGGCCCTGGGTGTCAACTGACCTGCTTGTTAGGGCTCCTTTTTGTGTCAGGTTAAAGGGGGTGGAGACTCATAACTTGACTCTTGCCCATCTCTGCATATGAACACCTTATTGGTTGCCTGCTGAGTCACAATATCACCTCATAGGCTCTTAGAACAATTAGTCTCATTGATCAGTTTTGAGTTTAGTAAATCCACTTTTTGTTACATAAGGCAGTTGTGTTCTTTTTCAGATTAATTGGCCACAATGTATGACAGAATACAGATAATTCAACATGGTTTGTTTCATAATGTTCTTCATGAAATTATTATTCCAATGATATATAACATTGTGCTTTTATTCATAAATACACATTTCCCCAAAGCTTTCCAAAATGTTGGCCACTAGTGGTGCCATGCCCCTGAGGGTGTCATCTGGTCTGGTACACACCTTCCACACACACACCTGTGATGCCACTGAAGGTGTATCTAGATCTTTCTCTTTCTGACCCAGTGACCCCACCAGTGCAGCAGAGTTGGGTGCATATTCTGATCTGATGCACCAGCCTAGAGCTTATTATGACTAAGTGGCCGAGAACTAGATGATGAAAGTTGAAAGAAAAGGACCATTTCTAAGTAACATGACTGAGAAGCAGTGCTTCATAATGCTCAGAAGAAACTGGGTTATTGCATCATGACCAGAAATATCAATGACTGGGAAAAAAGTAGATACTGCATACAAATTTCCAATAGTCAAGTAGGCTATAAAGGTCCCTACTTGGAAAAATGTTCCTCTTGTTAAGGAAGGATTTCTTGGAGGACGATTCTTCTCTTAGAGCAGGGGTGTCCAAACTTTTTGACAAGAGGGCCACATAATCTCTCTGACATATGTGTTGGGGGACAGGAAAAAAAGAATTCCTTTACATTTAAAATTTGAATAAAGGTTTTACAAAATGAATATATTGGAGATGGAACTTATATGAATTAATGAAGGTTTCACGATAGATCAAGGCCTATAAAAGACATTGCACAAAGCAAGGCTGGCCTTTGCTGCTGCTTCACAGGTGTAAAACAGCAAGCAGCGGAGGAAGCCCTTGGCCTGCAACTCACACAAGAAGTCTAACAGTAGGCCCTTCCACTGAGAGTAGTCACATTGGGCCAGCATAGGCTCCAACAAGTCTCTGGAGGGCCAGTGGCTCATTGGCTGTGGGCTGGATTGGGGGTCCCCAAGGGCCACAAATGGCCTCCAGGCTTGGGTTTCGGCAACCCTGTTTTAGAGGATGGAAACCATTGGGTTCTTTTGGTCACCTGTGCTGCCTTAGCATCATGTCTTTAATATGAACTTGGTATTTCCTTGTTTCCACATTTTGATTTCTGGGTTGTATCTTGCATTATTAACATTATCCGTGGATAGCTACCCAGGAGGTGCAATTATTGCTTCTGAAATTATTGCTCACCCCACCTTGTGGATTCAAAAGAATCCGGACGATTAAAAATGTGATATGCTGTGATCCAGTATTCATACTGTATGGAAACATATAGAGAGAAAAACATGCAAAACAACTATCATCTTAGAATCTGACTTAATTACTTTTTTAAGCAGCTGTTAGCAGCTGCTTGGAGTTGAGAGCTGGTTTTAGAACAATCACATAGCATTTAGGGAGAAAAATGCAAATCAGGAGGCCAGTGTTGGAGGCCAAGATGGCAAAGACCTCCACGGCCACCACGTCTTTCCCCTTGGTGCTGAGGTAAGCAGGAATGAAGGAGGTCCACACACTGCAGAAGACCAGCATGCTGAAGGTGATGAATTTGGCTTCATTGAAAGTATCTGGCAGTTTTCGGGCAAGGAAAGCGACTGTGAAGCTGGTGAGGGCCAGAAAACCAACGTAGCCCAGGACAGAATAGAGCATGATGATTGACCCTTCATTACATTTCACTATGATGTGCTCAGTCTGGGAGTGCAGGTCAACATCTGGAAAAGGAGGAGAGGTGGACAGCCATACAGTGCAAATCCCCACCTGAATGAGGGAACAGGAAAGGACAATGGAGTGGGCCACTTTTTTCCCCAGCCATTTCCTCATCCTGTTCCCTGGCTGGGTGGCCATGAAGGCCAGGACCACAGTGATGGTTTTTGCCAAAACAGAAGAAACAGCCACAGAGAAAATGATGCCAAAAGCCGATTGTCGGAGAAGGCAGGACACCTTGCTAGGTTTTCCGAGGAAGAGAAGGGAGGAAAGGTAGCAAAGCAGGATGGAGCTGAGAAGAATGCAGGTGAGGTTTTGATTGTTGGCTTTGACAATGGGAGTGTTCCAGTTCTTTAAAAAGATCAGTATCACCATAACTGTTATTGCTGTAAAGGAAAAAGCAATAGAAATCAAACCAATTCCTAAGGGTTCCTCGTAGTTTAGGAAGGCTGTCTGTTTGGCGATACATTGATCTTGGTTCTTGTTTGGGTACTGATCTTCTGGGCATTTGTCGCAATGAGCTGCATCTGAAAAGGACAAAGAGAGTGTCAGTAGCTGTATGAATCCGGAAGAATGTTGGAAGGTTGAAAGCAAACGTTGGACAAGAATTCCTCATTTTCCTGGTGAACAATGCTTAGTATCAGGGGAGTGACAAAATGCAGCAAGTGACAGGCACCATTGGAGTTAAGTGCACTAAACTGTTTAATGGACTGCCTCTGAAGTCTTTCATGGATCCTCCCTTGTTAAAGTTGTAACCAGTTTCCCTTTAAGAATCCGTGCATCATGATTTCAGTGTTTGGAGAAAAACAGAACATACCTAGGCATATGTTATGGTGTTAGGCTGGACAAATATTTGCAAATATTTCCTGGCAATTCAGGGCACTGTCAATCACCTGTCTGGTTAGATATCATGTCATCTGGACACGAAGTACAATCATAGCAACAGATGGCTTTCCCTTCTCGAACCGTCTTGCTGTGTCCGACACGGCAGCTCTCAACACAAGTTGAACCAGGCAGATTCTAAGAAGAAAGAAGGGGAAGAAATGCTGAAGCAAATATTTGATGCCCACCACCACGACCATCCTTCTCTTTCAGTGCACTTCAGCTGATCAGGAACAGGAGATCAACTTGATCCTGACCAGCAACAGAGAACTCCCCTGTTGCCAGCAACCTGCTGTAGACCCCTGTGGTATTTGACTTCAGGGAGAGTCGGTAGAGAGATTTGTTTTTCCTACTGGGATTCAAAACAGTTCAGAGCACAGTCCAAAAGAAGTAGGAAATACACCAGGATTTGGTTTTAATGCCAAAATGCCTTTCTGCAAGCAGAAAACTCAGCGTGCTTTTATTTCATCAGGGAATTGGCAATTGCACTGGCATTCCTGGCCCCAGTGCTGCCCGGGGCCAGGATCAAAGAATACTGCCCCCCCCCACCGGTTGCCACCTCTTACCATAGTGTCCAGGCTGCACGTGGTCTCCTCTGGCCCTCTGGAGGTCTTATAAGGGCTTTTAAACAAAAGGGCTTTTAAAAGCCTTCCAGAGGTTTCAGAAGGCCTCGGGAGGGCAGGAGGAGGCCATATGCAACTTCCCTGGCCCCCAGAAGGTCTCTGAAGGGCAGCTGAAAGTGTTGAAAGTGGTGGTTGGGAGGCATGGATGCAGGCATGGATGCTGGCAGGGGGGCAGAGGGGTGGAACCCTGGGACGTCTGTCCCCCTTTACCCTCCATGGTACACGAGTGCCCAATAGCAATTAGATTCTGAATGGGGTAACATCTAAGAATAAAAAGAATGGGACATAACAGGAAGCTGTCTTTTAATACTCAACACTATGGACATCTTCCTTTTTGTGTTTCTACTTGTTGTGTGTGTTTCAACTTGTTAAAAGGTGGGGCCCACCTTTGAGTGGGGCCCAACTCAAACCCCAGGTATCTATTTGATATTTTTCTCAATATAGGTATATTTATTTACCGTCTTTTCCTCAATATAGATATTTGATTAATCAACATGAGAGGCTACGTGCCTTGCAAATATTTTTAAAATGATTTTATTCTGTGTCTGTAGAGGACAGGAATGACCCAGTACAAGTTTAGGTTAAAGTGGATGAGAATATTTACTTTAGGCATGTGTACTAATGGTGTAGTCGTAGCAATCCTACAAACCCTGGATAATACCGATCTGTGACTCTAAGGCTGCAGTCGTATTCAGTGTTTCTCAAACTGTTGTTCAGGACCCATTAGGTGAGTCACCAACCAATTTTGGATGGGTCCCCATTCATTTCAATGTGCATTTTATTTTTAATATATTAGACTTTATGATACCATGGTATGTATGTTGGGGAAATGTTTCTGATCTGTACTTTTAACAAGATACTATGTATATGCTTTTAACAGTGATAGTCAATGGGTCTTACTTGAGGTAAGTGTGGATCGATTTACAGCTTCTTGGATGTTTGGGAAAAATAGAGCAGTTAAAATTCATTTGGATATTAACTTTAGGTATATGTACTAATGGTTTGTTTCAGCATTCCTACAAGACTTGTACAATATGAACTGTGCCTGTAAGGCTGCAATCCTATATACCCTTTATTGGCAGTAAGCCCAATTCAACATAGTGAGACTGATTTCTGAGTAGTCAGGTATACGATTGTGCTGCAGGGGTAAAACCCTTTGGTCACCCTGCACTGCTAGGACTGCCATTGCAGCGTTGCAGGACACTTTCTGGCTGCCACAAATGGAGACTCAAATAAGTTGTTGGCAGGGTTAGGTATTGGGCAGAGAGGAGGAGTAATAAGGCACTTCAGGGGAGGAACAAGGGTCGGTCAGGGAGGGGAGGGGTTGATCTGTAGGAGTCATGCATGTTGAATCATATCCCCTAGTTTTCAAGCTTCCCCACCCTCTGGCTCTCCTCAGGCTTATACCAGTTATAGAGCTGGCATAGGTACAAGGAGACCCCTAGGCTGTCAGAGGGCCTATACAGAGGTAAGGGGAAAGTATGCTCCTTTACATCTCAAAGGCCTCTCAATCCTGCCCCCACCATAGCATGCAGTGCATGCCGCCAGGAGTGCTCTAATGTTCAGGAATGTTCCCAAGCAAATGAAGAGGTGACCTTGCTGAAGGATTTTAGCCCTACCTGTTTAAATCTGCTATTCCACACAATGGCCTCATCATGGATGGTAAACCCTTGACTTGGAGAAATCTTTCCAGCTCGGATCTTAAGGAAGGATTGATTGGGGAAAGTGACCCAGTTGATGACATCAAGTCCAGAAGACAGTTCCTCATTGGCAAACCGGACTTCATGGCCAGCACCATTGTTAAAGTGGACATTCTTCAAAAAAGAGTGCATCTAGATTGGACAAAAATAGAAAACAGCTGATAGCTTCAATGTATATTGCACACTGTATTACCAATCCCCTGGTCAGAAAAGGCACCTGTAATCCTGAGATGTACAAGTTAAAAGAACTTTTTTATTTATTAAAAACTATTAGAATAGGCTTGGCAGATCTTCCTCATCTTCCTCTCCTCTCAGCTCACCATCATATCCAACATTTCCACATCTATGGGCCCAATCCAAACTTTGCAGCACTGATGCAACTATGCCAATGGGGCCTGCTCTGCATCCTGCAGTGTGGGGGTAGTCACAGAGGCCTTGTCAAGGTCAGGGAACAATTGTTCCTTGGGGCTACGGTGCAGCTCATTGGTGCTGGAAACTTGCCTGCTTACACTTGTGGAGCCTCTCCTTGCTTCTGCTTTCTTGGATGTAAAGAGAGCCTCCTCAGGTGTAAGCAGGCAGGTCAGCTGTGGCACTTTTCCAAGGGCTACAAAGGGGCGGTTCTGTCTCACCTGCGGCTTGAATCACACATTCCTATTATATTCCGCTTTTCTTACATTTTGGAACTTAAGGCTTCAACCCTATGCGGTTTCCTAGGAGTCAACCCCATTGAACAAAATGGACTTACATCTGAGTAGACATGCATAGGCTTGGCTATAAAGCAATGTGCATGGGATATCCAAGAGGTCTGTCATCCAAGTCCTACAAGCTTCAGATCTGCTTAGCTTTAGCAATGTGCCCCCCCCCCATGTGCCTGGGAACATGATTTCACCCACACCACCTGTTCAATCCACAGCAAGTTTACATAGAAGTGATTTCCACTGTGCTCCAATTATCTTCCTAGTAAGTGTGCTTGGGATTGCACCATACATAACCGTTTCAATACAGTGAGGAATATACCTGCCAGGGTTCAATGTTCAAAGGTTTGCCTTTGTCTCTGTTCAACATTGTTTTTGGCCTGGATGTATATATGGCATTTAAAGCATGTGCTACAGCATAGAGACCATTGTAAATACGGTAGCTCATATCACTCATCTCCATCTCAAATACAGTCTGAGGCAGACTCTCCAGTTTCTCCTCTCCGGTACAGTGTTTACAAGTTTTAATTTTCCCATCACCGCAACACCCGAATGCAAATTTGTAAAAAAAGCAGAGAAAACGTGCAAGTGACTTTTTAGGCTTTAGAGTCTGAAGGAAGTCCTGGAATCCTGGCACGGCCTTCACGGAGGTTGTGAAAGACAAAGTCCCATGGAATGTTTTTGCACAGAAGCCCTCAGTGGCAGCAATGCTGACGAAATCCCACTGAGGTGACGTGATCCAAACCTTCCCTATAAGACGTCTATGTACAAATTCAGCTACATATAAAATGGTTGCCAGTGGTTCCAGAGTTTGAGCGTCCCCATCAACAATAACAACATTGGCTGTAGTGGATGAAAGTGTGGAGCGTATCCTGAATATGTTTTGCAATACTGCGTTTTGAGTGTTATCCAAATTAAGATCCTTGACAACGACAGTCCTTTCTAAGAATGCAACACAAATGCTGTTCCGGGCCAGCAGTGGTGTCAGCCTCTGCAGGAAGCCTTCTCCACTCTCATCATCTGAAACAATGAGACCAATCCATGTCCATTGGAAATGCAGCAGTAGCTGGACTATGCCGGTGTGCAGAGTACCTTCCCTTATTGCCATCCAGTATAGAGAAGGGAAATTATTTTTTGTGACTGGTTTCTCATACGTACCATAAGTAATCTAATGGGGGAAAACATGGCTCATAACAGCTTAGAAAAGTAACCACCGTTTTCCAAGCCAAAGTATTTATTACAATCCAGAATTTTGCTTATCAATGAGATGCTAGGTATACTGAACAATGTATCTTTGTATACATTCCCATCAATAAATTACAGTAAGTCTGCAATTGTATGCACACTTTCCTGGGAGGAAGCCCCATAGACAGTGGCTTAGCTAAGGGGGTGCAGGGGGTAGCAGTTGCATGGGGCATCAAGCTTTAGAGGGACAACAAGCTGAGCTTGACACTAGTGACCAAAATGGTGAAAATATTGGTATGTATGAATAATACCATCATGTTATATATCATTGGAAAGGTAATTTAATGCAGAATGCAATGAAACAAATGGCATTGGAATATCTACATTCTATCCAAAGTTGTGGCCAATTAAGCAGAAAATAAAAACAACTTTGACCCCAGGTAGCAAATAGATGCCTTAGCTATGCCACTGAGTCAGCAGAGCAAGTGGGTGGTGAGCTGCTGGGAGGAGGAGGGGTGTTCTTCCCAGTTTTCACTTTTTTAAAAGCCCGGGTGTGACGTCACTTCCGGTTGTCACATCACTTCCGGGGCAACATTTTGAGCTTATCAGCGGGCTACACAATCATTAGCTATGCCACTGCCCATAGAACACAATGAGACTTACTTCGGAGTAGTCATGCATAAGGTTGTGCTCCAAATGAGTTACAACACATTTCCTTTCACCTTGTCCACAGGCCATCACTTAATGTCCTGAAATGTGTAACTTATTTGATTCAGACCAAGCAGTACATAAATACCAACATTAGTATTGTCAGGCTTCGTGTGGGGGCGAGGCGGATGTCGTCCATGGAGCTTGGATCCCTGCCTCCCAGGCCTTCCCAGCAAGGGAGAGGAGGCCTAACGAAGGGGGGAGGGAGTGCCTCTGGAGCCTCAGCTGGGTGACCAAAGGGAGGGGGTCACAGCACCCTTCTCCTCTCTGTCTCTTGAGGGTGGTGTTCACCAGTGGGGCAGCAGGAACTCACTCTCATCACAGGCCTCCGTTATGAAGCCCTCTCTGCTCCCCCCTTCCTCCCTCCCTCTCCCCCCTGGGGCCCACTCTCACCCAGAGCCTGGGGCTCTGGTCCCTGCCTCCCTTCTTTTCCTTGAGTTTGGTGGAACAGGCAGATGGGTGGGCGCGCCCAGGGTCCAGGCAGCCTCTCCTCCTCCTCCCAAGGCTTTTGGTGGCAGTGGGGGGTCCCTCCCCCGGCCTCTCCAGGTCACTCGGGGTGGGAGGGAGGCAGCAACCCCGACAATTATTATTATTATTATTATTATTATTATTATTATTATTATTATTATTATTATTATTATTATTATTTAGTTCTGGAGGTCTCTCTGCCCACATCTGGGTTACAGATCAGTCATGTTATGTCCTCCTATACAACTGAGATCTCAGGAACCTCCTCAAATGGTTATTTCTTCTGAATAAACAATTTACTTGTTGCATTGCATTGCCCCTTTGCAATTCTTTTCAAGCTAAAAAAAAGGCATTCACTGTTTAAGTCCCAAATAATATAATAAGTGAAGAGCGGTTTTATGCCACCCATTCATGCATCCAAATGTACATACCTGTGGAAACTTGTAGTGACTAAGAATGTTGGCCATTTGGATGACATACTCTACCGTGAATCCCCCAATGACAGACAAGACATCACCTTTCTTATCACACTTGTAATTGGGTACATTCCTTTGTTGTTTGAAGAGTAGATCCAGGATGGACTTATATGTGGCCATTCCTTCAAAAAAGTTGTCATAGATTTTAAAGCCCAAGGTCACATTGGGCAAGAGGTTGGGATTCCTATTGATCTCATGAATGGCAAAAAGGAAGGCCAGGACATGCTGGTAATGTTTGTACCCTATTCTGAAATTAGATTGACATTGAGGCAGAGATTAGGTCTAGCACATTGTCATGTGCACCACATATACATTTACAGTAGTACCACCCACAATGGCATTTCCTTGAGCACTGTTTTGCTACAGTGTTGTTCATCCTGGGCATGACTGACAGCTATTGTCAATCAGAGCAGTGTATTCTGGCCAGTCATTGTCAGGTTCTGTCCCATCAAGAACAATGTCTTTTTTAGTGCTGGTTTGCACAGCACTCAGTTTTAGGGGACAATGACACCCACACTATTGGATATACGCTTGTACAGTGAAAAACTCATCCCAAGTACAATGAGAAAAGGAAACAAAACTAAAGAGATTGTGTAAGGGAACATTTCTTTCTTTGTCCTGAAGTAAGTCTTAGCTGCTGCAATGGATCTACTGTGCCTGTGATTTTGCTGGTGCAAGTCCAAGTGGATATGTGTAGGTAGTTTGTGACCAGAGATAGGATATAAACGGAGGTGCTTTCAAAGATATCAGCTCTCTTCCTGACCATGGCATTGCCCCAACCCCACCCTGTTCTTCCCAACAAGCTGCACCTGTTGAAATTGCACCCAGTGCAGTTGTTTGATCTCTAGTCTTCATATTTCAAATAGTATGATGGGTACCAAACAAGAAATAACTTACGAGAAATTGCCTTTCTTCATTGCTGTTCGTCTCTGAAAATTAATTGCATTGTGTACAGGATGTAAAAGAGAGAGGACCCCACCAATGACAGCATCTCCTAGCCTAGTATCCCCATAGCTTTCTTCAATTGCACATTCACTGTGCACATCCTCCCAACAGACAAGAGAATGGAGGAGCAGCAGCAAGAAGAGCAGAAACAACCACTGGGCTGCAAATGCATGTCTAACCCAGCTGCAGCTTAACTTCTGCATCCTGAACTACAGTTCCAGCTACAATGATATCTCTGTGACTGGCATCCTGATGGAACCTCACTCAGCAGCATGTGTGGTCACAGAGATGTCTCCCCAAAATGTTTTGAAGCAGAAATGTTCGGTGATCTCTGCTCCTCCGTGGGGCACTGATACAGTTCAGAATAGATCCACCTCCTTTTGAAATATAGATGCATTTCTTACCAACTGCGCAAGGAAGGAAATAACAGTGCTTTGGATAATTACAGAGTATCTAAACGTCTCCCTGATCATCTTTGCAAAATGAAAAACATACATGTTTACAAAGGTCAAATGGTATGCAATTTTGTGGAAGGGAGTCTGAACTGGGATCATGGTGAGATGAGGGTTGCCTTTGTTGTGATCCCCATTCAGATTTCACCTCTTTCCATAGATTAATTGCTATATGTCAGATTTGATAAAGAAGTGCTAGGCAGATGGGCCTAATTTTATTATACTACATATGAAAAATGGTCTGTTGGATTTTTTTAAAAAAAAACAGTGGGGATAGTATTTAATGTAAGAAAACTATGGAGGATGGTAGGGGGGTTTAGGACTTTAGGACATATGGTTACATTTCCAAACATGCTCCTGTGTGAAAATTTAAACAGAAAGAAGCACCAAATGGTTTGTCAATGCAAACATTGTTCTGTTTAAAATCGTGCAGCAGTTCCCAAACTGTGAGTCTGAAACCCACCAGTGGGACTTGACCCCATTTTTGTTAGGGTGTGAAACTGACAGGGCAGACTGTGCATCAAGGGTGCAACAAGCTGCTAATCGGGAGGGGGGAGAGCACTCCTGCCCAATCACCATTATAGCCACATTCCTTGCCATTTATAAATCAGGCTGCAGCATCTAGGGCCTCTAAAAAGTTTGCAAACCACTGGAATATTGTATAGTGGTGAGATCAGGAGTACTGACTCGGGTCTGAGGCCACTGACTCGGAAAGGAGTCCTCATGCAGGCAGAATCAAGTCTGTCTCTGTCTGGGTGTAGTAGTTGGCAACCTTCAGTCTCAAAAGACTATGGAGTCGTGCTCTGAATGGTGGTTCTGGAACAGCGTCTAGTGTGACTGAAGAGGCCGATTTGGGAGTGACAATCCCTTCCACACTGGGAGCAAGTGCAGTCTGTCCCTGGTATGTCTCCCTGACTATGGGCCTTCCTTCTTTGTCTCTTTGCCTTAGACTGTTGGCCAAGTGTCTCTTCAAATTGGGAAAGGCCATGCTGCACAGCCTGCCTCCAAGCGGGCTGCTCAGAGGCCAGGGTTTCCCACTTTTGAGGTCCACTTCTAAGTCCTTCAGATCCCTCTTGCAGATGTCCTTGTATCGCAGCTGTGGTCTACCTGTAGGGCACTTCCCTTGCACGAGTTCTCTTTAGAGGAGATCCTTTGGGATGCAGCCATCATCCATTTTCACGACATGACCCAGCCAACGCAGGCGTCTCTGTTTCAGCAGTGCATGCATGCTAGGGATTCTAGCTCGTTCCAGGACTTTGTTGTTTGGAACTTTGTCCTGCCAGGTGATGCCAAGTATGCATTGGAGGCAGCACATGTGGAAAGCGTTCAGTTTCCTCTCCTGTTGTGAGCGAAGAGTCCATGACTCGCTGAAGTACAGAATTGTACTCAGGACGCATGCTCTGTAGACCTGGATCTTGGTATGTTCCATCAGCTTCTTGTTGGACCAGACTCTCCAACAAAGTGAGTCTGATCTGGGTGTGCTTGCTTACTTTTTCTGAGGTGTGAAAGACATTGTGGGGCCATCATTCAGACCAGGCAAGCAGCAGGGCATTTCCAACCGGGAGGCAGGGAAGACTTAATGTTTTGGTTTTGCAATGAGAAGCAGGTGGGGGGAGGCAGGTGGGCTCTCTTGTCCATCTGTAAAGGAACCAGTGATAATTGGAAGAAGGTTTTTTCCTGGACGAGTGAGACAAGAAGGCGGCGGGGGTGGTGGTGGTGGTAATTCATAGCCATCCAGGATTCATGGCATGGTTTCAGCAGGCTCATTGAATGACTGGTCACAATGAAACTACTTATGAGTAGAGCTGCAAAGGAGTGGGTCGTATTGGTAAGCCTGCTCACTGCTGCATGTGACCCTCCTCCCTTGTGCCACTTCTGTCTGCGCACTCACAGTTTGTTCCACCCCCTCCCACCTTGTTTACAGATATGATAGGGACATCAGGGAATATTAAATGAGAACTCCAACATACACATAAACACACACCCTGATGGCAGCTCCATTTTGTCTGGGAATTTCCAGAACGCTTTATAGTTGATCCTAAGCTATGATTCCCGAGTCATAGTATTGGTTGGTTGAACAGTTTACTCTTTGTGGATAGATTTTTCCTTGATGTGTGTCGCTTGTGTTGCTTGCTTTTTGGTGTTATTGTTTTGTAGAATTTGATACAGATGTATTTATGCCATTCAAGGTCTACTACTACTACTACTACTACTACTACTACATTCCAAGATCCTACCCCCCTTTTCTGCAGCCTCCCTGCCCACTTTTCATTGACTTCAGATACCAAAATTGCTAGTGCAGGTCCAAGGAGACCCTTTGCAGTGGGGGAGGCTTCAGCAGAAGTAAGGGGTTAAATTCTCCTTATCCATCCCCTCTCCCTGCTGTATACACTACTCCTGCTTTGGATATGGTTGCACTAGTGGAGAGGGGGATGATAGGATTAGACTGCTAAACATTTAACTGCTTAAGCTATAAAACTTACACACACACACACACACACACACCTTTTTCTTCTATATATCTACACCCCCCACAAATAAAGCAGTGAGATTTTCAGCTCTCACCAGTGCCCACCTTACCAGCTCAAGACTCTGGTTTATTCTTGGGAAGGGGGGGCTGCCTTCTGGAACATTTGTTGAGCTCCACTTTCATTAGATGGGGACCATGCAGCTAGTCTTGCATTCCTCTTTGCCTGACTTGAGCAGGAGCCAAGGCACATTTGCTTACTTTGCCTGAGGGGGGGGGGGGCATGATTGAGACATACAAAATTATGCAGGGGGTGGACAGAGTGGATAGAGAGATGCTCTTTACACTCTCACATAACACCAGAACCAGGAGACATACACTAAAATTGAGTGTTGGGAGAGTTAGAACAGACAAAAGAAAATATTTCTTTACTCAGCGTGTGGTTGGTCTGTAGAACTCCTTGCCACAGGATGTGGTGATGGCGTCTGGCCTGGGCGCCTTTAAAAGGGAATTGGACAAGTTTCTGGAGGAAAAATCCATTACGGGTTACAAGCCATGATGTATATGAGCAACCTCCTTATTTTAGAAATGGGCTATGTCAGAATGCCAGATGCAAGGGAGGGCATCAGGATGAGGTCTCTTGTTACCTGGTGTGCTCCCTGGGGCATTTGGTTGGCCGCTGTGAGATATAGGAAGCTGGAGTAGATGGGCCTATGGTCTGATCCAGTGGGGCTGTTCTTATGTTCTTATTCATGAGTAAATGTGACCCTGTGGCTTCCTTTTGCTTTCCATAGGGCTCAATACATTCGCCTGCTTGAAGGCAGGGACTTCCTTTTTGGGTGTTTTTGGGGGCTGCTTTCATTGGATAGGAACCATTCTAGTGTCATTGGATTCCTCTCAGCCTGCCCTTTCCAACTAACTATGGTACATTTGCCTACGTGCAAGTAAACATGCGATATGGCTCAGTTTAATTTTCCATAGGGTTCAATGCATTCTTGGTTTCAGGTTTTTTGGCCATAACTTTTGATGGAAAGGAGGTATTATAATCTGGTTTTTTGCATTGCTTTCCGCTGGAAATTCCACATCCAACGTTATATGGCATGATGGGGTTACTCCTAACCTTCATGATGTTAGCAATGTTGGGGCATTTGTGGTGTTACAACCCCCCAAGGGTGGTACCCGGAGCTGTCCGCCCTGTCCCCTGCTAGATACTCAACTGCGCCACAGTCAGTCTCACGCCTTCTAACCTGCACCACCTGCCATCATAAAGTGACCAATGTTAGTCAGTAGAGGAAAAAGACCCCAACCCCTGACAGTTTGGGGTAGGAAAAAAAAAAAACTACCCTCCATCGGCCAATCCTGGCAGGCAGCAAAAAATTCCTACCTGGCCCCAAATGGCGACCAGTAGAACTCAGACCGCTCTAAGGGTGGGTGGGTGGTTGTCAGTACTGTGCCCACGTGCAAAGGAGGAAGAGGGCTGGGTGCTGGTGCCCCAAGAGCCCTCTGAGCCAGCTCAGCTCCAGCCCCCCTCCAGTCCCCTCACAGGGGAGGGACTCTCATGTTCCAGGTTCGGCCAAACAAACCCCAATCAACTGCTTGCATTGCTTGATCGGCATAAAATTGCAAAGTGTGGCAGAGAGCAGGAAACATTATGAATAATAATAGTCTGTAATTTATAGATAACTGTGACATACAATATGTATTTATACTCTGTCTATGCATATACAACTAGAGGTTGGGGAAAATGGTTTTATTTTTTCACAGATTTTGGTGTTTTTCAAAGTTAGTAGTGCAGAAAGTGGTTCTATCTCTTTTTATTCCAAGGGCGCATTTTTATAAATTATAATTAGAAATTATAATCTAGTTATAAATTATAATCACTTTAAAAGTGTACTAAGTAGGTGATGTAGGGGGTATAGTGTCAGTAGATGCAGCCACATGTATGTAGAGGTGTTAAAGAATATGTAGTGGTATTAGAGATTAGCTTTATTATTTTGCAAATTTTCGTATTTTTTTCTTTTCTTTTTTTTCCAAAAATGAGAAGTGCAGAAAGTGATGTTATATGTTTTTATTTTGTTATCACTTTAAAAATCCATCTCAACTTTGTGGATGAATATATGGTTTTTCATTCAGAAGGTCTCGGGTTCCATTCCTGCTTTTCCAGATACTGCTGGAATGCCGATCGCCCAATTACAGCAGGGTGATCGGGGTTTGTTTAGCCTGGCCTGGAAGACAAGAGTCTCCTCCCCCATGGGGGATTGGAGGAGGGCTAGAGCTGGGTGGATGCAGAGGCATTTTAAGGGCACAGCACCCAGCCCTCTTCCTCCTTCGCACGTGGGCGCTGTGTGGACACCCACCCACCTGCCCCTCTGGCAGTCTGATTTTTACTGGCCGCCGTTCAGGGCCGGGTAGGAATTTTTTGCTGCCTGCCAAAATTGGCCAAATAGCAAGCAGTTTTCTCGCCTACCCCAGACTGTCAGGAGCAAAGGGTTTTCTCCCCTTCCAACTATCATCGGACACATTAAGAGGGCAGGTGGTGCGGGTTAGGAGGTGTGAAATGGAATTCACCTCTGCTGTTGTAATGCACTCCACAAGGCAGCTCAATCATAGGATTGGGTTGTTAGAAATGTCACTTCCTGACCTGGCCCATCCTCACACTGCCAGTATCTTATAGCTTTGCATAAGATATACCTCACCTCATTTGGTGTGTTGTTAGTGTGAGGGTTTATTTCCCTCTGGCTCATGAGAGTTCCCTCTGTCAGTGGCTGGAACTGATGAAAGAGAAAACAGCAGATGAGAACCTAAAGGTAGCAGGACTTCTTCAACCCCACTCCCACCTGCTCTTTCCAACCTCCCCATTTCACGAGTGTTCTCTTTACTCTTTTTCCTCAACTAACTTGGCAGCATCAGTTCTATTTTCTTGACATTTGTATTTGGTCATTTTGGTTCACATAAGTCTATATTCCCTCCACTCCTTAGCCACAGACACAAACTTGTGTCTGTGGCTAAGGAGTGGAGGGAATATAGACTTATGTGAACTCCCATAAGAATTTCCGCAAATCCAGTCCCTCATCCTCCACTGTCCATCTTTCCCCATCACTTTCCCACTGACTCTCAGAACTGCACTCCCCACAATGGAGTACATCACATTCTCTGTTTATCTGATGCATTTCTCTGCCTTTGTCTTCAAAGCCAATAAAACCAGCTGACAAATCTTGTCGAGTAGCTGGTGTCTGAAAAAGGGAAGGGTCAGATTGCTCAAGAATATTGTTTGGGGGAAGAGGGGAGATATAAAGAGAGATAAATCATGCCTACCAAAGAGAGACAGTTATTTCTCACTAAGTAGTTGGCAACCTTCAGTCTCGAAAGACTCTGGTATGGCACTCTGAATGGTGTTTCTGGAACAGTGTCTAGTGTGGCTGAAAAGGCCAATTCGGGAGTGACAATCCCTTCCGCACTGGGAGCAAGTGCAGTCTGTCCCTGGTCTGTCTCCCTGGCTATGGGCCTTACTTCTTTGCCTCTTTGCCTCAGACTGTTGGCCAAGTGTCTCTTCAAACTGGGAAAGGCTATGCTGCACAGCCTGCCTCCAAGCGGGCTGCTCAGAGGCCAGGGTTTCCCACTTGTTGAGGTCCGCTTCTAAGGCCTTCAGATCCCTCTTGCAGATGTCCTTGTATCGCAGCTGTGGTCTACCTGTAGGGCACTTCCCTTGCACGAGTTCTCTTTAGAGGAGATCCTTTGGGATGCAGCCATCATCCATTCTCACGACATGACCCAGCCAACGCAGGCATCTCTGTTTCAGCAGTGCATACATGCTAGGGATTCTAGCTTGTTCCAGGACTGTGTTGTTTGGAACTTTGTCCTGCCAGGTGATGCCAAGTATGCATTGGAGGCAGCGCATGTGGAAAGCATTCAGTTTCCTCTCCTGTGGTGAGCGAAGAGTCCATGACTCGCTGAAGTACAGGATGCAAGCTCTGTAGACCTGGATCTTGGTATGTTCTGTTAGCTTCTTGCTGGACCAGACTCTCTTTGTGAGTCTGGAAAACGTGGTAGCTGCTTTACTGATGTGTTTGTTTAGCTCGGTATCCAGAGAAAGAGTGTCGGAGATCGTTGAGCCAGGGTTCACAAAGACATGGACAACCTCCAGTTCATGCGCAGAGATTGTAATGCAGGGAGGTGAGTCCACATCCTGAACCATGACCTGTGTTTTCTTAAGGCTGATTGTCAGTCCAAAATCTTGGCAGGCCTTGCTAAAACGATCCATGAGCTGCTGGAGATCTTTGGCAGAGTGGGTGGTGACAACTGCATCGTCGGCAAAGAAGAAGTCACGCAGGCATTTCAGCTGGACTCTGGACTTTGCTCTCAGTCTGGAGAGGTTGAAGAGCTTTCTATCTGATCTGGTCCGGAGATAGATGCCTTCTGTTGCAGTTCCAAAGGCATGCTTCATTAGGACAGCGAAGAAAATCCCAAACAAGGTTGGCGCAAGTACAAAGCCCTGCTTCACGCCACTTCGGATGTCAAAGGGGTCTGATGTGGAGCCATTGAAGACAAGAGTGCCCTTCATGTCCTTGTGGAAAGATCTGATGATGCTGAGGAGCCTGGATGGTCATCCGATCTTGGGGAGAATCTTGAAGAGGCTGTCCCTGCTGACTAGTTCAAAAGCCTTTGTGAGATCTATAGAGGCTATAAAGAGTGGCTGTCGTTGTTCCCTGCATTTCTCCTGCAGTTGTCTAAGGGAGAATACCATATCAGTGGTGGACCTGTTGGCTCAGAATCTGGACTACAATTCTGGATAGACTAAAGTGAACTACCTTCTTCTCAAAAGAGCCACGTTCCCCTTACTGCAAATCAGGAAAGGCCCTATTTGAATCTGTATTTTGACATGGATACAATGCCTCAGTCTACCCATCTGCAAGAGGAGCAAAATAGTGGTCACTTACCCTGTATGGTCATTTTGCTGATGACCACGAGATGCAATTCTCCAAGACTTCCATCTTCCCTCTCCCTCCCAAGAAGTCCCTGTAACCAGTGAGAGGGTTTCTTTGCCACTCTCTGCCATCTCCTCCTAGAAGGCTGCTATCAACCTGTTGATGTCATCTGGGTGATGGCCTCCAAATCACATTCAGTTGCTCAGCAAACACAGAAACAAAAGGAAAACAAAATATTTTGTTTGGAAGATGGGGCAGTTGCAAACTTGTCTTACTTAAAATGAAAGTTTGAAATGTATCAAACTAAGGGATGCATCCATGTATGGAAAGTCTATGTAGATTGGGCAATCTTCTGCCTCCACTTGTGTGGTCCTCAGGCATTATTTCATCCCTGAAAGTCATGCACCCTTAGATACTTTTTGGGAATTGTTCACAAATCAATACCTACCACATGTTTTGTTTAATTATTTGACTCCTACATTTTTTACACCATATCCCAGTTTCATGAATTTCAGATGTGGCTTCAATTAGGCAAACACCATACACTTACAGAGGCATATTTCACTCTGAAAATCAATGTGGTCATGAACTATAATTTGTATCTCTCTATCAGCTGCACCATAATAATTTCTGCATATCAGATTAATTAATTGAATTGGAAAAATAGATTAAGCAAAAGTTTTGCTTTTGTTTGGTTAATTTCTCTCATGAGAAAGTTAAGAATGCACCTATGGGGGAGTGAAGTTACTGCCTAGTCCTGTCCACATTCACAGCAAAAATCAAAGTCCAGACAGTCCTCAGTCTTCCCAATAATATACAGAATTTAAAGAACCTAAATCCCAATCCTGCAGCCATGCCAAAAATGAGCTTGCTGTATCGGGGTGGGGGGAGGGGGAGGGGTGGTTTGGGAGATACCGCTGCCCGAACGGCCCCTCCTAACCGAGGAGTTAAGTCAGATAGAGGTTAAAAGAGAAGATGTTTCAGACCTCATTGATAAATTAAAGATCAATAAGTCACCGGGCCCTGATGGCATACACCCAAGGGTTATTAAGGAATTGAAGAATGAAGTTGCAGATCTCTTGACTAAGGTATGCAACTTGTCCCTCAAAACGGCCACGGTGCCAGAAGATTGGAGGATAGCAAATGTCACGCCTATTTTTAAAAAGGGAAAGAGGGGGGACCCGGGAAACTATAGGCCGGTCAGCCTAACATCCATACAGGGTAAGATGGTGGAATGCCTCATCAAAGATAGGATCTCAAAACACATAGATGAACAGGCCTTGCTGAGGGAGAGTCAGCATGGCTTCTGTAAGGGTAAGTCTTGCCTCACTAACCTTATAGAATTCTTTGAAAAGGTCAACAGGCATGTGGATGCGGGAGAACCCGTGGACATTATATATCTGGACTTTCAGAAGGCGTTTGACATGGTCCCTCACCAAAGGCTACTGAAAAAACTCCACAATCAGGGAATTAGAGGACAGGTCCTCTCGTGGATTGAGAACTGGTTGGAGGCCAGGAAGCAGAGAGTGGGTGTCAATGGGCAATTTTCACAATGGAGAGAGGTGAAAAGCGGTGTGCCCCAAGGATCTGTCCTGGGACCGGTGCTTTTCAACCTCTTCATAAATGACCTGGAGACAGGGTTGAGCAGTGAAGTGGCTAAGTTTGCAGACGACACCAAACTTTTCCGAGTGGTGAAGACCAGAAGTGATTGTGAGGAGCTCCAGAAGGATCTCTCCAGACTGGCAGAATGGGCAGCAAAATGGCAGATGCGCTTCAATGTCAGTAAGTGTAAAGTCATGCACATTGGGGCAAAAAATCAAAACTTCACATATAGGCTGATGGGTTCTGAGCTGTCTGTGACAGATCAGGAGAGAGATCTTGGGGTGGTGGTGGACAGGTCGATGAAAGTGTCGACCCAATGTGTGGCGGCAGTGAAGAAGGCCAATTCTATGCTTGGGATCATTAGGAAGGGTATTGAGAACAAAACGGCTAGTATTATAATGTAGTTGTACAAATCTATGGTAAGGCCACACCTGGAGTATTGTGTCCAGTTCTGGTCGCCGCATCTCAAAAAAGACATAGTGGAAATGGAAAAGGTGCAAAAGAGAGCGACTAAGATGATTACGGGGCTGGGGCACCTTCCTTATGAGGAAAGGCTACGGCGTTTGGGCCTCTTCAGCCTAGAAAAGAGACGCTTGAGGGGGGACATGATTGAGACATACAAAATTATGCAGGGAATGGACAGAGTGGATAGGGAGATGCTCTTTACACTCTCACATAATACCAGAACCAGGGGACATCCACTAAAATTGACTGTTGGGCGGGTTAGGACAGACAAAAGAAAATATTTCTTTACTCAGCGTGTGGTTGGTCTGTGGAACTCCTTGCCACAGGATGTGGTGCTGGCGTCTAGCCTAGACGCCTTTAAAAAGGGATTGGACAAGTTTCTGGAGGAAAAATCCATTATGGGGTACAAGCCATGATGTGTATGCGCAACCTCCTGATTTTAGGAATGGGCTATGTCAGATGCAAGGGAGGGCACCAGGATGCAGTTCTCTTGTTATCTGGTGTGCTCCCTGGGGCATTTGGTGGGCCGCTGTGAGATCCAGGAAGCTGGACTAGATGGGCCAATGCCTGATCCAGTGGGGCTGTTCTTATGTTCTTATGTTCTTATGAGGCTTCAGAAGAGAAAGGGAATTGGGTAGTCCAATTCTAACCCCAGTGACTCCAACCAATGGCATCACTAGGATTCGCATCACCTGGTGCGGGAGGCCTGTGCGTCACCCCATGTAGTGGGTGGGGCAACACCCCAGGTGGTGGGCATGGTGATGTAGTATCGCCCCACCCACACTGGTTTTTTGGCTGTACCTTTTGTTACATAGATATTTCAATGTGGTTTGTTTCATTGCATTCTGCATGAAATTACGCATTTATTGATATATAACATGATGGTATTATTCCTCCAAACTCTGATTTTAGTGATTTTGAAAAGTTGTAGAGTCTCTCTCTCTCTCTCTCTCTCTCTCTCTCTCACACACACACACACACACACACACACACACACACACACACCTGTGTCAACTTATTAACACCTTATTGCAGCAGTTCTCAATCTTTTAGCACCAGGACCCACTTTTTAGAATGGCAATCTGTCCCGGACCCATCAAAAGTGTTGTCAGGGTCAGAAGTGACATCATCAAGCAAATTAAAATAAATAATTATAAATAATTAAATTAAAAGAAAAGAAATAATTAAATAAGGGGGAGCCAGTCCTCTTCCACCAAGTGAATTTTCTCTGTAGCCTGCCTGCAATAACCCCCCCCAAAAGAATCAGTGAGATTTCCAGCCCTCCCCAGTGCCCAGTTTCAAGTTCTTCTATTTCAAGCACGTCAAGATGAAGACCCACCTGGTTTTACAAGTGCAAAATAAAAAACTTTCCCCTTACCAGTTGAAGCCTCTTTTTTTTGTCCTTTTTAGTGGGGGGGGGGGAGGCTTCTTTCTGGAGCATTTGTTGCGCTCCAGTTCCATTGGATCAGGACCATTCTGGTGTCCTCACATTCCCCTTTGCCTGGTCTGACCACCAGCCAAGGCACGCCTGCCTAATTGCTAGTAAATGTGACCATGAGGCTGCTTTGCTTTCCATAGGGCTCAACAGACTCACAGCTGGGAGGGAGGGACATCCTTCTTGGGTGTTTTTGGGGACTGCATTCATTGGATCAGGACCATTCTGACGTCCTTGGAGTCCTCTCAGCCTGCCCTTTCCGATGGACTAAGGCAAATTCACCTACTCACGAGTAAACATGGCCACGTGGCTTTGTTTTGGGCTCAATAGATTTGCAGCTGGGAGGCAGGGGCCTCCTTCTCGGTTGTTTTTGGGGGGCTGTATTCATTGGATAGGCACCATTCTGGTGTCGTTGGATTCCTCTCAGCCTGCCCTTTCCAAAGGACTATGGCAAGTACACCTACTCATGAGTAAATGTGCGATACGGCTGACTTTCACTTTCCATAGGGCTCCATGCATTTTTTCTTTCTGGTTCTTTGGCCATAACCACTGAAGGAAAGGAGCTATCTTGCTCTGGTTTTATGCATTGCATTCTGCTGGACATTCTGCATCCAATGGTGTATGACACCCTCCAGGTGCCACGGACATGCCTTATGACACATTTGTGTCACTCAGCACCTGCACCGGATCTTAGTGCCAGTGCTTGAATTGCTTAGGATTGGACCCTCAGGTCCCTTATCCCTCTTGCTCTTTAGTAGGTCTCCTTGGACCTGCGCCAGCAATTTCACTGGTGCAAATCCAAGGAAAGATAGGGGATGGGGAGGGTGTAAAAATGAGGGATAGGTTCTGGTGCGCATCATTGCTGCTGGATCCACTTCCTCCCCAGCTGCCCCACCCCATTCCTCCTCCCTCCTGCCCTGAGTTGCCCTCTCACCACCCATGCCACTGCCTTACCTTCTCTGGCAGGTGCAGGCAGGTCTGACAATGGCCAGGGGCACTGCTACTTCATACAGCAATGCTGCCAAAATGACTGCCAATCTTCTCCATCAGCAGACATTTTTGACAGCGGAGGTCTCTTCCACTCTACAAAGCGCAGCATAGAGCAGCCCAGACCTTCCCAGAATTGGGCTGTCACTGATCTTGACCAGCTTCTTACATGGTGCATTTCAAAACCTTACGAACCTCCATTTTGCCTGATGGAGCTTTTGTGCTTTGACGTTGCTCCCAGTTACATCATACCAAATAGAGTAGGAGAAGACAAACTGTCCCTGCCCTCTCACATGCTCCTTGTTTCATCATATGGTTCCCTGTTCCAGCCATTCTCAATGGGATCCATATGGCCACCGCATGGGATTGAGCATGGAGTGCGGTGTCAGTTGTGAAAAAAGCTGGTCCCAAGAGACAGATAGAGCTGGGAGTTCTGATTGGACTCAGAGGAAGAAATATGCTTAGTCCAGGGTCAGGATGCAGACAAAAGCACTTTATTTCTCTTAAGTCTAAGGCAAAGCATACAGAGCAAAACAAAACTTACAGTGTTAGGTGGACTCAAGGAGTGATGCAGCAGCAGGCTGGTGTTGGGGGGAGGGGGGTTAAGTTATTGCAAGATTATATAGGCTTAAGTGGTAAACCAGTTTGGTAAACTTATTGGTAAACCAGTGCTAATTGGTAAGCAATAAGCTAAACAACAGCAAGATCTAGCCGGTGCATCTAAATTAATACGCATGAAAAATAGATCTTGTCTGGGGCTTTGAAGTAGACTCACATCTTATTGCCCCATCTCATAACATCAGGCAGGTGGAGAGGCTGAGGTTGGGTCCGACTTCTCTTGCTTCTCACGGAAAGAGCTCAGTGAGATGCAGGCAGCTCCCAGAGGCTGGGAGGCATGCAGAAGATCACTGACAGACATGGAAGATGCTTGATGGTTGCCGGGCCTTGCACTGGCCCTTACAAAACCAATGGTGTGCCTTGACAATTTTAGTGCTTTCTCATTGTGCCATGTGACGAAGAAGGTTGCAAATAGTTGTTCTAGAGAGAAGGGGGCAAGAACTTCCAGACAATCCATGCTGGTGGACCCCAGTAAGTGTCCCTCTGCTCATGGCAATCCCAGGTACTGACAGCTCTTCCCAGGTGAAAGTTGCTTAATCCTACTACCTCCAACTTTCTTCTGCTCTCTTCTCTGAAATTCTGACATATGGCAACATTCCTATAAGTTCAGGGAGGCTGGAGTTTGGGTTATGAATCATCTGCATAGTTTCTCATGACTAAAACGTTATTTCAGGCCTCTTATCTTACCTTGCAGGAGGTCCAGTCACACTTCACAGCCACAGGATGCCACATACTGCCCCTCCCTCAACATTTATAATACATACACTGATAATACATAACCCCTGCTGATTGGGTAAGAGGCACTTTTCAAGTGGGTGCTCCTCTTTTTTTAGCAGGGGGAGAGTAACTGACCCACCTCACCCCAGCACTGTCTGTTCTAGTGACTGTCTAGATTGTCTGTTCTAGTGACTGTTATTTGATTTTTCTCTGTAAACCGCTTTGTGAACTTTTAGTTGAAAAGCTGTATATAAATACTGTTAATAATAATAATAATAATAATAATAATAATAATAATAATAATAATAATAATAATAATTTTACACACATACAGAACTCACTCATACAAATAGAAGATCAAAACTCTATTTTTAGGTGTTCAGAAACCCAAAAGTCTTCTCACTGTGTTTTTGATCTCCTTATTTCTCATGCTGTAGATTACTGGATTCAGCAGGGGTGGAACCACAGAGTACATAATAGTTATTGCTATGTCCAGGTGAGATGGATTGTCAGAGGAGGGCCTCAGGTAAGCAAAACTTGCAGTAGACACAAAGGTGGAGAAAACAATAAGGTGGGGAAGGCAAGTTGAGAGGGCCTTTTTCCTGCCTTGCACAGAACGTATTCTGCGCACTGCAGTGAAGATGTGCACATAGGTTACAACAATAAAGCAGCCCAAGCACATGAAAATGCTGAATACAAGAACTCCCATTTCAATCAGGTATAAGTCAGAACAGGCAAGCTTCAGTAATTGAGGGATTTCACAGAAGAACTGGTTGACAATGTTGGAGCAGAAAGTGATTGCAAAAGTGCCACTGGTGTGCAACACTGAATAGAGAAAACCAGTGATCCATACAATGGCAATTATTTGCAGACAAGCGCCCCTGTTCATGATCAATTCATATTCTAACAGACTGCAAATGGCAACGTATCTATCATATGCCATGACTGTGAGAAGGGAAAAATTAGATGCTGTAAAGAAAAGGTACAAGAAGACTTGTGCCACACATCCAGAATAAGATATGTACCTGGTGTTCATGAGGGAGTTGGCCATGGATTTGGGAATAAAGATTGACACAAGCCCAGCGTCCTGTATGGCCAAGTTCATTAAAAATAAGTACATGGGGCTGTGCAGGTGATGGTCAAGAGCTATTGCAGTGATGATGAGAAGGTTCCCTGAGACAATCCCCAAGTATAACAGCAGGAACGCCACAAAATGTAGAATCTGAAATTCACGAACGTCTGAGAATGGCAGGAGCAGGTACCCAGATGCTGAAGACACTGAAGTTTTGTTGGACATTTTGCATTTGGTGTGCTATAATCTGTAGAAGGAAACAGAAGCCTTCAACAACTACATCCTGATTTAGTAACGCATTTATGACTATGATGATGATGATGATACAAGTGATGATTTCTCATCTGTTCACTTATTTTCTAGAATATTTGAAAACTCCAGTTCAGTATTGGTGCCGGATTTCTTGAAACCTCCAGGCAAAGCTCTGGAATGCCCACAGCACCACAGCCTGCCCTCTGATGGTGAATAGCCAACAGCTGAGAGTTCCTTGTCTAGTCTTTACCCGTTCCTGCTCAATCATTCCATGTAGTGTGGGGACCCCGGATATTAGACTGTACTCCAAGAATTCAAATTGTGTAACCCAAAGGAACTTAATTTTATACTCAGAACAGATCGTGCACAAACAGATCACAGACGTTTTCTGTATAGCAATCTAGCTTGGTAGCAGGGAAGTTATCTTGTGACTTGTGTCTTTAATTCTTGCCTGCTGTATGCAGCTGTTGTAATAAACAGATTTGCACATTTTGCAAGAGAGCCTTTGCACCAGCCTTTCTCCACAATATCAGTTAATATGTTTAACTAGCTGCTGTCCCTAGGTAGATATTCTCTGAAGCCTGCCTGCAATAACACCCCCATTGGGTGTCAAATGACCTAGCTACGCCTCTGCTGTGGCTGACCCCTCCTTGTGGCAGGTGGTGCGGGGTAGAAGGAGTGAACTGGACTTTGGGGTGCACCTTCAGGCAGCATAGGCAGAGCAGAACCCACTTGCAGACCTCAGGGGCCCTATGGCACGAGGACATAGACAGGACCCTGGGCCATGACTGCAGGGTCTGCCTCAGAGGGTCAGTGGCTGGAGGTGGCATGGCCCGCGGTCTGGCTGCCTTCCCCTTACAGGATAGACCTGGATGAGCTGCGCTGCCCGAGAAAGGGGCGTGACTTGGAGTCAGGTGCACAACCAACCTGGGGGACAGATGTGATTCTGGTGCCTTCCAGTGGTCCAGCCTCTGCACTACAGGGGCTTCACTGCCACAGCAACTGCAGGTCTCAGCCGCTCCCTTCTGTATTATAACTGCTAATAAAGTGGCCCTTTCTCCCATGTCTGTTGTCTTGAGTGTTCATTGGGGGGTGCACAAACAATGGAAAGTTTTGTTGTTGTTTTTAAAAGTGGAATACCTTTTTTTCTTTTTATAAAAAATGTATTTTGCTAGGAGCTGGGGTGAGACAGGGCATGGCATGAACCTGCTTTAAGTTGGAGGCTTTAGATTGAATCCTAGAAGATTTGTAATTCCACACAAACCTCTTTATAACAGATTGAATCATAAGAACATAAGAAGAGTCCCGCTGGATCAGGCCAAATACCCATCTAATCCAGATTCCTGTAGCTCACAGTGGCCCACCAAATGACTGAGGGAGCACACAAGACAACAGACACAACCTGCGTCCCGGTGCCCTCCCCTGCATCTGGCAATCTGAGTCAGCTTTCCTCTAAGACCAAGAGCTTACACATACCTACTATGACTTGTAACCCGTAATGAACTTTTCCTCCAGAAATTTGTCCAATCCCCTGTTAAAGGCATCCAGGCAAGATGCCATCACTACTTCCTGTGGCAAAGTGTTCCAGCAACTAATTACATGCTGGGTAAAGAAATATTTTCTTCTGTCTGTCCTAACTCTCCCAACACTCAACTTTTGTGGATGTCTCCTGGTTCTGGTGTTATGTGAGAGGGAAAAGAGCATCTCTCTATCCACTCTGTCCACCCCCTGCATGATTCAAGTTCAGCGGGCTCTTTTAAGACTCTGGTTGTCATGCTGAGGAAGGAAAAAAAATGTGGATAAAAAAAAATAGTACTTTAATTTTTGCCAACTTTCCAAGCCAGAAGAACTTGACCCCTATAACATCTATTGCTTCTCCTTGTCAATATTATTTTTTAAGCAGATCATTTATACCCTCAGGGAAAAATCAAAACAAACAAACAAAAAATCCCCAAATTTCTGATGTCAATTTGCCATTCTGCCTTGTGCAAACAAACCATTTCCACTTGCTAAATCTGTAACCAATCCCTATATTTCCAGTTTACTTTGATTAGTGCAGGATTTCATACTAATGAACCCTTGTGATGTGAGAAAGGCTGTTAGCGCCAATCAGGCGCTAGCAGCAGATTGCCCCCTCCCCGCCTCGTGCACCGAGGCTGAGGCTTGAGCCGCAAATGGTCTAGGCGGCTGGGGAGGCGGGATCAGAGCCGTGGCGTGGAGCGCATGCCCCAGCCAGGCTCAGAGCGTTCCTGGCCGGCAACCCCGCCCGCCTGCCCTATTAACCAGTCTGGGATTAGCTGGTCGCTTTCTAGGGCCGGGTAGGAATTTTTTGCGGTCAACCTGATTGGCCTTGGCTGGCTGTTTTTTCGTCTACCTCAGACTGGCGAACAGGTGGTGCGGTTTAGGTTAGGTTGGGTTGGTCACTCCCAGTGTGGGCAGGGTACGTGCGGGGCTGGGTAGGTAGGGACTTGGCTCGGTGTCTATCCAAGGCAGCAGGGTGAGGGGTAAGTCTGAACTGCTCCCATGATGCCTGACCGGCTCCAGGAGGCAGGCAGGCGAACCCCTGGCCTGGACAGACAGGATGGTGCGGCTCGGCCGGCTATCCTGGAGTCCGGCTGCCTTGCCCCCATTGGGGGTGGCGTTGAAGGACCTAAACTGGCGATTGACGGCTGGGGTGTCGAGCCAGGTGGTACGCCCAATGAGAATGTAGGGGGAGGCAGACGGCTAGGACCGTTTCCCCCATATTGCCCCGCACGATTGATGTTCAGTGATATTGCCCTGCTGCAGTTGAAGTTCAATAAAGTGGCCCATTTTCATCCAAGCCGAAGTCTGGTGTCTTTATTGCGGGTGTGGGGGTAAGAAGTCCCACTTATGCAAATGGGAGAAGAGGTTTCCCTTTCTGTTGATCCACCCTTCCTGCTGCAGCCCCTCATCTCTATATGTTGTATAGAGACACGACATACTACATGGGTCTTTTAGTACTCTCTGTTCAGTACTTGGATGTAGATTGGGGGGCACAGGGGGCTGCAGAGGGAAGGGGACAATGCTGAAATCAGGATTCAGTGTCACCATCTACATTGATTCCCAACCATTATAGCATGTATATTTGGTTCTAAGCTTATCAGTCAGCTGAAAACATAATGCAGATGCCAGATATTAAGAGTGACAAGCTCCTTCTCAGCCCTAAGAATCTTCCTAACATGATATTCCTAATACACATAAGATTACTTGTGTCTGAGCAGTTATTTGCCTGAATAAATTGGATGCAGTGAGAGAAAGCCTGAGTGAGAGAATGAATGAATGAATGAATGAATGACTTACCCCTTTGCTTCAGAGATATCTCCAAATCCACTCCAGATATCATGCTAACCATTCTTAAAACGGCAACAACACCTTGACTCAACTTCTAGAATTTCAGACAATCAGCAACATATTGGAAATAAAAAATCACTTTGTGCATATTTGTCCATCCACTTCATGGTATTTCCACCCTTTTGTGTTTCTTAACTAGGCAGTGTCCCCATCTCCATTGGCAGTGACACATGGTCCATGCTGAGACAAGATGTACTGAAATCTCTGATGCGTTCTTGGAGATTTGCTCCCAGGAGTCCACCCCAATTAAGCAGAAGAGGCTGTCAGGAAAACACACAAACACAACAAAACCTTAACTCTGGCAAAAAGTTTGCTAAAGTACTGAAATGGGAAGTCTGCCTCTGCAGGTGGTGTGAACAAGTCAACACTTCTGTTCCATAAGAACCACTTTATCAACTCCCCTAATGTCTCTCTATCCATATTGACCATATAGCACCAATCTGGTATCAGCTATTATCAGTCCCTGTTTGCTTCTAGGCCCAATTCAAAGGCTGGCATTACCTTTAAACCTCTACGTCAGTTATTTTCAACTGATTTTTATAGCACAAATTTTTATAGTCTGGCACAGGTATCCCACAGGAGTTTGAGGGAGGATCATTTATTAGTTGGGCCATTGCAGGATGTGAGCCCCCCACTGGCAGCATGGTATGCCTTGTCAATTGCCAAAAAAAGCAAAAAAACTAAGGGTGTGCACTTAAAATTTTAGTGTCTTGTCAGTATGCCATGAGATGAAAAAGAATGACACTGTGGATCTTGTGATCTGCTGCCATAAGGCCCAAGCTGCTGGTGTGCCAGGTACACTGCTGTTCTATGGGCTGCTGCCGCCAGCACAAAGCCCTAGAAGCTTTACATGTGCGACACAGGCCAGCAAAAATTCTGCTGCTGTTGGTAAGTCTGTGATGGGGACAGAGAGGGGCAGAGATATGGGGATTGGAATGGGGAGCTGGCCAAGCCAGAGGCAGGATGGGAAGAATCTTGGTGGCAGCCATATTCAGATCCTATTCCCCCTTCCTAGCCTGATCACGGCCCCTGAGTCTTACTAAGCCTTACCCCAGCTAAATTGCTGGGGTAGGTTTGAGGAGACCAATTGGGAACCAGGTGGTCAACGGGGAGGTAAGTAAAAATGTTCTTTGCTTACCTCCCCTGGGCTATCTGGTGACTTCCCACCCATAGCAAGGAGTGCGTGTTCCGTTGGTGGGACTGCCTGCTCTGGGCTGGCATAGGATTAGGCTGTTAGTCATGGATCTAGCCTAATATCTCTTTCAAGTCTCCTCTGCTGGCCACTTGCTATCATCATTCATTCTACACCTTCTCCCCTTGACTGAAATGCCGGCAACCTTCAAATTTCACTGTTTCAATCCTCCACGTGACCAGTGCGGCTTCAATGGGATGAGGGCAAGGCTGGCCCAAGTTTCCCTGATTTTGATCCCATTCCCCACATTCCTCTTCCTCTATGTTCCCCTCTTCCTTTTCCATTCTAGGGACTGGAAGGAGGACCAGTGGAGGTAAGAAAGCAAACAGAGATGAGTGCCTCTGACTAATCTGCAGCCTGACACAGCTGCAGTTGACTTCATGGATGGGCAGGATGGTTTGGAGTTATTTGGTAGCACTCATTTGTAATCCAGACCCCTTTGGTTGTGAAAATTACACTTACCGAATTGTGAAGATAGTTCAGTATAGTTCAGTACTGAAGTGTAGGAAGGTGCCATTAGCTGAATTGGGATAGAACCCCGAGTCATGAAAGAACTGGAGGTCTAGGTCACAAAAATTCTTTACTTGGGCCTTTGTTTGACAAATGGGCCCTGTCACCAAACTGTCATATCCTGCTGCTGGCAGTGGCTGCCCTCCCTTGACGGACTGGGCTTAGCACTGGTGCAGAGTAGTCAGCTTCATCTACTGACTGGTAGTTTTACAACTCCCAGTGGGCTTCAGCAGAATGTCAGGGGAACGTATGTAAGAATAGGCTTGGACGTTTGGAAGCGTCCTGTCCCTTCACTGAATCTGAAGTACCAGAGGTGGATACTGTGCATTACGCATCCCCTCACACTGGAGGCAAGGGAATAATATTTTCAGACCGATTGTCCATGCCAGCCAGGTGTCGGCATCCAAGACTTGGGAGTCAATCTCAACCAGCCTGCCAGTGCCTCAGTGCCCACCCAGGAGCCCAATGGATGCCCCTGTTACAAGGAAAAGCCACATGGAGCTTGCTGTACCATATGGTTCATAATGAAATGTGAGACCCCTGGTGGCCAAGTGCCCTTCCTGAAAATTAAATGGCAGCTGAGAACCAAAACTTCCTATTTTGCCAGTCTCCAAACTTAGACCAAAAGCACATACAGACATCCCTTGACTTTCATCGCTTTGCTCTTTCTACTGCTTTCAGTTAGAACTACATTTCAAATTTCTTCCACATGCTTTCCTATTTCATTGGATTTCCAGGATAGTCACCTATTTTTTAATTTAGATTTTATTTGCATTTGCACGTTACGTAATTAATTATTTATGGTTTTCACTGACACACTCAAATACCCAGGAGTTGAGAACCAGCCCCTTCATTTCTGTCTCAGCCACCTCCCCTTCTGCATCCCTCAGACCCAGCGGTAGGCTTCGTTAATTAATTGATTGATTGATTGATTCATACATTCATTCATTCATTCATTTCTCTTCCAGACAGAGACAAGAAAAAAAATGCCACCCCCATTGGCCAATCAATCACCCATCTCTTCCAAGATGAACAACATTGCACATCCCCCCCCCCGTCCTGGCTACCCCTGCCTTCTAACCATGAGGGGTAATGTCAAGCATAAGCTCCTGAGTGAAGATGTGACATGAAGGGAGGCATCATGCCCCACCCATTCCACCTGGGGACAGGACAACCACCCCAAGGATACTAAGGAGTAGACCCAGTGGAGGGGAAGCAGTGACACCCTCCCTGTTATCCCATACATCCCCAAAGCATCTGGATCAAGCTGAGGAACCTCATCTACAGCAGAAGAATCAATAATGGCAAATGTATAGCTTTAAGCTGGATTCTTGTAAGTCCTAGCATCTCTGACAGGCAGGGCAGCCAGGGGTGAGCTAGAATCAGCACATTTCTCAAGGGCAGCCACCCTAGAAGATACACCCAAGATAAGTTTAGCTGAGAAGGCATGCAAGCCTCACCCCCCATCACTACAGTTGGCAGTGCAAGTAGCTTTTTCCTGCTCAAGAGTGTCAGTTCATGTGATCAGGACCCACACATTAGAAGACTGATCCTCCTCCTCTGAGGAGGGAAAAAAAGAAACATGGACTTGATGAGCAGGAGGGCACTTAAACACTTTCCCACCAGACTTTTGGACCCTCTTTGGTATTTTGTTAAAATGTGTAAAATAGGCTTATTAATTCCTTATAGAACATTAATTGTAAACACTCCATTTGTAAAGATGAGATTTGGTGACAGCCTGCCTATGTGTACCACCAAGGGTCTGTAAGACTCTCACTCATTGTGAGAATTGGTGAGAAAGGTGGTATAGAAATACTATATGATGATGACGATGATGTTTTAGACATAGATTCTAAGAAAATTTGGAATCTGTAAGCACACCAGCTGTGAAATGAACATTAGCCAAAGCAAACCATGCTATGAATACCGTGTAATATTTATTTATTTATTTTATATATACAGGTATTTATATACCGCCTTTCTTTGGTCGTCAGATTTCTCTTCGGACTTTAATCCAAAGCGGTTTACATAGGCAGGCTGTTCTAAACCTTACAATTGAATAGTTCTAGTCTTCCATAGAACTCCTCGTTCCAGCTGGATTCCTTCCCGGTCTGGTCTCTCTCTGGCCCTTCGCCTCCCACGCTCCACTTGACGGCAACTCCCCTCTGCCACCGAGGGTCAGCTCATCAGTATATCAGTGTGTCGTCAGTTCTGGGGTACTTCCGGTTGTTCTGTTGTAATTCCGGCTTCTGAACTGTCTGTGACAGATCAGGAGAGAGATCTTGGGGGGTGGTGGTGGACAGGTCGATGAAAGTGTCGGCCCAATGTGCGGCGGCAGTGAAGAAGGCCAATTCTATGCTTGGGATCATTAGGAAGTGTATTGAGAACAAAACGGCTAATATTATAATGGGCCTATGGCCTGATCCAGTGGGGCTGTTCTTATGTTCTTATGTTTCGAACTGGCAGCCTCAGATCTTCAGGCATACAAGGGGGCAAGCTCTACCAACTGAGCCAGACCTCCTGCCATACCACATGTAATATGTGCTTTGAACTTATACTCTAAGCTTTCAATAATGGCAATAGCTTACACATAGAGTTACTTCTCATCTTCAACTTTCAAACGCTGAAGCCATAAATCTTACACACAAAAACCTAACTAATAGAGCTCCTTGGAGAAGTGCCTGTAATTATATTTGCAATTGTGATTGAGAACTTAGTTCTCATGATGGTTCTTTCATATGTTTACCCAGGGACAATACCTGGCAACGTATTAGCAGACGTACAGACCTGAAAGCTAACAATTCTCTGCATGCCTCTACTTCCCAGTTGTGTTGGGCTCCTGAGACCATATCTCTAGGAGCACCAAACATAATAATAACCAGCTGTCAGAGGATGACAACTTCTGGCTGCCATTGTAGACAGAGCTTTTTAGGGCTGCAACATGAAAAGAATAGGTGGACTTTTCAATAAATCTTCATCGGTGGTTGGATAGGAATAATACTTCAATATGGCTTGAGAATAATCTGCTTCTGGAAATTCAAATATACATGAAGATAAATAGTAAGTAATTTGTACATGTTCAACTTTACTGATTCTTGAGTAGTTTTGCAAAGGAACTAACATCCTGAGTTCAGCAGTGCTGTAACATAAGGTGCTCCAAGACTGTAACCATATCTTCTTTTTCCTCTTCATTATCAGTTTGGTTTTTTAAAAAACAGATATGTATTATAATTTTACATGAGAAATCAGTCTTTGTTCTCCCTTTATTTAAGATGAAATGAGACTATTCAGCAAGCTGCACATGAAAATCATGTAGAAACAATGGATGAACATACTTTGTTTTGTCTCAGGATTGTGTGTCATTGGAGGGAAATGGAATGTAAAGAATGATAAAAGGTTGAATCTGTCTGGAAAGATGCACAAATCAAATGTCCATAACCAGATGAGGCCTTGGACATTTTATCATATATTGCATACTTTGTTGTATCCAAAAAGTCTTGGGGGATAAAAAGCAGGACATTCTTTTTTTCTGCCAATATTGGAAATGGGAACACAGAGGGTATCAAGTTGTGAAGGGTGCACAGATATCAGAGAGCCCTTTTGGCCAGACTGATAACTGAAACTGCCACTCTGTTGGCTATTCACCGTCAGAGCTGAGGTAAGGATGCCATGGAGGTCTCAGTGCAAAGCTTTGCTTTTAGGTTCCCAAGAATTCTGGCACCAAACAGTGAAGTGGAGGATATTCTAGGAAATATTCTATATTCTATAAGAAATATATTTCTATAAGAAATATTAAGATATTCTAGGAAATATCCAGCAGCCTTGAAATCATCATTCATCATCATCAACAACATGTTACTAAATCAGTATATGAGCATTGACAGTTTCCATCTGTTTCTGTCTACAGTATGAAGCAGACCAAGTGCAAAATGTCCAACAAAACTTCAACATTTGGGTTCCTGCTCTTGACCTTCTCAGATGTTCAGGAATTGCAGCTTCTACATTTTGGGGCCTTCCTGCTGTTGTACTTGGGGATTGTCTCAGGGAACCTTCTCATCATCTCTGCAATAGCTCTTGATCGTCTCCTACACAGCCCCATGTACTTCTTTTTAATGAATCTGGCCATTCAAGACGTTGGGTTTGTTTCGGTCATTATCCCTAAATCTATGACCAATTCCCTTATGAATGCCAGGTACATATCTTATTCTGGATGTGTTGCTCAAGTCTTCTTCTTCATGTTCTTTTTAGCATCCAATTTTGCCCTTCTCACAGTCATGGCTTATGACCGGTATGTAGCTATTTGCAACCCATTAGAGTATGAAATGATCATGAACAGGAATGCTTGTCTGCAAATAATTGCTATTGTATGGATTACTGGTTTTCTCTATTCAGTGTTACACACCACTGGCACTTTTGCAAGCCCTTTCTGCTCAAACATTGTCAACCAGTTCTTCTGTGAAATCCCTCAATTACTGAAGCTTGCCTGTTCTGACTTATACTTAATTGAAATGGGAGTTCTTGTAGTAAGCATTTTCATGAGTTTAGGCTGCTTTATTTTCATTGTCATAACTTATGTGCACATCTTCAGTGCAGTGTGGAAGATCCGTTCTGTGCACGGAAGAAGAAAAGCCTTCTCAACTTGCCTTCCCCACCTCATTGTTGTCTCCACATTTTTGTGTAGTGCAATTTTTGCTTACCTGAGACCTTCTCCTGACAATCCATCACATCTTGATATAGCAATAACTATTCTGTATTCTGTGGTTCCACCCATGCTGAATCCAGTGATCTACAGCATGAGAAACAAGGAGATCAAAAATGCTGTGCTACGACTGCTGGGTTTCAGAGCATCTAAGAATATAGTGTAGAAGAGGCAATTGGACATTTTGGTGAGGCTACAGAACTGAGTGCTTCCTTCTCCCTTTCCAGTTAGTCAGTTTTAGTTGACGATGAGGACACATCAGTGAAGCTGTGAAATGGATCTTTTTAGGGATCCTGAACTGTGACACTTTCAGAAATGGATTTGGTGTGTTCACTGGTTTTCAGAACCAATACAAATGAAAACCAAGGTGCCCATAATTTTTTTCATTCATTTCGCCTTGGAAAGAAATGTGCTAGAACGGAAATTCATTTCTCCATTAAGATCTGTTCAGAAATTGTAGTTTATAGGAGAATCTGGGAATTAAATCCTTAGGAATTATGATTTTCTTAGAAAAGTGTGCGATGAAAGAAGGAGTGGACAATGAGTTCTGATTGAAGAGTGGATTTCAGACTCCAGCAACTACAAAGGTCTGGGTTACTTTTAGCCTGCCTGAAAATATAGCAGTTTTAAAACTTCCCTCTGAAACTTCATTGATATATTAAATTTCTTCATTGGGCTGTTTAGATTATGTCAAAAAAAATCCAGAATCTTTCAAGTGGCTCAGAAAATTCACTGTCTGTTTCAGGTGATGAGAATTTAGATGTTCTTATTTTTAGATCACAATTGAAATAAGGAAATGTTCTCCAATGTTCTTTTGCTGAGTCCCACTGGTATGTGGCATGGTGCAATGCCATTTGTTTGTTGCATGGTACAAGCCCCTCCTTGTATGTGGTGTGTTGCTGTGTGCTTGCAGAGTGTGGCTTATCATGGCAGCATACAAATACCAGTTGTTCTGGTCCCTGGTCATGACCTGGAGGATTAAGCCACAACCATAAGAAACTAAGAACATAAGAACAGCCCCCCTGGATCAGGCCATAGGCCCATCTAGTCCAGCTTCCTGTATCTCACAGTGGCCCACCAAATGCCCCAGGGAGCACACCAGACAACAAAAGACCTCATCCTGCTGTCCTCCCTTGCATCTGGCATTCTGACATAGCCCCTTTCTAAAATCAGGAGGTTGCACATACACATCATAGCTTGTAACACGTAATGGATTTTTCCTCCAAAAACTTGTCCAATTCCCTTTTAAAGGCGTCCAGGCCAGATGCCATCACCACATCCTGTGGCAAGGAGTTCCACAGACCAACCACACGCCAAGTAAAGAAATATTTTCTTTTGTCTGTTCTAACTCTCCCAACACTCAATTTTAGTGGATGTCCCCTCGTTCTCCCTCAGATCTGGCCTACAAGCCTTGAATACCTGGGGATTGGCAGCATAACCTCAACCACAGTGCAGCATTGTTACCAAAAGAGCTGATTTTAAGGGGAATTTTGCACAGCTCTGTTGGAACATGGGATCTTATGATTGGATATACAAATTGGCATAATGTAGAGAATCCCTTTCCTTCAAAGAAAAAACAGAGAAATAGCTTTCAAGAGACGAGATTGAGAGGGAAGGGGGCATAAGGAAAACTGGGCAGAAGGGTTTAACAGGCCACAAAGACCTGCACGAGGGCAACCCAATTGCTTACATTTAAAAGCTGGGAAATGGTAGGAAATAAACCCAGGGAGGAATGGCGGGGACAAAGACCAAGTCTCTTGCAAGAAAATAATGTCAAAAGAGCCCAAGAAGTTGGTAAAGTCATGGTCAGATTTCTTTTTCTCCCAACCTGCAATGTTCCAGGACACCAACTTGAGGACAGAGGTCAGGTCTGGATCAGTCTGGGGGTCATCCAATAGCCAACAAGTAGAGTTGGCCGGAGTTGAACCCTTAGTGGGGCCAGATGGGATGCTTCCCGTTGCGGAGGAGGGCACTCGTATAGAGGATCCAGTTGACAATAAGGAAGAACAGTTGACAGAGGTAGATGGCTGAGTGTGAACTGGGAGCGATGAAGAGGGCTCCATATGAATGGGCAATCTTCCCCCATCAGAGTTGGAACCTGAAAAGTCATAGTTCAGGGGGGGTTCGAGTTGAGGCATTGACGAGGAAAAAAGGACCACCTTGGGAGCGCCTGTCCACAATACAGGTGGGAGATAAGGGAATACTTGGTCGGGAAACAGAGGGGAGGGGAGAAGAAGTGCTCTGGATGGAAACAGGAGGTGCAGTTGGAATGCCACGATCAGGTGAAGTCCTCAAAGGACGACTGGAGGCCACAGAATCGGAACAAGGCTTCACAGTGGGGGAGCCAAAGTTGAGAAGTATGCCAGCCGGGCAATCTGGAGGATCCAGTTGGAGATCAGATGAAGCAACAGGATTAGTGGAGACAGCCAACGGGATGGAGGAAAGGTCAAGCAAAAGGGAGTGGTCCGGGGAGGGATCTTGCAGAGTGGATTTAGCTGGGAAAAGGCTCACAATGGCGGTGTTCCTAAAATATCTATGGAAAAAAATACCTGCCCCCTCCAGACTTCTGGCGCAGGAAAACAGCAGCCCTGGGATATAACTGGAATTAAAATATAGCAGAAGGCGATCTGAATACAAGGAAGATGTCAGTCTCTCGGTCCTTAGGAAGTTGATAGAAGTTGAAGGTATCTTCAGTAAGGTGGCCAGGTGGCTCTTGGCCGACTTAGTCCGAGACCAATCAGGAATCCTTCCTTGATAGAGAATACTGTAATCACAATGCATTTAGATTCGTAAATGAGCTGGGAGGAAACTTTGGGAAAAGCAGGAACGTGAGGAGCCTCCGCTGAGAGATTAGAGAAGGACTGGGGAACACCAGACTTGAGGTCAACAAGACTGCTGGAGTGGATGGAGTACATTGTGGAGACAGTTTGGAACAGTTCCTTTAAGAGATCAATAGCATGATCTAGCTGGAGAAATATTTGGCGTACAGTCTTGTCCATCAAAAGTGAGTGCTTCGATATCAGGTCTGGCATTCCATGTTTCGGGGGGGGGGCACAGTCATCAAAGGCTCCATCGCCAGGCAAAGGATTGTATTGTTGATTCTCCTGGCACGTGCTGGAGGAGGCACTGGACTCCAAACAAGCAACTCCAGGAGAGGTGGGGGATGGGCTTAGTGAGCGAGCTACAGGGAGTGAGGATTGAGAGGGGAGGAAATAAGCCTCCAGCCTTGATTGTTTGGTATTGGGTATAAGCACACCGGTGTCGGGTTTCCCCGGGGAGAGCATCCTTTTTCCCCCCATTGAGACAGAAAGAGATACTAAATAATATCCAGGAGGCACCCACTCACAGTTCAATATGGCGTCAGATAAGAACTATCCAGCTGGCAAGAAGAGATGAAAGAGATGAAAAAAGCTCCTTAAATCCTTATAGACAGGCAAAATTGGATGCAACAAGTTCTTGCAAGCCTTTCTATTCCAATTCAATGAGCTCAAGATTATAATGGTCAATATGTATATCCCGCCCTCTGTCCCTTCCCCTCATGTTTATTGGAGTGAAGCTAAGATCTTTGTTGAGAAATGTCTGGCCTCTATGCCCTCTGCTCTTCCCTTGATCATGGGTGACCTTAATACCAGATTAGGACCAAACAATTCTGCATTGGCCCGATCTATGAACTGGGACCTGGATGAACAAATCCCTCCTTGCTTCCATGGCCCTGGGTCCTCTAAAGATCTTGTCATTAATTGTTACGCCCCCTTCCTTGTTGATTTTTGCTCGGAGCTCAACTTAGTCATCCTCAATGGCTCTATTGGAAGGGACATCCCGGGCCAATTTACTCACTTCACTCCTAGGGGGTCCAGCGTTATTGACTATGTTCTTGCCTCCCCGGCTCTCCTCCCATCTTTCCCTGACTTTCTTGTTAGTCCCTGCTTGGACAGTGACCATTTGCCCATCCAATTATCCCTAGCCCTTCCCCTTTCCATGTTTTTGTCCAAGGAACCTTCATCCCGTATCAAATGGTCTGTTAGGATGGAGGAGGCTTATTGTCACTGGACCAGATTGGATGAGTCCAATAAGTCACTTGCTGGCTGAGACTGACTCGCCTTTTACTGCCATCCTAACCTATGATTCTCTCTCCGATTCCTTAACCCAATTTCTCAGAGCTTCCCTTCCCCCTCACCCCAATAATCGTGTCCCTGCCTGGTTTGACTTGGAGTGTTGGTTAGCTAAGGCTCAAGTCAGGCAGTCTTTCCTCTTAGTGCACAGTAACCCTTCCCCTGAGGCTTTAAGATCTTATTTTCATTTTAGGAAATGCTGCCAGATTCTTTTGGAGGAAAAAACAACAACACGTTTTTGCCTAGCACAAATGGCTCTGGCTTCATGAGGCAATCTTACGCAATGACCATAAATCTTTCTGGTCCCTGGTCACCCACGCTAACTTGCCTCCTTTTGGGAACGTATCCTCCCTTATTTCCCTGCCCGTCTGGGTAGCCCATTTTTCGGAAATCTTCTCTTCTACTGATCCCTGTGAATCTTTAACCCTTACTCCATCAATTCTCCTGGAAAAGCCTCCTGTTACTCCAGACGAGGTAGCGGGAGCGGGGTTGATTAACACCTTGAAACCCGGGAAAGCTCCCGGTTCTCACGACTTTCCGTGTGAAATCTTAATTAGTAACCCTCTTTGGTGGTCGGAATCTCTAGCTAACTTCTTCACCCTAATTAATCATTCTGGTCTTTTTCCCGCTTCTTGGCTTTCTTCAACTCTAGTCCCTATCTTTAAGAAGGGTGACCCTGCCCATCTGGAGAATTACCACCCAATTAGCCTCCTTTCCTTTATTGGGAAGCTTTATGCTAAATATTTACTTAACAGGTTATCATCTTGGGCTCTTACTAAAGGTCTTCTGGGCAGAGAACAAATTGGTTTTCGTTCTGGTGCTTCTACTGTTGAGCATGCATTTCTGCTCTCTTATCTGGCTGAGAAGCACTCTGTCCGTCATGGCGCCAAACTCTTCGCGGCTTTTATAGACCTCCGCAGAGCCTTTGATTCCATCAACAGAGACATGTTATGGACTAAATTGGCCAGCTTTGGAATAGTTCCCCGCCTACTTTTTTTAATCCGCCGGCTCCATTCATTTAATTTCTATAGGGTTCGGCTGGATGGTCGGGGTACTACTTCAGACAAAATTCCCATCG
Source organism: Tiliqua scincoides (assembly GCF_035046505.1). Classification (NCBI taxonomy): domain Eukaryota; kingdom Metazoa; phylum Chordata; class Lepidosauria; order Squamata; family Scincidae; genus Tiliqua; species Tiliqua scincoides. Next base: position 105,220,734 of record NC_089825.1, on the reverse strand, counting down.
ACAAAGGAGTACGCCAAGACTGCATACTCGCCCCTCTCCTCTTTAACTTATTTTTGGCTGACCTACCCCCTCACTTTCTAGTGGTCAGAACTCTGCTCCCTATCTCAATGGTGTTCCCCTCCCTATTAATAATAATAATAAATAATAATAATAAACTTTATTTCTATCCCGCCCTTCTCCTCAAAGGGACCTATTCTCCTCTATGCAGATGATGCAGTCCTATTATCTGTTACAAGATTGGGCCTCTGCCACTTGCTGTTTTCCTTTCACGATTATTGTTTATCCAACAATTTGACAATTAATTTGGAGAAAACTAAAATTTTAGTTTTCGCCAAATCCTGGGCCCCAACCCCCTGGAAGATAGGCTCCATTTCTTTTCAGCAAGTTCAAACCTTCAAATATTTAGGGATCATTTTTCACTTTTGTCGCACCTGGCGCTCTCATAGGAAATCTATTATCTCTTTATCATCATTGCACTTAAACGCGATTGCTCGCTTTCATTACTCCAGCGGCAATCAGTATGTTCCTGTTGCTCTTCACATATACAGAACTAAAATTCTTTCCCAATTATTGTATGGTGTCCCTATCTGGATAGAGGCTGTGAATCAGGATCTCGACAAAGTCGCTGCCTCTTTCCTTAGGCAAATTCTGGGAGTCCCCAATCTAATCAGACTATCCATCCTTGTGCTTTAGTTAGGGATCCACCTCCCTTCTACTATTGTGTGGTCCCTTACTTTTAAATTTTGGCTTCGATTACACTTAAACACCCACTCTGAGTCCCTTTTGGAAGACCTACTAAAGGATTCATATCTTTCTAAGTGGTTCCATCTTATCCATCTCAAGCTTTCATCACTGGGTTTGACCCCCGAACACCTCGCTGATATCAATCTCCATAGGGCCCAGTCAGTTATTAAAGCTAAACTTTGGGAACTCCAATCTATTCAACTTTTTTCTAATCTTAACCCTACCTGTTCCCCTCAGTTCTTTGGTCTTCTCCCTTCACGTGGTCGTTTTCTTAATTATTTTAGTATGTTGACTGATCCCATTAAGAGGAGAAAGTTTATGTTAGCGAGATTTAACATTTTTCCTTCAGCCGTTCACTCTGGCAGACTCTCCAAGATCCCATATGATTGCAGACTATGCCCTTTTTGCTCTCTAGAACCGGACACAGTGGTCCACATACTGTTACGCTGTCCAGCTCACTATTCCCTTTGAGATACACTCCTGATCCCTATCTTATCTTCTTTTTCTGGTCCTTCTGCTGATCCTCTATTCATCCTATTAAGTGATTGTTCTGTGGCTATCACTAATGTTGTAGCAGATTATCTTTCCGCTGTTCCTAAGTTAAAATTCCCCTCCTGATTTATATAGTTTCTTCATTTTCTGCCTGTTTTTTGTTGTTTTTTTCCTGTTGTATTCTTCTTTTTTTCCTTGGTATAGAGTCATTCACTGGCTTTGTTTTACTATTTTGTGTCGCTGACTGTTTCTTTTAATGCCAATAAGGGTTTTCAGACTTGACTTGAATACTCATAGCTTTCAATAAATGATCTTAGCTTTATTCAGAAAGAACAAAGATAGCAATATTGCATATAAAGGAGTAATAAAGATACGCTTCTTTGCCCTAAAAAGTATAAGATGTACCTGCCATAGAGCCCAATCCTGAGTTGTACCCGTCTGCTTACCGCCGGTGTACACTGTCACAAATATTTTGTAAGGCACATTAATGGGTCTTAGCACTGGCCCAGCACTGGAGCGAGCCCTCTAGGCTTGACACAGGACTCTGTTTCTCTGTGCCCGCTTGATAGCAGCGCAAAATCGAGTAGCCCCATTGTGGGGCTACTTTCCTTACGCAGGGGAAGGGGATGAATGTCCCCTTCTCCCAAGGAGGCAGCGGTAGCTGCCCAGCATGCTCAGGGTGCCGGGTAGTCCTTTTGGTGGCACAACAGCTCCGCGTGCCCGGCAGCTCAAGATTGGGCTGTTCTGGTGATTACGTTTAATGCAGAGTGCATTTGGTCTGCCCGAGGAAAGGGAAGGGGGGACAGGTTTCCAGCAGTCCTGGTTCTTCTAACCCATCTTCTAGCAACCAGAGACAGGGAGAGAGGGGGGTGGGGAAGGGAGTTTTCAACACAATATATATCTACCTATATTTTTCAGAAGATCAGGAAGTCCTTTGAGTAGCAAGTAGAAACTCTGTCCTGTCACAGCAAGAGTGAGAGAATCAACTGACTTAAACCTTTTCTTTCTAGCCTTCTTCCCTTCTTCTATGCTACCCTTCCCCAAGCACAACCAAAAGCCGCTAACCCCACACATGCTGGCCAGTTTTTCTTACATGTGCCTCCTTGGAACATGCTCAATCACCCAGAAAAATAGCTTCATCTCTTCTTTCCTGACAGATTAGCATGTGGATTTCCTGAAAGGCCTTTCTCTGTATTGACTTAGTCTTGGCCATCTAGCCCTAGATTCCCACAACACTTTGCACACAGAATTGGTGTCCGGCACAGCTTTGCTACTGTACCATAAAACCTGCTCCCATCTCATATGCAGAGAAGTTGATGACATGTTTAGTGCCTCTGAAATTTCTCTCCTGTGGGTATATGTGCATGGCGCATACATGCATTACATTGCTCCTTCCGAACATTTCTATTATCATCCCCACAATAAATATTGTATTGCTGCAATGTCTCCTTCACTCCTTCTTCCTTCCCCACTGAACCATTGCTGAGTTATGCCATTGGCCACAGCACACGGTTCCAGCAGATGGAATCAATGTCCTCTGTCTGTGCATACTAACATGTGTTCTGAAATGCAGACCCAGTAACACTATCTTCAGGAGGCATGAGAATGACTGCAACAATTTGAAAGTCAGCTTCTTGCTGCTGGTTGGCAGTGTCGTCCCATCCCCCCACCCCTTTGGTGAGTGTTGTTTATGTCATCTTCCAGGTACAGAGAAGGTAGACCATTTTAAACTGGCTGGTAGTTACAGCCACCAAGCATTTTGCTCCCTCAAAATCAGGTGGAAATATTGTGACATCATGATGTCATGTCACCTTCGTATATTGAATTTTAGGTGTGTAGAGTTTTAAAAAGTCAGTACTGTGCACGCATGCAAAGGAGGAAGAGGGCTGGGTGCTGGTGCCCTAAGAAGCCTTTGAGACCACCCGGCTCCCATCCCTCCTCCAGTCGCTGCACCAGGGAGGAAACTCTCCTGTTCCAGGCCATGCCAAACAAGCCCTAATCTCGCTGCTTGCATTGCGGAAGCAGCATACTATGTAGCTTGCTCTACAGTGCTGTAGTGTTCTTCAACTTGTAGGTTGTGATGCCAAGGGAATTGTGAAGCCTCATTTGGAGTTCACAGCAACCTTTCAAAGCCTGTCACTTACAGAAACAAAAATGACTTCACTCACATTTATTTTACACAATTATCCAATTGCGCAAAGGGGAATCCCAAGTTCCAAGGCCATGGTCGATAACCTGATCAAATTTGGCATGCCCAAAATACGCCTAAGAAAAGTGGATGCTACCTGGTCCAGATATTTATTCACGGCCTCAATCCATATGGGAACTCCATACAGAAGTTGGCTAAGGGTTTTTGCGCGAAATATCTGCAGGGCTGCAGGAATATATTGGTTTCCACAATTGAAGTGGAAACGAGCTACTGCGTTGAGGTGAAGTGTTGTTGAGAAAATGGTCAGTTTCCTATGGAGAGACCAACTGAGGCGGTAGTGGAAAGTAATCCCAAGGTACTTAAAGGATTTTACTTGTTGGAAAATCTTCTTCATTGCAAGATCCTACCCCCCTGTTCTGCAGCCTCCCTGCCCACTTTCCTTGGACTTCAGATACCAAAATTGCTAGTGCAGGTTCAAGGAGACCCTTTGCAGTGGGGGAGACTTCAGCAGAGGTAAGGGGTTTAAATCCTCCTTATCCATCCTCCCCCTGCTGGATACACTACTCCTGCTTTGGATATGGTTGCACTAGTGGAGGGGGGGATGATAGGATTAGATTGCTAAACATTTAAATGCTTAAGCTATAAAACTCACACACACACACACACACACACACACACACACACACACACACACAGACCTTTTTCTTCTACATATCTACCTAGGGACAGCAGCTAGTTAAACATATTAACTGAAGTGAAGACAAGTAAGTTAACTGTTCTCTGTGTGTCTCTAATGATTTGCTGTATTGGGCTCCAGAGACCAAGTCTCCAGGAACACCAGACATGATGACATCTTTGCCTGCATTGTAGACAGAACATTGCAGAGTTGCAACATTAAAAAGGATAGTTGGACTTCTTCATAGATTTCATTAGTGGTTGGATACGGATCCAGTGCTATGAATGGGCTGGAGAAGAATGTGTGTATGGAAATTCAATATCCCTGAAGAAAAATAGTAAGTTGTATCTGTTTAACTGTACTGATCCTTGAGCGGTTTCCTCATGGCCAAATGCCTACATAACTCTATCATTTGCATGTAAGTAATATGGGCCAGTTCCTATCCAATTTTCCAGTGCTGGTGCGGTTGTGTCATTGGGGTGTGTGCTGTATCCTGTGGTGGAGGGGCAGTCACTGGGGGCTTCTCAAGTATGGCAACATATGTTCTCTTACCATTGGGCTGCATTGTGACTTCACCGGTTCTGGAAAGTTGGACAGAATTGGGCCCTTTGTCACCTCGGTAGGAAATCCTGAGGGTAGATGCAGTGGCATAGCTAGGTCATTTGACACCCGGGGCCCATAAATTGTTGACACCCCCTTTTTACGCCATAATTATTTTCCGTAATAGACAGGATGCAAAATGAATAATAATAATAATAATAATAATAATAATAATAATAATAATAATAATAATAATAGCCAGAAAATAAATGCAGACAGTGAACATTTTCTTTTATTGAACTTTGTATATATAATAAACTTTCGAACACTCCCATTATTATTAACCCCCAATATTAACTAACTCCCAATATTATTAACCCCCTCCCCCGTGCCTTCCTCTCCATGATTCCAGGTTTACGGATGCATCTGAGCTGGCAACACTATTATGGAATTTTGAGTGCAATCCTAACTTACTTTCCAGTACCAAGGTAAGGGTAATGCAACAAACATTGCCTTACCTTGAGGAGACCTCCGTGATTGCCCCCCAACTGCAGGATGCAGCACATGCCCCATTGGAACAACTATGCCAATGCTGGAAAGTTGGTTAGAATTGTGTCCCAAATCTTTCTATTCCACCTAAATGGTGGAGTGGATTGTGAAAGCCAGAAAGGCTTCTGCAAATCACTTTGTGGAGAAAGGCTGGTGCAAAGGCTCTCTTGCAAAATGTGCAGATCTGTTTATTACAACAGCTGCATACAGCAGGCAAGAATTAAAGACACAAGTCACAAGATAACTTCCCTGCTACCGAGCTAGATTGCTTTACAGAAAAGGTCCATGATCTGTTTTTGCACAATCTGTTCTGAGTATAAAATTAAGTTCCTTTGGGTTACACAATTTCAATTTTTGGAGTACAGTCTAATATCCCAGCCCCAGGACTGGGTGCCCACACTACGTGGAATGATTGAGCAGGAACGGGTAAAGACTAGACGAGGAACTCTCAGCTGTTGGCTATTCACCATCAGAGGGCAGGTTGTGGTGCTGTGGGCATTCCAGGGCTTTGCCTGAAGGTCTCAATAACTCCGGCACCAATACAGAACTGGAGTTTTCAAATATTCTAGAAAATAAGTGAACAGATGAGAAATCATCACTTGTATCATCATCATCATCATAGTCATAAATGTGTTACTAAATCAGGATGTAGTTGGTGAAGGCTTCTGTTTCCTTCTACAGATCATAGCACACCAAGTCCAAAATGTCCAACAAAACTTCAGTGTCTTCAGCATCTGGGTTCCTGCTCCTGCCATTCTCAGACGTTCGTGAATTCCAGATTCTACATTTTGTGGCATTCCTGCTGTTGTACTTGGGGATTGTCTCAGGGAACCTTCTCATCATCACTGCAATAGCTCTTGACCATCACCTGCACAGCCCCATGTACTTCTTTTTAATGAACCTGGCCATACAAGACGCTGGGCTTGTGTCAATCTTTATTCCCAAATCCATGGCCAACTCCCTCATGAACACCAGGTACATATCTTATTCTGGATGTGTGGCACAAGTCTTCTTGTATGCCTTCTTTATATTATCCAATTTTTCCCTTCTCACAGTCATGGCATATGATAGATACATTGCCATTTGCATTCCTTTAGAATATGAAATGATCATGAACAGGGGCACTTGTCTGCAAATAATTGCCATTGTATGGATTACTGGCTTTCTCTATTCGGTGTTGCACACCAGTGGCACTTTTGCAAGCCCTTTCTGCTCCAACGTTGTCAACCAGTTCTTCTGTGAAATCCCACAATTACTGAAGCTTGCCTGTTCTGTCTTATACCTGATTGAAATGGGAGTTCTTGTATTCAGCATTTTCATGTGCTTGGGCTGCTTTATTTTCATTGTTGTAACCTATGTGCACATCTTCACTGCAGTGCGCAGAATCCGTTCTGTGCAAGGCAGGAAAAAGGCCCTCTCAACTTGCCTTCCCCACCTTATTGTTGTCTCCACCTTTGTGTCCACTGCATGTTTTGCTTACCTGAGACCCTCCTCTGACAATTAATCTCACCTGGACATAGCAATAACTATTATGTACTCTGTGGTTCCACCCCTGCTGAATCCAATAATCTACAGCATGAGAAATAAGGAGATCAAAAACACAGTGAGAAGACTTTCGGGTTTCTGAACACCTAAAAATAGAGTTTTGATCTTCTATTTGTATGAGTGAGTTCTGTATGTGTGTATGTATTATCAATGTTGAGGGAGGGGCAGTATGTGGCATCCTGTGGCTGTGAAGTGTGACTGGACCTCCTGCAAGGTAAGATAAGAGGCCTGAAATAACGTTTTAGTCATGAGAAACTGTGTAGATGATTCATAGCCTCCCTGAATTTATACGAATGTTGCTATATGTCAGAATTTCAGAGAAGAGAGCAGAAGAAAGTTGGAAGTCGTGGGATTAAGCAACTTTCACCTAGGAAAAGCTGTCAGTACCTGGGATTGCCATGAGCAGAGGGACACTTACTGGGGTCCACCAACATGGATTGTCTGGAAGTTCTTGCCCCCTTCTCTCTAGAACAACTATTTGCAACCTTCTTTGTCACATGGCACACTGAGAAAGCACTAAAATTGTCAAGGCACACCATTGGTTTTGTAAGGGCCAGTGCAGGGCCCAGCAACCATCAAGCATCTTCCGTGCCTGTCAGTGATCTTCTGCATGCCTCCCAGCCTCTGGGAGCTGTCTGCATCTCACTGAGCAGTTTCCATGAGAAGCAAGAAAAGTCGGACTCAATGTCAGCCTCTCCCCCTGTTTGATGTTATGAGAATGGGGCAATAAGATGCGAGTCTACTTCAAAGCCCCAGTCAAGATCTATTTTTCATGTGTATTAATTCAGATGCACCGGCTAGAACTTGCTGTTGTTTCGCATTTACTTACCAATTAGCACTGGTTTACCAATAAGTTTACCCAACTGGTTTACCACTTAAGCCTATATGTTGTTGGCATCCTTCAGTCTCGCAAGTCTATGGTGTCACGCTCTGAATGGTGGTTCTGGAACAGAGTGTCCTCTCCAGTGCGCGAAGCCTGTGTAAAGTAGGTATGGAGGATAGGCTGTTACCCATGGAGGGGGGTGTGACTGGCAGAGGTCTGCTCCTCAGTATCCTATGCTCTGTGTAGGGCTGCAAAACTAGACATGGAGGCTCTCAAGTCTGAATAGCCAGCTCAGACTTGAGAAACCCCATTGCAGGGCCTTGGGCTTCCCCTGGAAGAAGGGGACAAAAGTCCCCTTCCCCCAGAAGATCTCAGGTGGCCTTTGCAGTGCCACTGGACACAATGGTAGCCATTTCAGCACTGCTGCATCCAGTGGAGTTAGTGGCGTCAGACCGGGTGATATGTCGGGGGGTGCACCCTGGGGGGATGGTGCGCTAAAATTGCGGCATTAGGAGCTGCCCTGTCATGCCATACACCGTTGGATGTGGAATGTCCAGCGGAATGCAATGCAAAAAAACAGAGCAAGATAGCTCCTTTCCTTCAAAGGTTATGATCAAATAACGAGGAAAGAAAAAATGCATGGAGCCCTATGGAAAGTGAAAGTGAGCTGTATCGCGCATTTACTCGTGAATAGGCATATCTGCCATAGTCCTTCAGAAAGGGCAGGCTGAGAGGAATCCAACGACACCAGAATGGCCCCTATTCAATGAAGGCAGCCCCCCCAAAACACCCGAGAAATAGGTCCCTGCCTCCCAGCTGCAAGTCTATTGAGCCCAAAACAAAGCCACGTGGCCATGTTTACTCGCGAGTAGGTGAATTTGCCTTAGTCCATTGGAAAGGGCATGCTGAGAGGACTCCAAGAACATCACAATGGTCCTGATCCAATGAATGCAGCCCCCCAAAACACCCAAGAAGTAGGTTCCTCACTCCCAGCTGCGAGTCTATTGAGTGCTATGGAAAGCAAAGCAGCCTCGCGGTCGTGTTTACTCATGAGTAGGCAGGTGTGCCTTGGCTGGTGGACAGACCAGGCAAACAGGAATGTGAGAACACCAGAATGGTCCTGATCCAATGGAACTGGAGTGCAACAAATGCTCCAGAAGGCAGCCTCCCCCCCACTAAAAAGGACAAATAAAGAGGCTTCAACTGGTAAGGGGAAAGTTTTCTGTTTTGCACTTGTAAAGCCAGGTGGGTCTTTGTATTGATGTGCTTGAAACAGAAGAACTTGAAACTGGGCACTGGGGAGGGCTGGAAATCTCACTGATTCTTTGGGGGGGGGGGGTTATTGCAGGCAGGCTACAGAGAAAATGCACTTGGTGGAAGAGGACTGGCTACCCCTTATTTAATTATTTCATTTATTTTAATTTAATTATTTATAATTATTTATTTTAATTTGCTTGATGATGTCACTTCTGGCCATGACAACACTTCTGATGGGTCCTGATCAGATTGTCATTCTAAAAAGTGGGTCCCGGTGCTAAAAGATTGAGAACTGCTGCAATAAGGTGTTAGTAAGTTGACACGGGGTGTGTGTGTGTGTGTGACTCTACAAGTTTTCAAAATCACTAAAATCAGAGTGTGGAGGAATAAGACCATTATGTTATATATCAATCAATGCATAATTTCATGCAGAATGTAATGAAACAAACCACATTGAAATATCTATGTTCTAACAAAAGGTACAGCCAAAAAACCAGTGTGGGCGGAGCGATGGTACATCACCACGCCCACCACCTGGGGCGTTTCCCCACCCACTACATGGGGTGACGTGCAGGCCTCCCGCGCCGGGTGACGTGAATCCTAGTGATGCCACTGGGTGGAGTCACTGGGGTTAGAATTGGACTACCCAATTCCCTTTCTCTTCTGAAGCCTCCCAAGCTGCCCCTCCCTCTCCCCCAACCCCGATACAGCAAGCTCATTTTTGGCATGGCTGCAAGATTGGGATTTAGGTTCTTTAAATTCTGTATATTATTGGGAAGACTGAGGTTTGTCTGGACTTTGATTTTTGCTGTGAATGTGGACAGGACTAGGCAGTAACTTCACTGCCTCATATGTGCATTCTTAACTTTCTCATGAGAGAAATTAACCAAACAAAAGTTTTGCAAGTTACCCAAATTTAATCTATTTTTAGATTAAAATACACCTGAAATTCATGAAACTGGGATATGGTGTAAAAAATGCAGGAGTCCAATAATTAAACAAACAAAACATGTGGTAGGTGAACAATTCCAAAAAAGTGTCTAAGGGTGCATGACTTTCAGGGATGAAATATGTCCAAGGCCGAGGACCGCACAATTGGAGACAGAAGACTTCCCATACATGGATAAATAATAATACAGGTATTTCTATACCGCCTTTCTTGGTCCTCAGATTTCTCCTCGGACTTTATTCAAGGCGGTTTACATAGGCAGGCTAATTAAATCCCCGTAGGGATTTTTACAATTTGAAAGAAGGTTCTATCTTTCAAGAAACCACAACATTCAGATGTTTCTTTCTGATCTGGTCACAACATTCTGGCCTCCACCCTCCCATGCTCAGAGCAGATGGAATAACTCGACTCAGCTTGTCAGTGGCTTCAAGGTCGCATGGTGCCGGTGGCCTCGAACTGGTGACCTTCGGATGTTATCTTCAGGCAAATGGAGGCTCTACCCTCTAGACCAGATCTCCTGCCCTGAATGGATGCCTCCCTTAGTTTGATACATTTCAAACTGATACATTTCAAACTTACATTTCAAGTAAGACAAGTTTGCAACTGCCCCATCTTCCAAACAAAATATTTTGTTTTCCTTTTGTTTCTGTGTTTGCTGAGCAACTGAGAGTTGGAATGGAATGCTCTTTGCATGAAGGTGGGCTTTGTAAACTCCTGCAACTGGTCTCTCTCTGGCTGATGGATGGGTTCTTCCTTTGGTCTTGCCATGAAAAGAGGGCAGGAAGAGATGGCTGAGCCACTGTTTCCCTCTTCCCATGACCCTGTCCTAGACTTAAGAGATCATGAGGAACTCCATCCACAAGAGAAACCTGTGGTCCTTCACCATCCAAGAGGAAAAGTCCCAGGGGATAGATAGGTGCATATGTGGTTTTGGAGGCTATCACCCAGATGACATCAACAGGTTGATAGCAGCCTTCTAGGAGGAGATGGCAGAGAGTGGCAAAGAAACCCTCTCTCTGGTCACAGGGACTTCTTGGGAGGGAGAGGGAAGATGGAAGTCTTGGAGAATTGCATCTTGTGGTCATCAGCAAAATGACCATAGAGGGTAAGTGACCACTATTTTGCTCCTCTTGCAGATGGGTAGACTGAGGCATTGTAGCCATGCCAAAATAAAGATTCAAATAGGGCCTTTCCTGATTTGTAGTAAGGGGAATGTGGATCTCTTGAGAAGAAGGTGGTTCACTATTTATCTCTCAGTGTATAATTTCCTCTTCCTCCTAAAGGAGTTTGTTGAACAGTCTGACTCTTCCCATTTCAGATGACAGCTACTCAAGGAGGTAGCTCCTAGTTCAGATTTCTCAGCTATTTTTTACTGGCTTTGATGACAAAGGCAGAAAAATGCATGTTGAAACTTGACGTGCAGTTTTGGTAGTCAATGGGGAAGTGATGACAGGGGATGTTGACAGGGGAGGGTGAGGGGCCAGATTTGGGGACATTCCTACGGAAGTCAAACTAGTGCCTATGACTGATGGGCAGAGGGAATATACACTTGCTTCATCAGAATTTGCCAAATCCACATTTCAGGAAAACTTATTTGATGCTGCCATGGTTTAATTCCAACTGCAAGAAGTTGGACGGAAGGCTACTGGAGGGAAAAGAGCAAAGAGAACACCAGTGAAATGGGGAGGTTAAGGAACATGTGAGAGTCGAGTTGAAGAAATTCTGCTAGGTTCTCCTCAGTTTGTTCTCTCTTTAGTCTTTCTCCAGTCACTGACAGAGGAAACCTCTAAGACGCAGAGGTAAATGAATCCTAACAAAGACTTCATACAAAATGTGGAGAGGTATATATTTGTGGAGAGGTATATATGTCCAAGGTAGGGAGAAGCAAACTACCAGCATCTGCTCCCTCCCGGGCTGATGGATGAGGTTTTCCCCTAGTCTTCCCAAGATGGCAACTCAAGGAAAGAAGAAATAGTGAAGTCCACAGTTCTCCTTTTTCCCATGGCTCTGTTCTAGGCTGAAGTGATCACGAGGAACTCCCTCAGCAAGAGGAACCCAACAGTCTCCCCCATCTAAGTGCAAAAGGCTCAGGAGGCAGGCAGCTGCAGAGGTAGGTGGTTTGGAAGTCAACTGAACTAGGAACGCAGCCATTATCCAGTTTACTTCAACATATTGATAGGAGACTTCTAAAAGGGAAAGGGGGAATGGTGTGGAAATGTTCACTCTAGCCTCAGGTCCTTGATGGGAGAGAAAAGGAAGGCAGAGGACTTTGAGGCTTGCATCCTGTAGTAATCTGCAGAACTGCACAGAGGATAGGTGGCCACTATTTTTGCAGATGGGAAGACTGAGGCATTGTGGCCATGCCACAGACAAGGTTCAAATAGGGCTTTTCCTGATGTGCAGTGAGAAATAACTGTCTCTCTTTGGTAGGCCTGATTTATCTCTCTTTATATCTCCCCCTCTTCCCCCAAACAATGTTCTTGAGCAGTCTGACCCTTCCCCTTTTCAGACACCAGCTACTCAGCAAGATTTGTCAGCTGCTTTTATTGGCTTTGAAGACAAAGGCAGAGAAATGCATCAGATAAACAGAGAATGTGATGTACTCCATTGTGGGGAGTGCAGTTCTGAGAGTCAGTGGGAAAGTGATGGGGAAAGATGGACAGTGGAGGATGAGGGACTGGATTTGCGGAAATTCTTATGGGAGTCAAACTTGTGTCTGTGGCTAAGGAGTGGAGGGAATATAGACTTATGTGAACCAAAATGACCACATACAAATTTCAAGAAAATTGAACTGTTGCTGCCAAGTTAGTTTAGGAAAAAGAGTAAAGAGAACACTCGTGAAATGGGGAGGTTGGAAAGAGCAGGTGGGAGTGGGGTTGAAGAAGTTCTGCTACCTTTAGGTTCTCATCTGCTGTTTTTTCTTTCATCAGTTCCAGCCACTGACAGAGGGAACTCTCATGAGCCAGAGGGAAATAAACCCTCACACTAACAACACACAAAATGAGGTGAGGTATACCTTATGCAAAGCTACAAGGTACTGGCAGTGTGAGGATGGGCCAGGTCAGGAAGTGACATTTCTAACAACACAATCCTATGATTGAGCTGCTGTGTGGAGTGCATAACAACAGCATTACAACAGCGGAGGTGAATTCCATTTCATGCCTCCTAACCCGCACCACCTGACCTCTTAAAGTGACCGATGATAGTTGGAAGGGGAGAAAACCCCTTGCCCCTGACAGTCTGGGGTAGGCAAAAAAACTGCCTGCCATCTGACAATTTTGGTAGGCAGCAAAAAATTCCTACCCGGCCCAGAATGGCGGCCAGTAAAACTCAGACTGACAGAACGGTGGGCAGGTGGGTGTCCACACAGCGCCCACGTGTGAAGGAGAAGAGGGTTGGGTACTGTGCCCTTAAAACGCCCCTGCATCCGCCCAGCTCCAGCCCTCCCCCAATCCCCTCATGGGGGAGGAGACTCTTATAAAAATATATAACTGCTTTCTGCACTTCTCATTTTTGGAGAAAGAAAGAAAAGAAAAAAAACACGAAAATGTGCAAAATAATAAAGCCATTCTCTAATACCACTACATATTCTCTAACACCTCTACATACATGTGGCTGCATCTACTGACACTATACCCCCTACATCATCTACCTAGTACACTTTTAAAGCAATTATAATTTATAACTAGATTATAATTTATAATTATAATTTATAAAAATGTGCCCTTGGAATAAAAAGAGAGATAACCACTTTCTGCACCACTAACTTTAGAAAACAGCAAAATCTGTCAAAAAATAAAATCACTTTCACCCACCTCTAGTTATATATGCATAGACATATTGTATGTCATAGTTATCTATAAATTACAGATTATTATCATTCATAATGTTTCCTGCTCTCTGCCACACTTTGCAATTTTATGCCGATCAAGCAGTGCAAGCAGTTGATTGGGGTTTGTTTGGCCGAACCTGGAACATGAGAGTCTCTCCCCTGTGAGGGGATTGGAGGAGGGCTGGGGCAGGGCTGGCTCAGAGGGCTCTTAGGGAACCCGCACCCAGCCCTCTTCCTCCTATGCACGTGGGCCCAGTACTGACACTCACCCACCCACCCTTAGAGCAGTCTGAGTTCTTCTGGTCACCGTTTGGGGCTGGGTAGGAATTTTTTGCTGCCTTCCAGGATTGGCCGATGGAGGGTAGTTTTTTTCGCATACCCCAGACTGTCAGGGGTTGGGGATTTTTTCCTCTACTGACTAACATTGGTCACTTTATGAGGGCAGGTGGTGCAGGTTAGAAGGCTTGAGATGGACTGTGGCGCAGTGGCATAGCTAGCGGGGGACGGGGGGTGGTCAGCCCCAGGTACCACCCTTGGGGGGGTGTAACACCACAAATGCCCCAACATCGCTAACATCGTGAAGGTTAGGATTAACCCCATCATGCCATATAACGTTGGATGTGGAATTTCCAGTGGAAAACAATGCAAAAAATCGGATTGTAATATCTCCTTTCCATCAAAAGTTATGGCCAAAAAACCTGAAACCAAAAAATGCATTGAACCCTATGGAAAATTAAACTGAGCCATATGGCACGTTTACTCGCACGTAGGCAAATGTGCCATAGTTAGTTGGAAAGGGCAGGCTGAGAGGAATCCAATGACACTAGAATGGTTCCTATTCAATGAAAGCAGCCCCCAAAAAACACCCAAGAAGGAAGTCCCTCCCTCCAAGCAGGCAAATGTATTGAGCCCTATGGAAAGCGAAAGGAAGCCACAGTGTCACATTTACTCGTGAGCAGGAACATAAGAACATAAGAACAGCCCCACTGGATCAGACCATAGGCCCATCTAGTCCAGCTTCCTGTATCTCACAGCGGCCCACCAAATGCCCCAGGGAGCACACCAGATAACAAGAGACCTCATCCTGGTGCCCTCCCTTGCATCTGGAATTCTGACATAGCCCATTTCTAAAATCAGGAGGTTGCACATACACATCATGGCTTGTAACCCGTAATGGATTTTTCCTCCAGAAACTTGTCCAATCCCCTTTTAAATTCATCCAGGCCAGATGCCATCACCACATCCTGTGGAAAGGAGTTCCACAGACCAACCTCACGCTGAGTAAAGAAATATTTTCTTTGGTCTGTTCTAACTCTCCCAACACTCAATTTGGTTCTGGTGTTATGTGAGAGTGTAAAGAGCAACTCTCTATCAACTCTGTCCACCCCCTGCATAATTTTGTATGTCTCAATCATGTCCCCCTCAGGCAAAGTAAGCAAATATGCCTTGGCTCCTGTTCAAGTCAGGCAAAGGGGAATACAAGGCTAGCTGCATGGATCCCATCTAATGAAAGTGGAGCTCAACAAATGTTCCAGAAGGCAGCCCTCCAAGAATAAACCAGAGGCCTGAGCTGGTCAGGTGGGCACTGGGGAGGGTTGAAAATGTCACCGCTTTATATGTGGGGGGTGTAGATATATAGAAGAAAAAGGTGTGTGTGTGTGTGTGTGTGTGTGTGTGTGTGTGTGTGTGTGTGTGTGTGTAAGTTTTATAGCTTAAGCATTTAAATGTTTAGCAGTCTAATCCTATCATTCCCCTCTCCACTAGTGCAGCCATATCCAAACATACATACATACAGAACTCACTCATACAAATAGAAGATCAAAACTATTTTTAGGTGTTCAGAAACCCAAAAGTCTTCTCACTGTGTTTTTGATCTCCTTATTTCTCATGCTGTAGATTATTGGATTCAGCAGGGGTGGAACCACAGAGTACATAATAGTTATTGCTATGTCCAGGTGATATGGATTGTCAGAGGAGGGCCTCAGGTAAGCAAAACTTGCAGTAGACACAAAGGTGGAGAAAACAATAAGGTGGGGAAGGCAAGTTGAGATGGCCTTTTTCCTGCCTTGCACAGAACGTATTCTGTGCACTGCAGTGAAGATGTGCACATAGGTTACAACAATGAAAATAAAGCAGCCCAAGCACATGAAAATGCTGAATACAAGAATTCCCATTTCAATCAGGTATAAGTCAGAACAGGCAAGCTTCAGTAATTGTGGGATTTCACAGAAGAACTGGTTGACAATGTTGGAGCAGAAAGTGATTGCAAAAGTGCCACTGGTGTGCAACACTGAATAGAGAAAACCAGTAATCCATACAATGGCAATTATTTGCAGACAAGCACCCCTGTTCATGATCATTTCATATTCTAACGGACTGCAAATGGCAACGTATCTATCATATGCCATGACTGTGAGAAGGGAAAAATTAGATGATATAAAGAAAAGGTACAAGAAGACTTGTGCCACACATCCAGAATAAGATATGTACCTGGTGTTCATGAGGGAGTTGGCCATGGATTTGGGAATAAAGATTGACACAAGCCCAGCGTCTTGTATGGCCAGGTTCATTAAAAAGAAGTACATGGGGCTGTGCAGGTGATGGTCAAGAGCTATTGCAGTGATGATGAGAAGGTTCCCTGAGACAATCCCCAAGTACAATAGCAGGAACGTCACAAAATGTAGAATCTGGAATTCACGAACGTCTGAGAATGGCAGCAGCAGGAACCCAGATGCTGAAGAAACTGAAGACATTGAAGTTTTGTTGGACATTTTGCACTTGGTGTGCTGTGATCTGTAGAAGGAAACAGAAGCCGTCAACAACTACATCCTGATTTAGTAACACATTTATGACTATGATGATGATGATGATACAAGTGATGATTTCTCATCTGTTCACTTATTTATAGAATAGTTGAAAACTCCAGTTCAGTATTGATGCTGGATTTATTGAGACCTCCAGGCAAAGCCCTGGAATGCCCACAGCACCACAACCTGCCCTCTGATGGTGAATAGCCAACAGCTGAGAGTTCCCCGTCTAGTCTTTACCCGTTCCTGCTCAATCATTCCACGTAGTGTGGGCACCCAGTCCTGGGGCTGGGATATTAGACTGTACTCCAAAAATTCAAATTGTGTAACCCAAAGGAACTTAATTTTATACTCAGAACAGATTGTGCAAAAACAGATCATGGACCTTTTCTGTAAAGCAATCTAGCTCGGTAGCAAGGACGTTATCTTGTGACTTGTGTCTTTAATTCTTGCCTGCTGTATGCAGCTGTTGTAATAAACAGATCTGCACATTTTGCAAGAGAGCCTTTGCACCAGCCTTTCTCCACAAAGTGATTTGCAGAAGCCTTTCTGGCTTTCACAATCCACTCCACCATTTAGGTGGAATAGAAAGATTTGGGACACAATTCTAAACAACTTTCCAGCATTGGCATAGTTGTGCCAATGGGGCATGTGCTGCATCCTGCAGTTGGGGGGCAGTCACGGAGACCTCCTCAAGGTAAGGCAATGTTTGTTGCATTGCCCTTTCCTTAGTACTGGAAAGTAAGTTAGGATTGCACTCAAAATTCCATAATAGTGTTGCCAGCTCAGATGCATCCATAAACCTGAGCCTCAGACATGTGGGGGTGAGGGGTAAATGGGTGGAAGGTTCCTGCATGCTTCTCATGGTTTGGCTTGGATGCAAAGTTCCTGCAGCTTGCTGAATAGGAGGAATGAGTTGGTAGTTAATGTGGGGAGGAGGGAGGTTTGAGTGTTTTTGGGCTTAGATGACTTTTAAAGTGAACCCCAGAACCTGGTGAGGGGTGGAATCATGGAGAGGAAGGGTTAATATTATTGGGGGTGGTGGAAAGTTAATTATATATACGAAGTTCAATAAAAGAAAATGTTCTCCGTCTGCATTTATTTTCTGGCTATTATTATTATTATTATTATTATTATTATTATTATTATTATTATTATTATTATTATTATTATTATTATTATTATTATTCGTTTTTCATCCTGTCTATTACGGAAAATAATTTTGTCATAAGAAGGGGTGTCAACAATTTGTGGGCCCCAGGTGTCAAATGACCTAGCTATGCCATTGCATCTATCTTCAGGATTTCCTACCGAGGTGACAAAGGGCCCAATTCTATCCAACTTTTCAGCTCCGTTGTAGCCACAATGCAGCCCCATGGTAAGGGAACATATGTTGTCATACTTGATAAGCCCCCGTGACTGCCCCTCCACCACAGGATACAGCACACACCCCAATGACACAACTGCACCAGCACTGGAAAATTGGATAGGATCTGGCCCATATTACTTACATACAAATGATACAGTTATGTAGGCGTTTGGCCATGAGGAAAACTGCTCAAGTATCAGTACAGTTAAACAGATACAACTTACTATTTTTCTTCAGGGATATGGAATTTCCATACACACATTCTTCTCCAACCCATTCATAGCACTGGATCCGTATTCAACCACTAATGAAATTTATGAGGAAGTCCAACTGTCCTTTTTAATGTTGCAACTCTGCAATGTTCTGTCTACAGTGCAGGCAAAGATGTCATCATGTCTGGTGTTCCTGGAGACTTGGTCCCTGGAGCCCAATGCAGCAAATCATCAGAGACACACAGAGAACAGTTAACTTGCTTGTCTTCACTTCAGTTAATATGTTTAACTAGCTGCTGTCCCTAGGTAGATATATGAAGCAAAGAAGCAATCAAGACACAGTCACATGTTCAGGGTTCATGAAGGGAGCAAGACAGGCTGGCAAGCTTCAGGGAGAGAATGCACACCAGGCAGCCTCCTCCCCTTCTTTTATTCACCTCCCTTTCAGCCCAGTACAAAGGTCAGCAGGTAAACACTGTAAGTTCCTTAGCTCCACTCTAGCCTAGTACAAAGGTCAGCCGGGGAACAATGCAAGTTCCTCAAGGGATTTTTCCCTTGGTTGATTCAACCTGTTTACCCAGTCTGTTTCCTGACTCAGATCTCACCCAGTCTGCTTCGTGACTGGGCGTCACCCCGGAGTGTGCTCCAAGGGGCGGGGTTGAGTGTGCTCACTGGCCTTTGTCATGTAAGCAAAAGGGTAAGGTCCTGGTAAGGTCTGGTATTCCCCTGATTATTCCCTTCATCCCCACTTTTTTTGTTTTATTTTTCAGGGGGAGGGTAGTACCCCTGTAGGTGCTGTGTAGCAAGTCTAAGCCTTGTCGGCTGAGTAAAAGAGTACCGGGCTGATGTTTTGGGGTCAGCAAACTCATTATTTGACACAGTGAGGGGATACATTGAATAAAACCACTGATTATGATTAAAATAACTATTCCAAAAATCCCATACCCAAAAATCTGTCTAAGCCATTCAAAGTTTGGTAGCCATCCTGTAAACCAATCCTGAAGCCCACTAAAGTTTACCTCTTGTTGTATTTGTGCAGTAAGATTTTTTAGTTCCTCAAGTTGTCCTTCAATATTGCGGCTGTTGTCAGTCAGATTAAAGCAGCACAGATGTCTAAATGTTGAACACTCGTGATGATGTTTGAATAGTAAGAAATCAATGGCTGCTCCATTGTCTAGAATTGCCTCACGTAATTCATGTTGTTCTGAATTTAATAAAGCTATTGCTTGAGAGGTGGAATTAATGGCTTTTACAGCATAGCAAGCTAATTTGTTTAATTGTCTAGCATTGCCCACCCCTATTGCTAGGATTCCTACTAGAGAGGCTGCCAGTGAAACATACTCAGCTTTGCTTAACAATCTTACATTTGAATCGCAATCATTGTGGAGTGTTAGACCACATTTGGCCCGAGCAATTGGCTTAGGAGGTAAAGTGATTGCAAAATGACTAAGGCAGCACTCTGTGCCATTAGTTAGATTGGCTGGGCAATGTGGTATGTTTGTACACAAAGGAGACATTCTGGAAACTGGAACAATTGGCATCACCCCGGAGTATGCTCCAAGAGTGGGGGTTGAGTGTGCTCACTGGCCTTTGTCACCTAAGCAAAAGGGTAAGCTCCCGGTAAGGTCCAGTATTCCCCTGATTATTTCCTTCAGATATATAGAAGAAAAAGGTGTGTGTGTGTGTGTGTGTGTGTGTTTTATAGCTTAAGCATGTACATGTTCAGCAGTCTAATCCTATCATCCCCCTCTCCACTAGTGCAGCCATATCCAAAGCAGGAGTAGTGTATCCAGCAGGGGGAGGGGATGGATAAGGAGGATTTAAACACCTTACCTCTGCTGAAGCCTCCCCCACTGCAAAGGGTCTGCTTGGACCTGCACTAGCAGTTTTGTTATCTGAAGTCCAAGGAAAGTGGACTTTAACCCCTGCTAATTGGGTAAGAGGCACTTTTTCAAGTGGGTGCTCCTTTTTTTAGCAGGGGGAGAGTAACTGGCCCACCTCACCCCAGCACTGTCTATTCTAGTGGCTGTCTGCTGGTATTCATTTGCATCTTTTTAGATTGTGAGCCCTTTTGGGACAGGGAGCCATTTAGTTATTTGATTTTTCTCTGTAAACCGCTTTGTGAACTTTTAGTTGAAAAGCGGTATATAAATACTGTTAATAATAATTAATAATAATAAGTGGGCAGGGAGGCTGCAGAAAAGGGGGGTAGGATCTTGCAATGGAGAAGATTGATTGAGAAGTCCAACTGTCCTTTTAATTTTGCAGTCCTCAAAAGTTCTGTCTACAATGGCAGACAAAAGGCGGAACAGGGGAGCCACGCTGTCCCCCATTTCTCCCCCAACCTGCCCTGCCCTACCTGCCCCCTTCCTGCCTCCCTTGCCATCTTTCCTGCTTCAGCAGGTCCTCTTGAATCTATCCCGCCAGTCCTCCAGCAGTGTGCTACTTGGGCTTTGCCAGAGCATGTTTTTCTGCCCTTTTGCAGCTGCTGCCACCAGTAGAATGTGCAGCCTGCTGACAGCGAGGCCCAATGGCAGGTACTTTCAACCACTGTGCTGTATCACCATGTGCCGTGAATGGTCCACAGGTTGAAGAACACTGGTTTAGAGCAAACTACATAGTATGCTGATTCCGCAATGCAAGCAGCGAGATTAGGGCTTGTTTGGCATGGCCTGGAACAAGAGAGTTTCCTCCCCGGTGCAGCGACTGGAGGAGGGATAGGAGCTGGGTGGTCTCAAAGGATTCTTAGGGCACCAGCACCCAGCCCTCTTCCTCCTTTTCACGTGGGCACAGTACTGACTTTTTAAAAGTCTACACACCTAAAATCCAATATACAAAGGTGACATGACATCATGATGTCACAATATTCCACCTGAATTTTGAGGGAGCAAAATGCTTGGTGGCTGTGACTACTGGCCAGTTTAAAATGGTCTACCTTCTCTGTACCTGGAAGATGACATAAACACCACTCACCCACGGGGGACCACGACACAGCCAACCAGCAGCAAGAAGTTGACTTTCAAATTGTTGCAGTCATTCTCATGCCTCCTGAAGATAATGTTACTGGGTCTGCATTTCAGAACACATTAGTATGCACAGACAGAGGACACTGATTCCATCTGCTGGAACCGTGTGCTGTGGCCAATGGCATAACTCAGCAATGGTTCCGTGGGGAAGGAAAAAGGAGTGAAGGAGACAGTGCAGCAATGCAATATTTATTGTGGGGATGATAATAGAAATGTTCGGAAGGAGCAATGTAATGCATGTATGCGCCATGCACATATACCCACAGGAGAGAAATTTCAGAGGCACTAAACATGTCATCAACTTCTCTGCATATGAGATGGGAGCAGGTTTTATGGTACAGTAGCAAAGCTGTGCCGAACACCAAGTCTGTGTGCAAAGTGTTGTGGGAATCTAGGGCTAGATGGTCAAGACTAAGTCAATGCAGAGAAAGACCTTTCAGGAAATCCACATGCTAATCTGTCAGGAAAGAAGAGATGAAGCTATTTTTCTGGGCGATTGAGCAAGTTCCAAGGAGGCACATGCAAGAAAAAACTGGCCAGCATGTGTGGGGTTAGCGGCTTTTGGTTGTGCTTGGGGAAGGGTAGCATAGAAGAAGGGAAGAAGGATAGAAAGAAAAAAGTTTAAGTCAGTTGATTTTGTCACTCTTGTGATGGAACAGAGTTTCTACCTGCTGCTTAAAGGACCTCCTGATCGTCTGAAAAATATAGATAGATATATACTGTGATGGAAACTTCTTTCCCCACCCCCCTCTCTCTCCCTGTCTCTGGTTGCTAGAAGATGGGTTAGAAGAACCAGGACTGCTGGAAACCTGCCCCCCCTTCCTTTTCCTCGGGCAGACCAAATGCACTCTGCATTAAAGGTAATCACCATAACAGCCAAATCCTGAGCTGCGTGGCACGCGGGGCTGTCGCGCCACCAAAATGACTACCCGGCACCCTGAGCATGCTGGGCAGCTGCCGCTGCCTCCTTGGGAGAAGGGGACATTCATCCCCTTCCCCTGCGTAAGGAAAGTAGCCCCGCAATGGGGCTACACGATTCTGCGCTGCTATCAAGCGGGCACAGAGAAACAGAGTCCTGTGTCAAGCCAGGAGGGCTCGCTCCAGTGCTGGGCCAGTGCTAAGCCCCATAAATGTGCCTTACAACATATTTGTGACAGTGTACACCGGCGGTAAGCAGGCATGTACAACTCAGGATTGGGCTCTAAGGCAGCTACATCTTATACTTTTTTAGGGCAAAGAAACGTATCTTTATTACTCCTTTGTATGCAATATTGCTATCTTTGTTCTTTCTGAATAAAGCTAAGATCTTTTATTGAAAGCTATTTACCCCCATACCCACAAATAAAGAGACCAAACTTCGGCTTGGATGAAAATGGGCCACTTTATTAAGTCTTAACTGTAGCAGGGCAATAACAATAACATCAAGTGTGCGGGGCAATAGGGGGAAACGGTCCTAGCCGTCTGCCTCCCCCTGCAAACTCATTGGGCGTACTGCCTGGTTCAAGGCCCCAGCTGTCAATAGCCAGCCTAGGCCAGGGGTCGGCAACCTGCGGCTCTTTCAGCTGTCTGCTGCGGCTCCTCCGGGTGAAAGTGGCAAAGGGGGTAACAGGAGGCACCTGTGCTGGGAGAGCAGGCTGCTTCCCTCAGTCCCCTGAGCTCACTGCCCTCCTCTCCCTTCACCCCCACCTGCCCTGCATTGGTTTCCCTTTTCAATTTTGCCCACTCTGCAGGCTTAAGCTCCCTGTTTTTCCCTTCCCCAACTCTCCAGCAGGCTCAGCCAATCAGCATCCAGCAGGTTCCTGGATTTTTCTGTTGGAATGGCTCAGGGCCCTTCACTGGCAGACAGACCAGCCAATCCTGAGCCTCCCTCCTTCTCAGCCATTGCGAGCCCTTGCAGCCTGCCTTTCCCTGAGCAGGTCCCCACTCAGTGCAAGGAGAGGCTTTTCCTCCACAGCTGAGGAGACATCCTGTGTGTCTACTCAGAAGTAAGCCCCATTACAGCAGATGAAGCTTACTCCCAGGAAAGGGTGCCTGGGATGGCAGCCTTGGAGCCAGTGGGAGCCCACGCAGGTCTGTTTGAGAGTAAGCCCTGATGTAGTCCCTGGGCTACACCCAGGAAGGTGTGGAGGACTGTAGCCTCAGCCTCCTCCTGTACAGGTCTACTCACAAGTAAGCCCTGCTGTAGTCAGTGGGGCTTCCTCCCAGGAAGGTGTGGAGGGCTGCAGCCTCAGCCCCCTCCTATGCAGGTCTACTCACAAGTAGTCAGTGAGGCTTCCTCCCAGGCAAGTGTGGAAAGGACTGCAACCTGAGAGCTCCAACCAACTTGTCTGCTCAGAAGTCCCATTGTAGTCAATGGGGCTTACTCCCAGGATAGTGTGGAGAGGGTTGCAGCCTGAGGGAGGGAGGACAGGCAGGCAGGCAGGGCAGAAGCTGGCCTGCGTCTGCCCCCCCCCCCCGCTTCTTCTCTTCCCCACCTCTGGAGTCTGTGTCCTTTCTTCCTTCCAGCAGGGTGCCTCTGGAAGGTGGGGGGAGTTCGTTAGTATCCATGTAAGATAGGCAGATGTCATAACCGCCATATGTATTGGAATCCTGGAAGATCTGGTGAGGAGGTAGATGTGGTGTCAGCAGTGGCCCCTTTAAGGGTAAGGCCTGGGCATCCAGCAGAGTGTGCTGCACAGCTGCAGCCACTTGAAGGCAATAGGGCCCTCAGGGATATAAGGAGCACCTGAGGCAAGAAGGGGGGTGTGGGTTGTAGAGGGAGTGCAGGTTGGAGAGGAGACTGACTGGGCTTATTAACTTTGACTTGGATACTCTGACTGATTTGACTGACTTACTTTGGAATCTGACCTTGGACTGTGACTTGGCTTATTGACTTTGGACTCTGCCCTGGATACTCTGACTGACTTTGTGACTAATGGACTGCTGGAGACACTGGAGTTTGGTGTGTGGCTGCTGTGCCCAAGACCTGCTGAGGACCAAGGGTCTGCTGTAGTGGCTGGAGGCTGCTGGCAGGAGAGAGGACCTCTGCAGGTTGAACAGGCAAGCTACCCTGGAGGTGGGGTCCAGCAGGAGTGCAGGGCAGAACCAGGGTCATTTGTTGGTGGAAAGAAGGGGAGCTAATATGCTTAAAGTGGGCATAATTCTCCAGGCAGAGAATGGCCTTGGAATCAGGCAAAACACCATAGAGGACAAGGTGTCTGAAAACACAGGACAAGAATGTATGACAAAAATAACTAAAAGCTACAAGAGGGGGCTACATTATAAAAACAGAACCTATAAGAGCATAAAGGTAAAAAAACAAACTATATATGCAGTATTATCTTCATTTTAGATGTCATAAGGGTTTTGTGGCTCCTGAGGTTTTTTTTCCTTTGGAAAATGGGTCCAAATGGCTCTTTGAGTGTTTAAGGTTGCCGACCCCTGGCCTAGGCCTTTCAACGCCACCCCCGAAGGGGGCAAGGCAGCCGGACTTCAGACCAGTAGATGGAGCCCCACCGGCCTGACAGTCCAGGCAAGAGGCTTGCCTGCCTGCCTCCTGGAGCCACTCTGGCATTATAGGAGCAGTTCAGACTCACCCCTCCCCCTGCTGCCTTGGATGGACACAGAGCCAGATACCTACCTACCCAGCCCTGCACGTATCCTGCCACAGGGGAGGACAGCCTAGCACTTGTCATCCCCACTCCCCACAAGGATAAAATCCCTCAAGCCCTGCTGCAGGTTGGATAAAAACAAGTCATTGCCAACTGGTGACAGGTGCACCCCATCGCTATGGAACAGGGCAGGCTGCCTGAACCCAATAGCAGGGTGTTGGATCACTGCCCCGCCCTGCTCAACTACTACCCTCCCCAGGTAAGTGTTCACTCTTTTCCTGGTGACGTCTATTCTGTGGACGCTCTGCGCCCCGCGCCAAACATGCCAGGGGAGGAGATTGGACCAAAGGATGGCAATCCCCAGGAACCAACTTCTAAGCAAAGAGAACTCCCTATGGGCCTGGAGCCTCAATGACATCGAAGTCCTCTGACCCAGGTCGTTCTCCCCTAAGTGTACCACGATTACCTGGGGAAGGGGATGCTGTGCCAGATAATTAAGCAACAGTGGCATGATCTGTCCCCAGTGCATGCCCCTTCTGGCAGCCCAGGTGACACTGGCCAGACCTCCCAGTTCCAACTGGGAGCTGAAGCTGCCGGCAAACGTCCTCTTCCAAGCCCAAAAGATAATTGAGTGACCGCAGATCAGAACCCTCACGGGAGTCGACCAACAAAGACCTGCAACAGAAAAAGTAACATAAGCCACTAACACTGGAACGTAACAAGATGCCCTCAGGCAACACAGCGAGGGACTCCAACCGGACCATCCCTCCACATTAACACGAAGGCTAGAAATGCCAGTCAACACCCCCCCCCAACCACTGGGGGAGCCCGACAAACCCAGGCCCCACAACCAGTGGGCCTCAGCGAACAAAATATT
Source organism: Tiliqua scincoides (assembly GCF_035046505.1). Lineage (NCBI taxonomy): Eukaryota > Metazoa > Chordata > Lepidosauria > Squamata > Scincidae > Tiliqua > Tiliqua scincoides. The sequence continues at coordinate 105,195,297 of NC_089825.1, read as the reverse complement.
TAAAGGTGCCTGAGCGTCATTGCCCGATCCTCTGGATAGCTCCGGCATGGAAGCCCAACCTGGCTGCCGTCGATGCAGCACCGATTCTAACGGAATGCAGGCCAAACTGCCTGGCTGCCATTCCAAGCCTCTGCAAAGCAGCATTAAAAACCACCCTGAACTGATACACTGTCAGGGGTGAGGAATTCTGGTGCCGAAAAAACGGCCCGTCCCCCCGGGGCACCACGCAGCGGTAGTCCACAACTGCCTGAACCGGGAAGATATAAACATCGGCAGCTCTTTTCAGGTGGACCCACTGGCCTTTACCTCGCTGGTCGGTCTTAGAGCAGCTTAAAAACAGAGAAACATGGTTAACAACCAACTGACAATCGCCCCATCGCAAGGTCCTGTCCCTGGGGGTGGCTTTAGAAATGGATAACACCTCGCTAGGGCAGGAGGCCTCAAAGAACAATACTAGGCTACAAGTCTTAAACAGCATCGCCTCATAACGCGATGCACAATGCAGGCCGAAGTTGGCACATAGGCCCTGCAGCAGGCCTGGGGTGACCGCCTTCCGGGCATATGGGAGCACGGGACAGCTCCTCCTAATTCCTTCCAGCATCCGCTTAACCCGAAAGTCCGATGTGTTGTCAACCCAACCCAAGGCCTTGGACTGGAAAGACAGAGCTGCCAAGTAGACTGAGATCAATCGTGCTGACAACCCCCTACTCCGAAGGGCAATCACAAACTTCATCAGGTGGCTCACCGGCAGAGGCCATGCATCCGCCAGACACTGCTGCCTGCAAAAAGCCAAAAACTCCTGAACCTTCTTCCTATAACTGTCCCTTGTAGCGGTTGCTAGGGAAGCCCAGATCATGTTTTGGGCGGTGCTGAGCCAAGGCTCCACAGCCATAGAGGCATGGGTTCTGGGTCCAAACGTGCTTCTGGAGCCAGCTGCCTGAAATGCTCCTCCTGAAAACGAGAGAGAGCGTTGGCAATGCTGTTTTGAACCCCGGGAACATGCCATGCAGAAAAGAGGACATTAACTGATAGGCACTGGAGAACAAAAGCTCTCACCAAGCGCATAACCCTGGGCAATTTAGACGTTTGCTTGTTGATGATTCTGACCATCGCCTTGTTGTCACACCAGAAGCGAATGGAAGAATTGGCAAACTCGGGGGCCCATAAGTGCACGGCCACCAGGATGGGAAAGAACTCAAGACAGGTCAAATCCCTTGTGATGCCCTCCTGCACCCATTCACTCGGCCAGCGGGCAGCGTACCAGCTACCCCTATAATAGGCTCCAATCCCCTGACCCCCTGCTGCATCAGATTGCACCTGCAACTTGGCCTCAACCAACCTCAGTGTTCTCCAAAACGAAACCCCATTAAATTGATCAAGAAACCGGAGCCATATGGCCACATCACCTCACAGGGCGGCAGTGACCCGTATGCAGTGGGAAGGCCTGCGCAGTCCTGCCATTAAGTCACACATGCACCTCAAAAAGGCCCGCCCCTGTGCCACGACCTGGCAGGCGAAGTTGAGGTGCCCTACTAGCACCTGAAGCTCCCTCAGAGTCATTTTCTTGGCAACTTGGGCCTGCCTAAGCAAACCAACCAGTCGCTGCAGCTTGGCTTCTGGGAGCCTACTGCACTGGTTAACCGTGTCAAGCTCGATGCCTAGGTATGTCAACTGAGTGGCAGGACCCTAGGTCTTGTCGTGCGCCAGGGGGACTCCCAGCTGCTCACACAGAGCGATAAAAGTCGAGAGCAGCATTTCGCATGTTCCAGTACCAGCCGGTTTCATGAAAAGAAAATCATTGAGGTAGTGAGCGAAAGTGACTCGCCCCATCTGAAACTGGACTGCCCACTCCAAGAAGGTACAGAAACACTCGAAATGGGCACATGAAATAGCACATCCCATAGGCAACACTCTGTCAACATAATAGGCACCTTCGAAACGAAAGCCCAGGTGGCAGAAATTATCCGGATGGACAGGCAACAGGCGGAATGCGGACCCATGTCCGCCTTCGCCATTAGCACGCCCACGCCGCATGACCGCAGCCGCCCCACTGCTTGATCTAACAAGGTGTACCTAATGGAACACAGATCACTGGGGATCCAATCGTTCACGGAGCTGCCCTCTGGGAAGGAGAGATGGTGAATTAGCCGGAATTCCCCTGGGGATTTCTTGGGCACTACCCCCAAAGGAGAAACCTGCAGGTTATGAATAGGCAGGGTCGGAAAAGGTCCAACCACCCTTCCCGCTTTAGCAATCTTTTTCCTAATAACATGCTCCAACCCTTTAACTGAACGCAAATTCTCAGCCAACATGGGCTCAACGGGCCTTGCTGCTGGAATTCGAAAACCCCAAGAACACCCCTCCACCAAATGTGCCGTGGCAACTTTGTTGGGGTAAGAGCCCAACCATAAACATAACTGGGCAACTTAATCGGTGTTGGCCCCCCTGGCTATTGGGCGAGGGAAAGAGGGAGTGCCGCCCCTGCGGCTACACCCTGCCTGCTGTACAGTGCCCTGCCAGGGCCCACCCAGCTTAGGGCAGGAGGCCACTGGGTGCTTGGCCCCGCACAAGCCGCATGCATGCAGGGAAGTGCAGTTGTTCCTTCTGCACTTTCCAGAGGCATTGAATTCAAAACACGTTCACAGGTTTTGAACCCATGCGGCACCATTGGGTGCCTTCCTGGATTCAGATTTATTCCTGGCAATAAGATGGCTGCTGTCAGAGAGGTCACTCCACGCCAGCCTGGAAGGGATGACCAACTGTGTCTACAGTTCCCATTGTGGAACACACCAATCCAATGCCGGATCATGCGCGGCACACAACCTAAAATAGTGGTCATAAGCCATCCAGGCCGTGCCAGGAAAGAACCTGAATGCCCTGTGCACAATGTCCAAGTACTTGAACAAAGCAGGGGCTCGGTTGCGATACATCTGGAGCAGCACAGAAGCGTAAATGACAAAACCGTTCAGCCAATTAGGCCAGTTCTTGTCAAACTTCTGCTTCCTCATCATCTCCTGGTCCCAAACTGGCTCACCCAACTTCGGGATGGGTTCTGGTTCGATCTGCAGAAAGCTGAACATGTCCAAATATTCACTTCTCCAGATCTTTTCTTTGACTGCTAGAGCCAAGTGACAACCCAAGGGGAGAGCCACGTCCCCATAGGAGACCCTGGGATGCTCAACCTGCTCCATGCAACCTACCAATGGCGCCCCGGGGGTGGGCAAAGGGGCCCATCAAGTTCCCCAAGGGGGAGGAAGCCGCCAAGCCTGGTGCCCCAGGAGCCCAGACAGGGGGTGGGGGAGTGGCCGCACCAACCGGTGCCACTGCAGCCTGTGCCAGCCTGTCCTGGGCTCCTTGCTGGTATAAGACCCCCGGGAAATATGGTTTGGGCGCCCCCCACTGAGACCAGGGCCACCACTGTGCCCCAAGGGCGGCGGAGGGAACTGCGAAGCCTTCTCACTCATCCCATATCGCTCCTATACTGCCACCTGCATCCAGTGCCATCTCACCTGAAGCACTCAGTGCCGGTTGTGCGCCCTTCTGCGCTACCTGCGTGGCACCTGTGATCTCTACTTTGGGCGTGTGGTCCCTTTGGGCGGAGGGTTCTGGAACATCAACAACCGCTTGGCCCCTAACACGCTTCCTGGAAGACAAAAGCTAGCTGAGACGGGCACTGTGCCCTTTCCTAGTAGACCTACGTAGCGGGGTAGCTGTACTGGATACCTCACCCCATCTCCTTTTCCTGCACCACGAAGGACTTTCTCCTTCTCTCTAGCCTCAAAGCACGCTAACAGTGCCCTCAGCTCATTGTAATCCTCCTCCCCTTCCAAAGAAAAAACTGGAGGGGAAGGAGGGGGTGCAGGTCTCTTGGGGGCTTTCCTGCCCCTCTTTTGACTTCTCTTACCCATTTTGAGTGTGAAAGAGAAATGTCCCCCCACCCCGAGTGCTAGAATTCACTGGAGGATACAAGTGCCGGAAAGCACCGAAAGCAGGGAATGAGGCAAAAGCCATGCTCACCAGACACTCCCACACTGCCTGCTTCGCTTCTCTGGACCCTAAGGTGGATGGAGGACTGGCAAAGCTTCCTCTGCACTCACGCGCCTCATGCGACAACGCCCTCCACAGCGGGACCACTACCTGCCAGACCGCCTCAGCCTCGCTGCTCAGGCCGCCCAAAACGTGCCGCTACAGCCCATCGTCAGCCTTGCACCTGCCTGCTCCTGCTCGCCCTTGCCTCGCAGCAAAGCACGCCTATCCACTTGGCAGGGCTGTGAGTCGCCCAGTTTGCTCCAACTGAGGACGCGTCTGCCCTCGTTGACGGCCAGGAGCGCACTGAGCCCAGCCGGAGCACACGCTCCAGGCAGGCGCTCTGGCCCCGCCTCCCCCAGCCACGATAACCAATCGTAGCAGAAGCCTCAGCCTGGAAGCACGAGGTGGGGAGGGGCGTAATCGGCCGCTGATGCCAAATTGGCGCCAAGAGCATTTCTCTCAGTTTTTTCTTTGAAGGAAAGGGATTCTCTGCGTTATGCCAATTTGTTTATCCAGTCATAAGATCCCATGTTCCAACAGAGCTGTGCAAAATTCCCCTTAAAGTCCGCTCTTTTGGTAACAATGCTGAACTGCGGTTGAGGTTATGCTGCCAATGCCCCAGTATTCAAGGCTCGTAGGTCAGATCAGAGGGATGGTTGTGGCTTAATCCTCCAGTTCATGACCAGGGACCAGAACAACTGCTATTTGTATGCTGCCATGATAAGCCACACTCTGCAAGCACACAGCAACACACCACACACAAAGAGGGGCTTGTACCATGCAACAAGCAAATGGCATTGCACCATGCCACATACCAGTGGGACTCAGCAAAAGAACATTGGAGAACATTGTCCTTATTTAAATGGTGATCTAAAATTGGAACTTCTAAATCCTCATCACCTGAAACAGGCAGTGAATTTTCTGAGCCACTTGAAAGATTCTGGATTTTTTGACATAATCTAAACAGCACAATGAAGAAATTATATATACACACACACACACACACACACACAGGGTGACCCAAAAAGTAGGTGGACAGTGTAAATTACAGGAAAAAATATGATTGCAAACACCTGAAGTTTTAGAGGGAAGTTTTAAACTTGCTATAATTTCAGGCAGGCTAAAAGTAACCCAGACCTTTGTAGTTGCTGGAGTCTGATATCCACTCTTCAATCAGAACTCATTGTCCACTTCTCCTTTCATCGGAATGCATCGCACACTTTTCTAAGAAAATCACAATTCCTAAGGATTTAATTCCCCAATTCTCCTATAAACTACAATTTCTGAACAGATCTTAATGGAGAAATGGATTTCCATTCTAGCATATTTCTTTTCAAGGTGAAATGAATGGAAAAAAATTATGGGCACCTTGGTTTTCATTTGTATTGGTTCTGAAAACCAGTGAACACACCAAATCCATTTCTGACAGTGTCACAGTCCAGGATCCCTAAGAAGATCCATTTCACAGCTTCACGGAAGCGTCCTCATCGTCAACTAAAACTGATTAACTGGAAAGGGAGAAGGAAGCACTCAGTTCTGTAGCCTCACCAAAATGTCCAATTGCCTCTTCTACACTATATTCTTAGATGCTCTGAAACCCAGCAGTCGTAGCACAGCATTTTTGATCTCCTTGTTTCTCATGCTGTAGATCACTGGATTCAGCATGGGTGGAACCACAGAATACAGAATAGTTATTGCTATATCAAGATGTGATGGATTGTCAGGAGAAGGTCTCAGGTAAGCAAAAATTGCACTACACAAAAATGTGGAGACAACAATGAGGTGGGGAAGGCAAGTTGAGAAGGCTTTTCTTCTTCTGTGCACAGAACGGATCTTCTGCACTGCACTGAAGATGTGCACATAAGTTATGACAATGAAAATAAAGCAGCCTAAACCTGCGAAAATACCTAACACAACAACAACCATTTCCACTAAGTATAAGTCAGAACAGGTGAGCTTAATTAATGCTGGGATTTCACAGAAGAACTGATTGACGATGTTCGAGCAGAAAGGACTTGCAAAAGTGCCAGTGGTGTGCAAAACTGAATAGAGAAAACCAGTAATCAATACAATAGCAATTATTTGCAGACAAGCACCCCTGTTCATGATCAATTCATATTCTAAAGGACTGCAAATGGCAACGTATCTATCATATGCCATGACTGTGAGAAGGGAAAAATTAGATGCTGTAAAGAAAAGGTACAAGAAGACTTGTGCCACACATCCAGAATAAGATATGTACCTGGTGTTCATGATGGAGTTGGCCATGGATTTGGGAATAAAGATTGAGATAAGCCCAGCGTCTTGTATGGCCAAGTTCATTAAAAAGAAGTACATGGGGCTGCGTAGGTGATGGTCAAGAGCTATTGCAGCGATGATGAGAAGGTTCCCTGAGGCAATCCCCAAGTACAACAGCAGGAACGCCACAAAATGTAGAATCTGGAATTCACGAACGTCTGAGAATGGCAGGAGCAGGAACCCAGATGCTGAAGACACTGAAGTTTTGTTGGACATTTTGCATTTGGTGTGCTATAATCTGTAGAAGGAAACAGAAGCCGTCAACAACTACATCCTGACTTAGTAACGCATTTATGACTATGATGATGATGATACAAGTGATGATTTCTCATCTGTTCACTTATTTTCTAGAATATTTGAAAACTCCAGTTCAGTACTGGTGCCGGATTTATTGAGACCTCCAGGCAAAGCCCTGGAATGCCCACAGCACCACAACCTGCCCTCTGATGGTGAATAGCCAACAGCTGAGAGTTCCTTGTCTAGTCTTTACCCGTTCCTGCTCAATCATTCCATGTAGTGTGGGGACCCCAGTCCTGGGGCTGGGATATTAGACTGTACTCCAAAAATTCAAATTGTGTAACCCAAAGGAACTTAATTTTATACTCAGAACAGATCATGCACAAACAGATCATGGACCTTTGGTGTATAGCAATCTAGCTCGGCAGCAGGAAAGTTATCTTGTGACTTGTGTCTTTAATTCCTGCCTGCTGTATGCAGCTGTTGTAATAAACAGATCTGCACATTTTGCAAGAGAGCCTTTGCACCAACCTTTCTCCACAAAGTGATTTGCAGAAGCCTTTCTGGCTTTCACAATCCACTCCACCATTTAGGCAGAATAGAAAGATTTGGGACACAATTCTAATCAACTTACCAGCATTGGCATAGTTGTGCCAATGGGGCATGTGCTGCATATGGGGGGAGGGGTAAATGGGTGGAAGGTTCCTGCATGCTTCTCATGGTTTGGCTTGGATGCAAAGTTCCTGCAGCTTGCTGAATAGGAGGAATGAGCTGGAAGTTAATGTGGGGAGGTGGGAGGTTTGAGTGTTTTTGGGCTTAGATGACTTTTAAAGTGAACCCCAGAACCTGGTGAGGGGTGGAATCATGGAGAGGAAGGAACGGGGGGGGGGGGTTAATAATGTTGCCATAGTTGAGGATCCCCCAGTGACTGCCCCTCCACCACAGGATACTGCACACACCCCAATGACACAACTGCAGCAGTACTGGAAAATTGGATAGGATCTGGCCCATATTACTTACATACAAATGATAGAGTTATGTAGGTGTTTGGCCATGAGGAAACCGCTCAAGTATCAGTACAGTTAAACAGATACAACTTACTATTTTTCTTCAGGGATATGGAATTTCCATACACACATTCTTCTCCAACCCATTCATAGCACTGGATCCGTATCAAATCACTAATGAAATCTATGAAGAAGTCCAACTAACCTTTTTAATGATGCAACTCTGCAACGTTTTGTCTACAACGCAGGCAAAGATGTCATCATGTCTGGTGTTCCTGGAGACTTGGTCCCTGGAGACCAATACAGCAAATCATCAGAGACACACAGAGAACAGTTAACTTTCTTGTCTTCACTTCAGTTAATATGTTTAACTAGTTGCTGTTCCTAGGTAGATGTGTAGAAGAAAAAGGTGTGTGTGTGTGTGTGTGTGTGTGTGTGTGTGTGTGTGTGTGTGTGTGAGTTTTATAGCTTAAGCATGTACATGTTCAGCAGTCTAATCCTATCATCCCCCTCTCCACTAGTGCAGCCATATCCAAAGCAGGAGTAGTGTATCCAGCAGGAGGAGGGGATGGATAAGGAGGATTTAAACCCCTTACCTCTGCTGAAGCTTCCCCCACTGCAAAGGGACTCCTTGGACCTGCACTAGCAATTTTGGTATCTGAAGTCAATGAAAAGTGGGCAGGGAGGCTGCAGAAAAGGGGGTAGGATCTTGCAATGGAGAAGATTGATTGAGAAGTCCAACTGTCCTTTTAATTTTGCAGTCCTCAAAAGTTCTGTCTACAATGGCAGACAGAAGGCGGAACAGGGGAGCCACGCTGTCCCCCATTTCTCCCCCAACCTGCCCTACCCTACCTGCCCCCTTCCCGCCTCCCTTGCCATCTTTCCTGCTTCAGCAGGTCCTCTTGGATCTATCCCGCCAGTCCTCCAGCAGTGCGCTACTTGGGCTTTGCCAGAGCATGCTTTTCTGCCCTTTTGCAGCTGTTGCCTCCAGTAGAATGTGCAGCCCGCTGGCAGTGAAGCCCAATGGCAGCTATTTTCAACCACTGTGCTGTATCACCATGTGCTGTGAATAGTCCACAGATGTCCTGTGAAAGTCTAGAGGAAGATCATTGGGGGAGTGTGAGGGAGAGGATAAGCATTATCATTCTTCAGTCAGCTGCTTTTGGGATTGGGTGTGTTATTCCATTTAAGCTTGTATTCATGTTTGGTCCGTTGTTTAAGCCTTTATCAATACTCTTTTTTAAAAAAAAATGATCCAATATATCACTAAAAAATTTATGGTGTACCTTGACCATTGTAGCATCTCATCAGTGTGCCGTGATATGAAAAGCATGAAAATTGCTGCTCAAATAGATTGGGCCATAAATTGACAATCAACTCTGGGTATATCCTATTGCCCTTTTTTAAAGTTTAGAGCAATGCTCTTCAACATTTTTCATGCCACAACCCAAAGAAACAAACAAACAAACGAATAAATTGAGGGCCCACCTGCCAATTCTGCTCCCTCTCTGGGTCCCCTTCCCCCCCTTTGCGCATGTGGATAATTGTGTAAAATACATGTGAGTGAAGTCATTTTTGTTTCTGTAAGTGACAGGCTTTGAAAGGTTGCCATGAACTCCAAATGAGACTTCACGATTCCCTTGGCATCACAACCTACAGGTTGAAGAACACTGGTTTAGAGCAAACTACATAGTATGCTGCTGCCGCAATGCAAGCAGCGAGATTAGGGCTTGTTTGGCATGGCTTGGAACAGGAGAGTTTCCTCCCTGGTGCAGCAACTGGAGGAGGGATGGGAGCTGGGTGGTCTCAAAGGCTTCTTAGGGCACCAGCACCCAGCACTCTTCCTCCTTTGCACGTGGGCACAGTACTGACTTTTTAAAAGTCTACACACCTAAAATTCAATATATGAAGGTGACATGACATCATGATGTCACCATATTTCCACATGATTTTGAGGGAGCAAAATGCTTTGTGGCTGTAACTACCAGCCAGTTTTAAATGGTCTACTTTCTCGGTACCTGGAAGATGACATAAACACTACTCACCCAAGGGGTGGGGGGGATGGGACAACACTGCCAACCAGCAGCAAGAAACTGACTTTCAAATTGTTGCAGTTATTCTCCAACTGTTACCCTGCACATGCCCGATCTCATCTGATCTGGGAAGCTAAGCAGGGTCAGGCCTGGTTAGTACTTGGATGGGAGACCGCCTGGGAATACCTGGTGCTGTAGGCTTATACCATAGTCTTTCAAGACTGAAGGTTGCCAACCAGTTATTCTCATGGCTCCTGAAAATAATGTTACTGGGTCTGCATTTCAGAACACATGTTAGTATGCACAGACAGAGGACATTGATTCCATCTGCTGGAACCGTGTGCTGTGGCCAATGGCATAACTCAGCAAGGGTTTAGTGGGGAAGGAAGAAGGAGTGAAGGAGACAGTGCAGCAATACAATATTTATTGTGGGGATGATAATAGAAATGTACGGAAGGAGCATTGTAATGCATGTATGCGCCATGCACATATACCCACAGCAGAGAAATTTCAGAGGCACTAAGCATGTCATCAACTTCTCTGCATATGAGATGGGAGCAGGTTTTATGGTACAGTAGCAAAGCTGTGCTGAACACCAAGTCTGTGTGCAAAGTGTTGTGGGAATCTAGGGCTAGATGGCCAAGACTAAGTCAATGCAGAGAAAGGCCTTTCAGGAAATCCACATGCTAATCCGTAGGGAAAGAAGAGATAAAGCTCCTTTTCTGGGCGATTGAGCAAGTTCCAAGGAGGCACATGCAAGAAAAAACTGACCAGCATGTGTGGGGTTAGCGGCTTTTGGTTGTGCTTGGGGAAGGGTAGCATAGAAGAAGGGAAGAAGGCTAGAAAGAAAAAGGTTTAAGTCAGTTGATTTTGTCACTCTTGTTGTGACAGGACAGAGTTTCTACCTGCTGCTTAAAGGACCTCCTGATCTTCTGAAAAATATAGGTAGATATATACTGTGATGAAAACTCCCTTCCCCACCCCCCTCTCTCCCTGTCTCTGGTTGCTAGAAGATGGGTTAGAAGAACTGGGACTGCTGGAAACCTGTCCCCCCTTCCCTTTCCTCGGGCATACCAAATGCACTCTGCATTAAACGTAATCACCATAACAGCCAAATCCTGAGCTGCCCGGCACCGCAGAGCTGTCGCGCCACCAAAATGACTACCTGGCACCCTGAGTGTGCTGGGCAGCTACTGCTGCTTCCTTGGGAGAAGGGGACATTCATCCCCTTCCCCTGCATAAGGAAAGTAGCCCCGCAATGGGGCTACAAGATTCTGTGCCACTATCAAGTGGGCACAGAGAGACTGAGTCCTGTGTCAAGCCAAGAGGACAAGCTCCAGTGCTGGGCCAGTGCTAAGCCCCATAAATGTGCCTTACGGCATATTTGTGACAATGTGCACCAGCGGTAAGCAGGCAAGTACAACTCAGGATTGGGCTCTAAGGCAGGTACATCTTATTCTTTTTTAGGGCAAAAAAAGTATCTTTATTACTCCTTTGTATGCAATATTGCTATCTTTGTTCTTTCTGAATAAAGCTAAGATCTTTTATTGAAAGCTATTTCTCTCAGTTTTAATTTGAAGGAAAGGGATTACCATGCATTCCCCAAATAAATACAGCCGACAACAGGTATGGGATTAAAATGGGCCACTTTATTGAATTACAACAAAAGCAACAAGGCAAAACAGGGTAAACAATACCCATCCTAAGTGCGGGGTTCTAAGTGGGGGAAATGGCCCTAGCCGTCTATGTCCCCCAATCTCATAGGGCGTCCACCCGACTCCAGGCGGAGCTCAATTGTTATTAAGCCCACCTTTCACCGTTGCCTGAAGAGCGTAAGTCAGCTGAACTGCTATGCCTTCAGGTCACCCCCGCAAGGCCCCCAAGTTCAGACAAGGGGCTAGCCAGCCTGCCTCCCCGAGCCGGTCAAGCATCTTGAGAGCGGTTCTGGTTCACCCCTGTCCTTGCTGACTTAGATTGGACACCGAGAAGGTCTTCTGCCTACCCACCCCGCACATCTACCGCCACAAGGGGAGGTCAGTCTAGCACTTGGCCTTCCCTGCACCCAAAAAGAGTTTCAAGCCCTGTTGCAAATCTGTTAAAAAGAGCCCACATCCCATAGGAGAAAGATGTACTCCATTGCCATGATAAAGAGCAGCATCCCCAAAACAAATTCCAGGATGATGGATAACCACTCCCCCGAGCTTCGTGACGACCCTGCCCAGGTAAGAGTTGACCCTTTTGCGGGCCACGTCGACTCTTTTAGCACAACGTGCCCACCGCCAGACACTCCTAGGCAGCATGTCAGACCACAGGATAGCAATCCCAGGGAACTGACTATCTAACAAGGTAAAATCCCTGCGGGCCTGGAGCCTCAAGGACATGGACGTCCTCCGGCCCAAGTCATTCTCGCCCAAGTGGACCACGATTACCTGTGGCAGGGGGTTGAGTGCAATGAACTCCAAAATGGCTGGGAAAAACTGACCCCAACACATACCCCTCTTGGCCAACCAGTCAATGTGAGCAACATCACCCAGCACCAGCTGAGAGCCGAAACTGGATGACATGGCGTGCTTCCGTGCCCAAAAAACTATGGAGTGTCCGCAGATTAAGACCCTGGCTGGGCACCTCCCTCGCGGACCTGTTGGAAAAAGAAGCACATCGTGAGGTAAGCTCACTGACCTACTCAGAATAAAGCAAGAGTAAAGAGGAATGACACAGTCCTCTAACCTTGTGCTAATACCCCAAATGGCCAGTCACGGTCGGTGACCTGGTCCGGCACCTACACATCATGCCAATCCTGGTGCTGCACATGGAGCTTACACAGTACCTGCACATCACGCCAAATGGCACTGCACATGCCAACATGGCGCTACCCATGGAGCCTTCATGGCACCTACACATCACACCAACATGGCGCTGCACACGCCAACATGGCGCTGCACATGGAGCCTTCATGGCCCTTCCATTACCAAACGTGGGCCTAATGCCCTGGGTGAAGCCCAAAAGTTCAGGTCTCAGACCTGACTGAGCCAACGCTCTTTTAAAAATGGCCTGAAACTGATAAAGTGAGGGGGGGGGGAACGATCCCTATGGCGAAACAGCGAGCCCACTCCTGCAGGAGTCAAGAAGCAGTACTGTTCCATGACAGATCAGAGCCTGTTTTAGCTGAACCCACTTCCCAGTGCCCACACCCCAACTGGTCCGTTTTGGACACCTCCAAGTGGAGGGACAAGCTCCCAGGCCTTAAAATACAGTCACTCCACTGAAGGACTCTGTCAGTGGGGGCAAGTTGTGACCAAACAAACCCTTACCCGGGTGAAAAGCCCCATTGAACATTACCAGAGTCACTGCTCGAACAGCAGGGACTCAAAGGCTAAGGAACACATGGCACTAAACTCCACGCTCAGCCCATGCAAAATAGTGGGCAGTGGATTGCAACCCCGCTCTAAAGCGCACAGTCCATTCCAAAAATGAACTGAACACCGCAGAAATTGCAAAGCCCTATCCACGTAATAACCCATTTCAAAATGAAAACCCAACCCAAACTGAAAACCCTCTAACAACAGTCTGGCTGCAAAACGATCATTACAGTATTGCAGCCATTAACTAAGTAGAAAATCTTAATCTGCGTTGGGCCCCTTGCTAACCTCTGTTGCGGGTGCACCCCCGGACCTTTTCCCCTGGAAGGGGCGGAAACCCTGCCGTGGACCACTGAGCCGTGGGCATTTCGTGACCGGGTGCTTGGAACCACACATGCTGCAGCCATGGGAATACAAGCATCCCTGCCTACTACATTTCCCCATGGCATTGAACTGGAAACATGCACGAGGGTTCTGAACCCACTGCGCACCCCCTGGTTCTGTAGGTTGTTCGGGCTCGGAACGGGCAATCAAATGCCCGCTGTCCACCCTATCCCCCAGTGTCGCCCTGACAGGCAGAACCAACTGCACCCAGAGTTCCCACTGGGGTACGGTCCAGTCCAGAGCTGGGTCCTGTGAGGCCCTGATGCGAAAATGATGGTCGTAAGCCATCCAAGCCACACCAGCATGATTGCGAAAAGCGTGATGAATGATGTCCAGGTATTTAAACAGCTTCCCCGCCTTTTTTGGGTGCAACTGGACTGTGACCCCAGAATAGACAATGAACCCATTCAGGCAATTGTTCCAATTTTTGTCTATCTTCCTCTGCCTAACGGTTTCCTTGTCACGCACAGGGTCGCCCACTTTGGGGGTGGGCTTGGGCTCAATATGCAGGAGACTGAACATATCCATGAAGTCACCTCGCCATATCTTCTCCTTGACAGATAAGGTGAGGTGAGAACACAGAGGGATGGCTATGATTCCATACAAAAACTTAGGTTTCTCCCTCTCCTCCACTAATCCCAGAGAATCAACCCCCCAGTCCAAATCCTGCTGTTCCAAATCAGGTTTGGGCACAGCAGGGTATTGGCAATAAGGGGGGGGTGTTCTTCGGGCCTTGGGTCCAGATTTGGGGTAGGGATATGCCCAACCAGGGGCCCAAGGGTACTGTGGGTAGCTAGGACCCTGCCAAAAAGAAGGAGACCAGGGCTGATCTGGGGCAGCCCAGCTAGGGGCCCAAGGATGGCCCTCCCACTCATCCCACACTGGCTCAGGATTTTGGGCAAAGTCATACCCTGTCTCACCTTGCCCACCGCTGACACTATAGGCCTGTGGCCGAAGCCTCTTAATTGGACAAACAACCTCCATATCAGGATAGCTGCTTTCCTGCGTGTCACCCTCATCGACTATGACATGCCCATCACCTAGGGTGGAGACCTGCTGGGGAGGGAGAGAGGCCACTTTAGTTTTCCTAACTGACCTATGAGGCCCAGGGACTATCCCAGAGCTGGAGCCCCCATCCCCCTGCCCCACCTTCCAAAGAGCCTTTTCCCTTTGTCTGGCATCATAGCGGGACATAAAGGCCCGCAACTCCGCCATTTGCTCCTCATCATCCGATGAGGAGGGAGGGGAGGGGGGGCCGTACTGGGACTGGTTTCTTGGCGACCTTACTGCCCGACTTCTGGACCCTCTTCCCCATGTCAACACCCCCAATGACTGTACAGTAAGGGGCCCACCACCCCCCTGTGTTCTTGCTTTTAACTGGAGGATACAATTGTCCTATAAGGGCACGATCACAGTAGAGACAGCCGCAGCACACCATCCACGACGCCGTCTTGCCCCACCATGCTTGCCAGATGCCCACTGGAGTTCCACCCAACCCTAGCAAAAGAAAGACCCAGGGGCTTTGAAGTTGCTCCAAATGGCTGCCGGGAGGTTAGGGAGCCACAAAATGGCACCGTGCCACAAGGCACCCCCCAATGGTCGCTGCAATGCACCCCCAAGCTGGTCCCCCAGGCAAGGGCCATGGGTCAGCTGCCCATCACAGGTGTCAGCCACCCCTCACGGACCCACGGGGACCCAGCAGCTGCCATCTGGGGGCGCACAAGCCCGCAGCTCCCCAGAGTGCGGTGGGCAGAGCATGCAATGGCCCACCCCAGGCAAGGGCCACAGGCCGGCTGCCCACCACAGGCGTCAGCCACCCCTCATGGACCCACGGGGACCCAGAAGCCGCCACCTGGGGGCATGTGAGCCCGCAGCTCCCTAGAGCGCAGCAGGCAGAGCGCGCAATGGCCCACCCCCACTGTCACCACTCGGGGGGCCGCATCTACTGCCCTCTGGAGTGACGTGCAGAGCGCGCAGCTCGCCTGCCTGGAGAGGCTACCCACTTCCACCAAAAGACGGGAACTTGTGCACCATGCCACATATCGGTGGGACTCAGCTAAAGAACATTGTGGAACATTATCCTTATTTAAATTGTGATCTCAAATAGGAACTTCTAAATCCTCATCACCTGAAACAGACAGTGAATTTTCTGAGCCACTTGAAAGGTTCTGGATTGTTTTGACATAATCTAAACCAGGGGTGCTCAATAGGTGGATCACGATCTACCGGTAGATCGCGAGGCAAAATGAGTAGATCGCGGAGCCCTGTCTCTCCAAACTGTTAATATGTCAGTTTCGTCTAGTGACTATACAAAACTGACATATTTAGCTGACACTAAACTGAAACTGACACTTTAGCTGCTCTTCAGGCATGCAGCAACAAAATTGACGAAACTGACTAGACTCCAGCAGGGGCTCCATACATTAAAGGGGGTGTCTGTCAGATGCTTCCTTCCCCCTTGGTAGATCTCCGGGCCTTGCTGGGTTTCAAAGTAGCTCTCGAGCCAAAAAAGTGTGAGCACCCCTGATCTAAACAGCCCAATGAAGAAATTATATATATATATATATATGTATACAGGGTGACCCAAAAGTAGGTGGACAATGTATATTTGAGGAAAAAATATGATTGCAAACACCTGAAGTTTCAGAGGGAAGTTTTAAACTTGCTATAATTTCAGGCAGGCTAAAAGTATCCCAGACCTTTGTATTTGCTGGAGTCTGATATCCACTCTTCAATCAGAACACATTGTCCACTCCTCCTTTCATCGGAATGCATCACACACTTTTCTAAGAAAATCACAATTCCTAAGGATTTAATTCCCCAGTTCTCCTATAAACTACAATTTCTGAACAGATATGAATGGAGAAATGGATTTCAATTCTAGCACATTTCTTTTCAAGGCGAAATCAATGAAAAAAAAAAAAAATTATGGGCACCTTGGTTTTTATTTGTAGTGGTTCTGAAAACCAGTGAACACACCAAATCCATTTCTGACAGTGTCACAGTCCAGGATCCCTAAGAAGATCCATTTCACAGCTTCACGGATGTGTCCTCATCGTCAACCAAAACTGACTAACTGGAAAGGGAGAAGGAAGCACTCAGTTCTGTAGCCTCACCAAAATGTCCAATTGCCTCTTCTACACTATATTCTTAGATGCTCTGAAACCCAGCAGTCGTAGCACAGCATTTTTGATCTCCTTGTTTCTCATGCTGTAGATCACTGGATTCAGCATGGGTGGAACCACAGAATACAGAATAGTTATTGCTATATCAAGATGTGATGGATTGTCAGGAGAAGGTCTCAGGTAAGCAAAAACTGCACTACACAAAAATGTGGAGAAAACAATGAGGTGGGGAAGGCAAGTTGAGAAGGCTTTTCTTCTTCCGTGCACAGAACGGATCTTCCGCACTGCACTGAAGATGTGCACATAAGAAAGAACAATGAAAATAAAGCAGCCTAAACACATGAAAATGCTGACTACAAGAACTCCCATTTCCACTAAGTATAAGTCAGAACAGGCAAGCTTCAGTAATTGAGGGATTTCACAGAAGAACTGGTTGACAACGTTGGAGCAGAAAGGGCTTGCAAAAGTGCCAGTGGTGTGCAACACTGAATAGAGAAAACCAGTAATCCATACAATAGCAATTATTTGCAGACAAGCATTCCTGTTCATGATCATTTCATACTCTAATGGGTTGCAAATAGCTACATACCGGTCATAAGCCATGACTGTGAGAAGGGCAAAATTGGATGCTAAAAAGAAGACAAAGAAGAGGACTTGAGCAACACATCCAGAA